>NC_061791.1:17420833-17769166 GCF_022458985.1 Mugil cephalus | reverse complement strand
GGAAAGTGAGAGTTACAGCCTGTTCTTTCAGCGACAACAAAACAAACACGCACACGTGAACATGCACACGTGAACACACTAGATTGGGAACAAGCAGTTCCCTGGTGGAGGGCTGAGGGATTACCAGCTGCGTGTGTGTGCTAATGCTCTGCATTGTGACGCTCTGCAGCGCGTATGAAAATGTTGAGTTACCAAGAGCGTGTGAGCGTTGTTTGCCTGCAAACTCCCTGCTATCTGTTGCGGTGAAGATCTCGACTACAAAGAGCTGGTGTGTGTGAAAGTACTTCCTGCGAGTGTTGTTGTGGTTATGATCAGAGAAGTGTCTCAGCAGGACAAAGTTTGTGTTTATTTTTCAGCCGGCCTCCTACCAGTTATTGCGAGCGATGTCGTAGATCCAAAAAGAGTTGCGCACGTTCTCCTCGCGCTTGTCCTTGTCTTTGCTGAGGCCCGACAGGACGTGGATCTCGTTGAGCTCGGGGTCGATGGTGGCTCTCTGGGTGAATCCCGTCATCGGCACTGTGCGCGCAAAATCGACAACAATACAGGAAGGTCAGCCCGGAGATAAAAACATTCACTTCTGCAGCAGATCATTTCCAGTACAGATAAGGAAATGAAAATGTTTACAGGGTATTCAGGTCAGCAGGTCTTATGAGCACTGGAGAGAGATTGTGTATGAATGCAAACTTTCATTTGACCAGTTCCATTGATAATAAAAGTTATTTCCCTAGAAAATTAAAAGAAAAAGCTAAGCAGCGAGAAACAAGAAAAGTACGTGATAGCATAGCAATCCGCCACCATGGCAACAAGACATACCAGAGAGACAGAGTGTGAACGCTATGCAAATTCAGCTTGGCGTGATAAGATACTCAGGGGTGGGGGCATATGCAGGTCAGTGATCACTGCAAAGCGTGCAGACTGCAGGAATACAGTTATGTATTATAACTTATAATTTAGCCGACAGGCCAACGCTGCAACCGGTCATTAGAAATCTGTTCTAATCCAGCCCCATCATACCTCTAATAGACAGTTCGGCTCAGCCGTGTCTGACTTGATATTTTTTGCCTCCTTGAATTGTGCACACAGTGGCAGAAGCACAACAAGCATGAAATTCATGATAAGCCTCCAACAGCTCGGCAGGCGACTAACTCAGCATTGGAGCTGCTGTGATGATCCGCTGCTTTACATGCAGGAAAATGAGGGATCATTTAAATGAGCCGACTCAAAATACAAACTGCAACTGTGTCTCGGCACTATTTAAATGTGCACACAGTTCTTTCAGTTCTTTTGAAAGAATGTTTCTTTTGACTCCACTTAGATACTCTGGGAAGAATCTCTTCCAAGGCAGATATAATTTTATGTCACAACGCTGTCTCATTAAAAGTAGAGGGTTACTCACCCACTATGACCTCAGCTGTAATTAGAGATGGACTGATATGGATTTTTAGGGCTGATACCAATACCAATTTTTTATTTTTTTTTTGTACATCAGCCTTGGCCAATGGCCGATACATGCTGCTGATTTTCCTGAGTCGATACTTTCTCTCCCTCCATTTACACGATAAAGATGACACAATGATAACCAATGTTACCAGTCTCGTTTTAGTGTGGAAGGGGCAATGTATGGGCTGCATATGTCCACAGCATCCACAGCATCCATACTGTCCACGTTTCCATTTTCCTTTGGATCCGGTGTGTGACAAACTGTGAGTTTATGTAGCGTTTTTACTTTGCGTCAAATAGTGTCGATTTAATCCACTTCTACATTGTAATAAAAGAGTTCTGCACCAAATTGAAACTGTCGGTTCTAATATTCAGTTGATGTTGAAACAGCGTCAGAAAGATGTATTTTGTGGCGCTGTTATACTGGACTGAATTAAACGGAAAAGTGTTTCTATTATTTAGCCAAGCTTGCTGACTAAAATGGGACTGCCAAAATAATAGAAACATGTCCACACAACAAAGTACAATCTAATAGTAATCAAAGTTGAATCAAGCTATGTCAACTGTTGCACTTTTACTAATAATAGCTGGAAATACACCTCACTGTTCTTGGTCTAAAAGAGTTGCTTTGCCCTTTCACACATGTAGCTGACAGTCTCTGGCTTTAACAAATGTGCGGAAATCAAATACTAGTTTTAATGGAGAGGTTCGTCTTGTTGTTGGCTGCGCTGTCCAGGAAACAACATCATTAATTAATTCTAGTGCTATGAGGTCAGACAGACAGAAAGAGAGGACTGAGAAACAGATGTTCACACTTCCACACACAGGTTCAGCTTAGAGGTCAGAGCATCAGCACTTACAGGATGAGCTATTGCTGCACTGCAGAGGCCTGAGCCACAGCACACATCCACATGTGTGTCTGATCAGGAGGGGGGGGGGGGGGGGGAACTGTTCGGGCTTGCTACTTCCTTCCTGCCAAAAGACATTCTGTTCTTTCTTGTTTAGTTTCACTTGCACACCCATTTGTTTTTGTTTTTTTTCAGTTTCATCACCGCATTATCTCTTGGTCCAGTTTCTCTCCCTGGTTTTGGCAGTGTGAGAAGGTGAGTTGTGGGTAGCAGAGGTCTATTTATACTGGGTTTGAAGGGGAGCCGAGACTGCGGCAGAGATTTCGGTCCGTCTGGCAGGAAGTGTGACTGCTGCCGGGGCTCTTTAGGCAGAGAATCTGTCACCTTTCCTCCGACAGCCAACTAACACGCAGGGCCATTAGACTCAGCAGACGACGCGTCTGCCGTGACAGTGCAATGTTATTTATTTTGTTGAGTAAAACAGTACCCACGAGGCCATGGGGAGCTGCCCATAATATGTTGTGAAAATGAGGACGCGTGAGAGCAAAACACGTGCTGACGTCAGAGGCAAAAAAAAAAAAAAAACACGTCCTAAAGAATGACTGCAATTATGTATCAGTCTTGTTTGACAAAATAAAGGCGCAGGAAGGACGATCCAGAACAACAAAGGGATTCAGATTCAGATTCAGCAGCAAAATGAAACAAGAGCGTATAGCAACAGAGAACGTCTGGAAACATTCTGAGCTACTGCTGCCGGGTGTGTCCTGTGTCCTGAGTGCTTCAAGATTTAGAGGTGTGGGTACAATCCAAGATATAAACGCAAATATGAACCAAGAGGTATAAAGCAAAAACAGCAAGATGTGTCGTTTAAGTTCAAGTGTCTAGCCTTGTACACGACTGAATAATAAAAACTATTTATGGGAATTAGTGCTGCTGCTCAGGTGCTAGAGCTGGCTGTCTGGTCTGGTTATTTAACCACAGGGAACAATCTGACCTGACAGAAATTGTTAAATAAATCTAATTTAACACCAGCCAACAATATTCCATCTTGCATATGAATTGGTAAAGCAGTGTGCGATTATCCGAGCAGCATATGTGGTGGACAGCTGCTTTTCGGGAGAGTAAACGTGCAGCATTATCTGGGACTCTGCATGCGAAGCCACACATCCAGCTGTGTGGAACTGTGTCACCCACAGAAAGCAAATGCATACACATAGCTTGATTTATTCAAAGACACTTTTGGGCCAGACAAAGCTAAAGGTAGCACACTTTAACAGATTTTTTCCAAGGGTGCAGCTATGCGGAGAATTTACTGCTCTTATATACCTCCGTTTTTAGATCAGAGGGTTCGGGTGCAAGGTTGTGAAATACTTAAAATGGAAATGTAAAGGTTCAGGGGGAGATTCCTTGGACTAATGCTACTGAAATGCCTCAAACTAAGTAAAACACTCGTTACAATCTAGAGCTGGGTGGCATATCAGTATTTTCTTTTTTTTTTTTGTTATGATATGCATTTTTAATACACCAGCATACCGGTGTATTTGATTGCACAACCCCCCGGATGCTGCGCCGAATCATTTTCAATATAGTGCTTCTAAAAACGTATGTAAAAAGGTGCCTTTTTTTTTTTTTTTATTGTTGTTGTTTGTTTTTTTGTAGGGTGACCAGGCGTCCCCAATTTCTGGGGACAGTCCCCGTTTTGAATGACCTGTCCCCCGCCTAAAGCCATCTCCGAAAATGCACCCAATTTTAGCTTTTTATGAATGAGAAAAAAATTGAACGCAGACTACAGCTATTACGGTGGCTGGGATGTGATGATGCATGGCTGCTGACACCAGGCATTCACAGAGCAGACCACAGATCTGAGGCTGAGTCCATTTTTGGCTGTGCGCCGGGAAATCTTGCATCATCCGATCGGATTTTCTCACCGGCCGTTATTAAAGAGGTGGCCAAACTATTTAGGTGAAATAACAGCTGACAATGATCGGTTGCCAGAGCAGCTTTAGGTGATAAAGTCATCATTAAGCGAAACATATTTATGTTAGTTGATGGCTTATTCTGCCATATAAAGGGCCTGCGTGGCAGGTCAGTCATCTGAGGGGTCGGAATTATGCAAGTTGATCAAAAAAAATTTTCATCTGGGAAAATGAAGTTCTTAGTTACACTTGGTTATACTTTAGCCACCTGTGATGGAATGCTGAGCCCTGTTATTAAACTTCAGGAAATGGAGACAAGGAAGTGAAACATCAAGGGTGGTTCTTACTTTGATGAATGTAGATCACCATTTTCCCAAAGTTAAAATTTAACTTGAAATTTAATTCCTCTCGCGTTAACCGATACCAATGGGGATTTTTTTTTTAATAAAACAGCAATAACAAACAAGTAAGTGTGACTTCATAAATCACCAAGTTATCTGGAGAAGCTTAGGGTGTATTCCGTTAAATGAAAGCACACTCACCCATCCCAGAGTCCTTCTTGGTGCCGTCAGATATGATCTCAACATGGTCTCCGTCCACATCATAGCTGAAGAAATCATTCAGGTACGTCTTCGACCTCTGACCCCCGAACACGTACAGACAGCGGTTCCTCTGTTGGTGAAATACACAAATATTTTTCAACATTCCACTCAGAGTCTAATGAAATTTGTCTGGTTTTTCTATCGTCAGCAGCAGACAAAACTTATACCCAAACTTACAGTGTGGAAGAGCATGCAGTGGCCGATGCGAGACTGGACGTCCTCTGGGCCGGCGTTACACGAATCCTCCCGCAGGAGGCTCCACGTTCCAGCCTGGCAGTGGTAGGCGTACAGGCCACTGAACTGCGGCTCTGACGTCCGGCTGTCCTCCACGCTGCCATTACACGTCAGGATGCGGCCACCGAATGTGTAGATCATGTGTTTCTCCGAGTCCATGCACATCTGCAGGAAGAGAAGGGAGAGGTCAAGAAAGAGATAATGCAGGTCAGATTTAGTCTTGATTTTCATACAGATCTAAACTATCTACTGTTAATTTTCTCCAACTTACATGAAGGTTGGGCTTTTATTTTTTTCTGAAACTGATTTAGAAGAGTTCAGTTTTATATTTCTTTCAGAGGATGAGGATTTACAATTAAATAGAATCACTTAGCAATGACAAATCTTCTGGTATGAAGATAAAGTACAGCAATTGTTTCAGCTGGTGCCAGTTTCCCAGCCTGTGTGTAAAGGGAGTGTGGGTGGCTTGAATTTGCAGCTACCTGGTGGTCGAACACCAACTTCGGCCCACCGTCCGCTGAAGTGTCCTCACTGAGTAGTGTCCAGGTGTTGGCGTTGATGTCGTATCGGTAGAAGTCGCTTTTTAGAGACTTGCTGTTCCTGACGCTGGAGTCCAGGTAACGGCCGAGCGTGTAAATCTGGCGTCGTTGCGAGTCGATGCACATCTTGTGGCACGAGCGAGCGCTTGGACCACTCTGATTGGTACACAGAAGACAGCCAATAGTTGATTCATTTTCTGCCTTATACCCAATATGTCATTTGGTTTTCTGTTGGCCTTGAAATGCTCCTCACCTCTTTCTCAGTGTCTCTGGAGATGCAGGCCCACTGGTTCTCCTGAACACTGTACGCCCAGAAGTCTGCCAGGTCCTGTGTTCCGTCCCAGCCTCCAAACAGGTACACCGTTTCTGCAGCGGAAATACTGATCAGCAAGAGATCAAACTGCAACTACACAACACAAGAGCTTTCTTCTCATCCTTCAACGGAAACGCTGTGACTCAAGCGGCTACTCTGAATAATCTGAACACCTGAACACCTACATTTCAGTCACCTCTCTGTGCATCAGCACCATGGCTTTGAAAAGGAAATCACAAAATCACTTATGGATATGTGTTCTCAGACAATAAGCACCATTTGTTTTGGCCAAAATGCCCCAAAACTGATAGTATCCGATAACAGGAATAAACTGCAAGAATTACTTCATTCAGTACACCGAGATTGGGAGATATTCATAATCCAGCAGCTCCTTTTTTCTATTAGACTGCCACGAGAGCGAGTAACATGATATATTATAGTGGAAACCATGTGCTGCCAGAGGTTATTCACGATACAGACAGCTGGAGGAACAGTCTGAGAAAGGTGGCGAGCTGTGGTGGAGACACACAACTCTCAGTATGGGTTCAAATCAGATGAGCTAGCCAACACGGACCAAGCTGTGTGAAGTATATGTCACCGCTCTATGTTGTGATCAAAGCTGAGTAACACATCAAACCGTTATAATCCAAGGTGGCCTGCGCAATTTCTGAAGGAATATTCAGCACAATGAGGCTCAAGGCTTAATCCAAAACCATACAAAGCCAATATGCTAATCTGTGAGGCAAAACGATTAGCTCCAATTAATGAGGCTTAATTACTCAGCCTTATTATATTTGTTTAGCTAAATCGCTTCCTATACATCACGGAAATATGCTTAACTAAATCCCTTATAGACCTTAAAATAAAATATAACATACATAAAATATTGGAAATCCGTATGCTTGGCGACCAAATTTAAATCCTCTGAACAAACTGGGATTTTTCTGCCTCTGAGGTGCTGATTCTCATTTCCAAAGAAAGTTTGTGTTTCTGGGAGCATTTACATTTGGGAGCTAATAAGCATCAAGGTTGTGATATACTGCCTCTAATTATTTAGTTGCTTTCACTGCTGTGAAAATATCATGGGTCAAACACAGGTCACTGCAGCTCAGACAGATGGACGATGTGAGAATTCATGTACCCAAACGCGTGTATGACGTTGCTGGTGTCACAACTATTACAATTCTTGGAGTGTAGAACCAAGAAGTGTTAAGGTAGCCACTGGTAAAGATCAATAGGTTCAGTTGTGCTAAGGTTCAGCAGAAATTGTATTTATTGTACTGGATGTTGACACTAGCTGCGTTTCCATATTTCTGAAAGTTCGTTAAGTACAATTGCACTTTGTACGTGTTTCCACTGAAAGGTGTTTTGCTAGTGAGCTGTAACTCTCGTAAAGTCTCATCTCACGATATCCCATAATTCTCTTAAATTCTCGTCATGCGAGACTTGACTCGGAGGAAGATGGACTTTAAATGTCACATGACTTCCTGCATCATCTTTGGTGACACAGAAATGCAAAAAAAGTGTTTCCATTGCACTTTTCCAATAAACTGTTACATCTATACATCTGAAAGAGTGTCTTACTGATATTTGAAAGTTTTTTTTATAATGTAGGCGTTTCCATTTTCTTATTGCGATATTAAGGTTTAGCACATTTCTAGGGCAATGGAGAGCAAATGTGGCCAAAAGTGTGGATGTTGGACCCTGGGGATAGAAGTAAATCTACTGCTTATTAGAACTAAATATTGCATCATAAACGTTCACATTAGCGTTAAGCTTCACATATATAATCTTACATAGCTTGTATATAAGATTGAGTCGTAATTGTGTCATCTGACTTCATGATGCATCATTTTCAGCATGAAACGATGTGCAATAGCTCAAAAAAATACAGGGAAAATCACCTATCCTTTTTTTGTTAGTTTATTTTTTTTTTTTTACTCACTGGTCTGGCCCAAAGTAACTAAAGAAAGTTCATTTTCAACAGCCTCTTTCTTCATATTTCAATCTGTTTGTTCCTTGTACATAAACTATGTGTCCATAACCATCTAAAAATACAGGAAATTTGAATCTAAATGGGATCAGGGCACAGGGCAGGACTAGTACAGAACAAAGAAATCATTTAGCCTCTCCCGTATCTACTTTCCCTATTGACTACTGCAACCAAAACACAGAGGTCAGTGTGTGAGGCTTGAGACAGACCGGAGGGATGCAATGCCTCCTCCAGGCTCTGATACAAGCTGCAGACACTGCATCACTCCCTCACATACACAAACACACAATGCAGGCTTTTCTTTTTCAGATAGCCGGCAGGGAAAGCACACCACCAACATGGTCAGATACCGAAAAAAAGTCACGTCCCGCCATTAAATTCTGTCAAAACAAAAGTAGAGATTCATGCGCCTTTTAGATAAGAGATGCCCTCTGGACGGTATATTTTGAAGGACAAGGCTGGAGGTGGAGAGGAAGGGGAGGGAGGCTTAATCTGATTAAACAGCAATAGAGCTTTGCGATCCGAGTCTGTGTAGGAGGATGTGAGTCACAGACTCACCGGTTTGGACGTCAATGACCATTTGATGTCCTCCCCTCATCCCTGGCCTGTTGTCGTCACCGTCACCTGCACAGAGGAGAGGACGGAGGAGACAAGGATGGTGTATGAGCGTGGTTTGGATGGAGGATAACGCAGGAGAAAGTGAGGAGGCGAATGACGGAAAATGGGTGGAGCAGAGGGGCGGGAGGATGGCAGCAAACAAAGAGGGAAGGTAGCGCTGGTTTAGATAAAAGACCACGAAGCTTTCAGAGTGTACTGAAATGTTTGAATGACAAATGGGGAATATTTCCCACTTGAATAGATGGTCTCACTGTTCATGTCGTCTCGGTTGATTTCTTGGGCGCTTGTACCTTTGTTGCATTTCGGGATGATCTGACTCCATCTGGGCTTGTACTCCTGCTGGCTGATATACTGGTTAAACAAACCGTCTATCAAGGAGAAAAGAGGTTCAAATATGGTAAAAATCATCATTAGTAGGGAATGAAAGCAACATTCACCCACGTAGCTTTTTTAAATTTCACAAAAACATTACAGTTTTCTTAACACAGAAGAAACTATTCTGAAGTCCAGTACCTCCCACAGCTTTGTCTATGAGCTCCTCACAGGCGTCAAAGTCTCCTTGCAGCACTAGTCGGTCGTGGAGGTGGGTCAGCATGGGGTGTTCCAACGCTATCCGAGTCTTCTTCTGCAGGGACTCGAAGGCCTCTGTATAGTTATGCTGCCGGAAGTGCTTGAGGCAAAGGCGTATGGCTTCCTGTTCTCTGTACTGCAAGGACACCAATGAAACGAAACCAATACGATTTGAAATCGGTCCACAAAAACAAGTTTAGGCTGTCCAAGCCTGACAAATGAGCCTGGAAATTCCCCTCAGAACCACAAACTAACACCAAAAGCAGGGTATAAATATCAATCAATTGAAGAGAACTGAAAAAGCAAAGAAGTAACCGATGCGTACTCAGATCTCTTTCTGCAATCAAGGGGATCCCCACTATTTATACAAATCACCGTGCTTACAACCACGTACTGCATTATACGTGATGCAAGCTGTACACAGATGTTAAACTTCTGTCGCTGATACTCTTTCCTTGTGAAGCTCAGATCAGACCATACCAAACACAACTGAACTGCAATGTACTACGCCTATCATAGAATACAGGGTTACAATATGTAACCAATGTTAGCCATTCACGTAGTGGACTCTATGTCAGTGGACAGCAGCAGGTGGCGGTAACGCACCAGCCAATAAAAATGGTGCTACTTGGCAACAATACATCCATTTTTACATCTTTAATGTATGTGATAAAGGATGTGTAATTAACAGGACATTTTGGTCTTAAGCATATCTTCATTGCTTACAGCTGATTAGCAGTGTCTGCCCAATGTCAGCCTCAATGCACGTTAAAATGATGAGGATTGTGGTCCAAACAAAGCCACTGCCATAGAAGTGCAGTGACTACGGTTTCAATTTTTTATCGCAAAATTATCTGTACAAGTACTTAAATGCAGTGAAGATGCTAATGTAGGCACTAGTCATGAAGGTTTTTGTTAGGTGTGAGTCCATAACCAAATCCCACTACAGAAAAACTGACAAAAAGAGATTTTTATGTTGATGAGAAGATGAATATTTTAGTTCGTTTTCTTAAAGACACAGCATGCTTGGAGGAACAGCACAACATGAACTGAGGCCAAACATAATCTGTAATAATGCAGTGAATTGAGCTATCAATAAATTACATGAAGGAGTTCAAAATAAGTTCATCTTGTTCAGCTGAATTTAAAACCGGTCTGAAACTAGAGACATAAGATGACAAATCAAGGAAACTTCACATTTCACAAAAGTTGCGGTTCTTTTGCCATCTGATTAATTCATCTAATCCACTCTTCTGGCTCTACCCCATGTCCCTTAGGTCCTGACAAAGTTCTTACCTTGCTGTACCAGTTAAGGCAGGGCTGCACCACATCAGGGTCTTCAATACCATGCAGCTCAATGTACCAGATGCTGAAGTTAAAACTCGGACCCCAAGACATCAGAGGCACTGAAACAACGGGAAAGAAAAGAAACAGGAAGATGAGAGCATATACATATGAACTGTGAACTAGTCAACGCGTGCGCACTTGACAGACTGTTCTCACCTATTTTGACAAATCTGCAGGGGAACATTTGCTCGTCAATCTTGTGCTTTAAGGTGAAGGTTTCCTTGTTGTAGTCATTCTTAAGGCCACTAGAGATGGAGAGAGAGAGAGAGACAGTAAAGAGCATGCAGCAGTTTCATGCATCATCATTTTGGGTCAAGTTGACAACAGAGAGTTGGTCAACCTCCAACTCTGGCAGTTAACCAAACTTCAGAGGATTATGTGGATGGTGTGATTTGACAATTACTGGGATAACTTTCCTGCCATGATTGAAAGTTCTCCAGAGGAAGGTGTTTCATGCTGAGGTAAACACACTATAAATGGCACTTTTAAGTATTTACTAAAAACTAACAACAGGTAGAACTCCATGTGAGACAGCTGATGTTACAGTATTCTAACCAGGATCTGACTAGACTAGACGCACTAGGAGATGCATTTTAAAGGCAGGTGTGATCACAGGTACTTAAAGCTGGTCATTTGTGAACAAATCACTCAGGACTTATGTTCCACCGCCCCTGTTACACGGTGCGATGAGTACACCGTCACCGTACATTAGGGTTGGGCAATTCTATCCATCCCGCGTTATATATCGATATGTTGTTTTCCCAGAAAATATTGATTATTCAGCCGCGAGTACCGATACATTAAGTCCCATTCAAATCCCCCGTGTTCCGCCTGGCACTCTGCTTACTTCATTTTGTCCAGCATTTCCAAGCTGTAGACTCTATGTCCAGTCACAGTCATATATTGTGTAATTGATGCTTTCAGTTTTCAGTTCAATTAATTCAATCCAAGTCAATGGAACACTCACAAGATGTCACCACTATCACACTGCCCCTTTAAATCTTTCAGAAAATGATGTAAGTCTATTGAATCACTTCATTGGCTGAATATCGTGTATCGTATCATCAGATTCGTGTATCGCCACAGCCATACTGTACATACAACAAAAATCTGAAGTTTATTGCTGATTGAAGCAATGAAAAAAGGAATTTCACTCACTTTGCTTATTGTTGGAAAACAAGACAGGGGCTAGTGATGGAATATGTTTTCATTGCTTTTCAATCTTTAGCACAGAAGAACGTCCTGGATTATAGGTGGTTTAGTCTTGTGTGTAAGTTTGCCATATCCATGGCTACTGTGACAGCCCAGATCCTACGCAGACCCTAACACCATAGCTGACATGCATCTCCCCAGAAATGGACCTACGCCCCGCAGGACGTGGTACAAAGTCATGTTTGAGGTCTCTCATGGTAAGAAATGTGACAGCTTGTTTCAGGCGTTGCAAACAACAATTACCAACAAAGAACGTATTGAGATAGGCAGCAAGGAGAGTGTGTGTAAATATACAGGTGACGTAGTTTTACAGTTTATGTTTTTTTTTATTTCTGTAAAATGTAGACTGGTGGTAGGGCTGAACGATATATCATTATCATATCTATATCTAGATATGAACATTCAAGATATTAATATCGAAAACGCCTCTATTGAAAATACCCTCCCCGCGCTCGCCCTGCATGTACAAGTCTGGCAGTCACAACAAACTTCAGTTTTTACGATTGCCCTTGAATGCACTGCTAAGGCCACAGACCTTACTTCATGCCTGCTGTGATCGACAGCTGAAGCCAACCAATGACAAACATATGAGGGCAGGAGTGAGGGAGAAGGAGACACACACTACAGACACAGCGGGGAAATTAAAAAGAAAGAAAGTTGGTGGCGCACAATCTGACTTGGTGCCAAAACATCATCATCATCCTCCATTATTTGGAGGTATTTTGGATTCAAAAAGGACGATATTAACCGGAGTGAGGCGTTGTGCAGGTCTTGCTTAGCAACAATTGCGACGAAGCAAGGTAGCGCAACAAACATGTTTCACCACCTGAAACAACACCATTGCGTAATGCGTGTTATTTATTCGTAATCTATGTTAATGTTGACGACTGGCAGTGAGTTCTTAAAAATAAAACTGCACTTTCCACCTTTTTTTGTATTATGATGTTTTTATTTTTCTGAAAAATGCTTGGTTTTCACCGAACCTGTAGTCATATCGTATCATATCGATATCGAGATATTTGGCATATGAAATTTTGTCCATATCGTTCGGCCCTAACTGGTGGCACAGTGTGTGGGTGTTTTAGTTGTTTCATTTCCATGTTTGTTATAGTGGTATTGTTATTCTTTCTATTTTATCCACTAAATAGCAAGACCCCAAGACCAGTAATAGTGTCTGAATACATTTGTCTTGGAGAGTGAATGCACAATTTTTCACCAGTCCATCATCTTTGTTGCATTCTGGTGACCTTTTACTACAGTGGGTGCTGTTCCATGAATTTACTTTAGTTCACTGATGTTTAAGAGCAATTACGTTTAAAGTAGAAAGAAAGTCGTTCACGACCACAAGATTCCTTTGTGGTGACACAAAAGACACTGGAAACAGAAGGCAGAACAGAGTAAACAGTTTATAGGTACTCAGTCTGATCCATCAGTAACACAAGCTCCTTTACAGATACTGTAAGGACAGTATCAGCTGTGTTCTGAGGCAGCTCTAAACATCGTCAGCTGTGAACCTCAAACTATCACAGACTTTCCTCATTGGAACACAAATGTTGTTAATATACATTCCCTGCATACATACATATCCTACTGCAGTAATGACAAAAGAAAGTTCAGATAACCTCTCACCTTGACAAAAGTTCTGTCATGTTCTCTTCGCTCATCCCACCAAATACTTTGAACTTCTTGAGGTTGCACACATGAGTCTTCTCATACTTCCCGAAGGTGATGCTCTGGACAATTGCCGGCCTTTCCAATTTCAAGATTAAAAACTGGAAGAAAGCAGACGTAGACATATTACAACAACTGAAAGCAGACTGCAGAGTTATGATGCATTTAGTGTATGTGGAGGACTGTGGGAATTGGGCTGTGACAGTGGAAGGCCATGTGCTGGGAAAAGATTTGCTCATTATCTAAACACGTACAGCAGGATCAGTCCACTGCATCAGGTAAGTGACAATCTATGAGCTGTTTCCGCACGACAATGACAAATCACCATCAGCCATTAAGCCAGAACGAGTAAAGGCCACGGGCTGGAGCGCTGATTAAATGTGCCACTGGAAAGCAGACATTTAACAAACCCCAGACTCTAACCCAACGTCACATCCACTAAAAGGATAAAAGACCCATATAAAGCCATCTACTAGAGCATATCAACATTACTCAGAGATGAAACTTTGAGTATTCCTACGTGAATTTCCCTTTCCAACCTTTACGATCCATAAAAAAGCAAAAGCAGACATGAATTTTGACTTTCCGCTGATCACATTTATAATGAGTCATTTGACATGTAGTAATAATAATAAAACCGTGATCCTCCCATCAAGCTCCGGCAATGACTCATATGTTCTAGGACATCATTTACAGATCCCTGCTTGTAATTTGGCTCTAGCTTTGTTTTCATTGGTTGATGGAGGAGGAACAAACCATTTGAGTCATTTGAAGGTTATGCCATGGGCACTGATAGACCAAGACGGTTCAGTGCGCAACAGTGGGAGTTTCCCTATTACCCATGACATAAATAATGAGTTTTCATGAGATGTGGCTGTATTTACGATGTGAACAGAGATTCACTGTCTTATCTCGGGTGACACAGTTTTCTGAAGCCAAAACCATCAAGCATTTTGTTTAACCTCCAACCATATTTGCTACACGATGTAGTTTGTTTGAGTATGTCAGTACAAATCAATGATGGTACACAACAAAGGTTAAACTTGCCACACAAGAATTAACAGAAGCTACAAGATATGTGGAAAGTTGCTGATTCATTTTTTGGTTTACTAATTAATAAAGTTAATCAACTAATAATACGTTTTAAGACTAACATTGGCAAAAACCAATCAGGATTTCTGCAGGTTTGAACAAGTTGAATTTAAGACCTTTTTAAGACCATTATGGGTTAAGATTTAAGACCTACACGAAGTACGAAAAATAAGGAAAATACAGAATTACTTTCAAAATACCAAAATGCAGTCATTCAACTATCAACCTAGGTCCTCCCTGGTGTTGGCTCCACTACTGAAGAACAGAAACATAATAGGCCAGGGCCAGAGGGTCATATGCAAATGAAGCAGTAAATGGTCATAAGAATTTAAGCCTTGACTAAATGTTGTTGAAGACCTTAAATGCAAAAATGACTTATTAACGCCTTAATTTGGGATTATCAAATTCTAGACTCTTTAAGACTCCACAAGGCAGAAACCCCGACCAACAGACTAGACATGAACAGCAAAACTGAAATTTAAAGGGACACTACTGCAGAATTCTCATTAATCAATATACTACACTACACCATCCTGCTGCCATACGAGACCAAAACACTGTGAGGATATTGACTCTGGTGTGTTTAAATTCAAGGGGTGAGTGGTTAACCATTGTTTTGCAATGTTTCATTTCCTCTCATCATGCAACGCAAACTTTCAGATTTAACCTCAAACTCCAGCTGTATGCCGCAGTGTCTCTGCAGTGAAGTCAATGGGTTCAAGAGACACAAAGAGAGACGTTTCTTCTTCATTGGATGTAGGTAAACAGTTCCACCTTGCGTAGTGATGACTGGCTTCCTCCAGCTGAAATGGGGATTGGCTGTATCTGACCACTTTGCGATATTGTCGTTACTAGGAGTGCTCTGATCAGCTTCTGTGCAGCCAATCACGGGAAGCACTATTGCTCAACACCAATCACTGATCGCTACGTCTCTCTGACGCCACGTTAAAAAAAAAAAAAAAAAAAAAACATGATTTTTAACACACTCCTAACACTCGCTAAGATATAAAAAAAATCCCTATAATATGGTTATTCCACATCAGTTACTTAATAATACTGGACCTGGACTTTTGACAGCGATTTTTTATAGATGAAAATAAATAGGAAAAAAAAAATAAGTATGCACAAAACACCAAGTTTGAATAAAAATTAAATTATGCTGAAACAACAAAAATAAAATCTGCATTTGTGAACAGTGAACACAGGTAGACTGACTGACAAAACTAGTGGCTGTACGTTTCAAGGGATGACTGGCTCCAATAGGTTGATGTGCTTCTTGTTTGCTTATTCCAGCACATATAGCATCCATGTTCCACTTTGTAGTACTTTCTCTAGGTGCATGGGACTGTCCTGTTCTGCTCCTCTAGTCAGGACATCACAAAGCAGACCACGTATCTGTGGCGTGACTTCATTTTGGACGTGCGCCAGGAAATTATTTCACAATTCTTGCATCATCTGACCGGCTGTTATAGAACTGGCCGATCAAATTATCTAGGTGGAATATTGGCCCGTGATGATTGGTGGTCAGTTGATCAGACCACCTTTATCCTTTATCATCACAGCGATCGAAAGACATTACAGCAACTTATAAATGATTAGATACTGAAATCCTTTACCTTTATTATAAATAACTGGCACAGTTCTATTGTATGAAGCAAAACATGGCAATTGTTTTTCTATATTCTTACAGTAAACAAGCTCATGAAATTAACAAAAGCAACGAGTATTTTCTGCATATCTAAAAGCCTGATACATCTTATTTCTCTGCTCTAAACAAATCATGGAGCCACATTATTACACTAGGTTTCATGTTTCTTCATTGCACAAATATGGGCATTTACTGAGAAACGGCTCCACACCTTCAAACTGTTTTACTTTCACTTTCTACAGACCACTATCCAGAAACACAAACTGACCACTGATAGTAGTCTTACATTTGTTTCCCAGAATGTCTTGAGGCCTGATTTATTTCCATGTTAAATGCAATGAGGACAGAAAGCAGTCAGCATTTTGCTCTCTAGAACATTTTTCAAATGTAAAGAAAAAGCAAGAGGCAATAAAGAGATGTTGTAAAGGAAGCCAGGAAAAAGTGGGAATTGTTGACGTAATATTAGCACTGCCTTCCCTGCATATAAGTTTAAAAAGAACACACTACACATAAATAGTGACGTTGTATGGATTGTAATGAATGACAATTATACACCACAAGACCCCTTGAACTTTACCGCTTCGCCTTACCAACTGGTCTCTCACATCACCCTCTTATACACATAGTCCACAATTTACACGTATTCACAAGGCATTTCATTACTACAAATTCAGCCACTCTTTAAATAATCCATTAGTTAAGCAACAAAGGTTAATGAGCAACTATTTTAGATAGCTGATTCATCTTTTTCAGTCACTGTCTGTTAAAGCTTATAAAATCAGTCAATTTCATTTCTTTTTTTGCAACTTAAAGCAGAATGGATATTATATGACCTGTAAAAGCACCAATTTGGAAAATTAGGGTGACTGATTAATCAGTAATGAAGACAGTTTGTTACATTTTAATTTAACCAGACTCCCACCACAAATCAATTGCAGAGGAAGTGCAGTGGTAAGCTGCCATCCCACTCAGTTAAACACACACACACACACACACACACACACACACACACACACACACACACACACACACACACCTACCTGTGGAGGGTAGTTGCTCTCAGAAGACCACCTGGAAGACTGATCATTAGGTTTATCCACCAAGATATTCCTAAAAGACAAACAGGTAGAGTTTATCCTCGTGGAATTTTAACTCATCACAGCAGCAGCAAACGGGGAACAGAAAGCAAGGTGGTCAGATTTCTGAAAAGAAATCCGGGGACATTTACAGCTCGAAGATTAAAAAAAAAAAGAATTAAATGTCATCAAGATGGAATGATGAAACCGAGAAAATAATGTTTTCATTTATCAATAGCAGTGCGACCGGCTACCGTGATAACTGTCGTTGCAGTCTGCGCTTGACACCTGTGCACTGAATTATGCTATAGGCAGGTAGGGATGTGCATTTTTCCTTTCGATCCGATACCAACGCGAACATGCCGACACCACTATCAATAATTTTAGATGTCTACTTGTGTATGGCATTTACAATGCACATTTGTAATTATGAAAAATGTATCTTATACCTCTGTATAAGAATTAAACAAGCTGCCAAATTCTCTTTAATCGGACAATTTAAGACAATCGGTGCAAATCAACTGAAAACCTGAGCAAATCACATTTAAAAAGAAATTTCTCTCAAATAGAAATGAAAACAAGAGCAGTCGCTCTGATTTTGATATAACCCTTTTTGGACCAGACAGAGTGGTCTTTACGTGACAGAACTTTAACTCTGACAACAAAGGTGACATCCTACATTCCCTATCATTTCCCATTTGTACGTTTTTGTTAAGAAACAACAGCTTGTTGACATGCTCTACATGTATATGCCTGATGTATTTTCACCATACACCTGGATATAGTGCCTCGCTGAATATAAAGGCTTCCATGACGGAGGTGTGTCTCAGGTGTGTGATGGATTTCCCGCAGCTTCCTCTCTCTCAAGCTTTTTACTTTTTTAGAATTGATTACAGAATTGAAATATCGATATTCCTGGATCGATACACATACCTACGAGCAGGTTCATTTAGCTGAGTAGTATCGCTACCGACCACTAGCTAACGATTGTTGCTAATTGTATACAATGATATACACACATCGCAATTCAGTAACCTTAGCCTCATAAACGTCAACAAAAGCTAGGCTGCATGTGGAGTGCTGAGCTAGCAACAAGCGAGTATTTGAAACTACTTCGCCTAAAAATACTAAAATAAACATTCTACATGCAGACGTGTTCACGCGTTTAAGCGACCCATTAAGTGTGACATTTTGTTTTGATAACGTCAGCTTCAGACAGCCCTTTTTTTTCTTTTTGTATATTTTCTTTCAAATTTCATATAGTTTTTTTGTATATTCTCGTCAAATTCCGCGCCACTGTGACAGGGAATTTTCCCCATACGTGGGACAAATAAACAGTGTCTTATGTCTAAACAAGCTCATTAGCATGGTTGCTAAAGCCCAGCTCTGGTTAGATAACAGCCGAGCTAGTTTCCCCACTTTAGCTCAAGAGTCAAGTTGGCTAACGTAGACGTTTGTTTTTAACAAAACGGGGTCCCGGAGTGCCCATTGTTGAATTCAATTCCAAATTACGGTACTGTTTTAACCTGGCAATGCAAAGAAAATGCCGAATTAGTTTCAACGCGAAGCACTGGGGCTGCTGATCCAAAACATTCTCTTCATAAGGAGAATCTCAACTTTATTCAGCTATGCTTCCACGAATAGACAATGCACCAACTCATGTCCGGCACTGAATAACTGCCAACAAGCTGTGCCTTCCCCTGGAATAACTCATGGTCGCGTTAACTAGCCTGTGTTTTCCATGCTCGCTCCAGTGGATTAATAACAGCATCACTGTCGGGGCGGCTGGGATCCAAACCAAATGTGCCCGTTGCTGATGACGAAGCTAGCGCTAGTTAGCTCGCATCGCAGACGAGCTAGGCCTGAAATAAACACTGGTGCACTGGGGGAGATAGAAAAGACCACCAGCAGCCGCGAATCCTCGTGCAGACGCTGAGCCATCTAATGTGCGCGGTACTCACTCGGGTAAATATGTAGAGGAATAAGAGCTCCATTTAAAAACGCTGAAAGTGAGGACTCTGCTCTCTGGAACGACAGCCATCTTGTTGCCGAAGGTAGTGGTGGGCGGATCGATCCAAATATCGACAATATCGATACCAACATTGCCAACGATATCGATCGATACCAACGGAATGAGATCGATACGTTCCGTTTCTCTCTGGTAAGACTGCAGCTGTTTCATTTTAGAGGCGACCTGGCTGTGTTTGTCTCAAAGGTGCTGCTGTCACACAGCAGAGCAGGCCTAAAATGAAACGACAGCAAGTTTTACTATCTGTAAAAAAGGGCTGTAAGATACAGTGGTACCCCAAGAAACTTGCTTAAGCATGTGAAAAATGATGGAAAAGAAAACGCAGAGCTACAGAAGCGCACAGATGAGGAGGTTTATTATATTCTTCCTCCTAAACTACAAGCTACTCAAAATGGTAGTTGAATTTGCTGTGAATGGATATTTTTGAGCATTTTATTTATTTAAGACAAAAACAGAAATAAGGGTAACGATGGCAGATATTTAATAGTCTGAACACTCGATGTTTAACAGTATCGATATGGGTGTCGTCGATACTGGCGATGTATTTACTTTGTATCAGATCGATACCGCATGTGGCGGTATCGCACGTCACTAAGAGGCAGAGGGAGGCTAACGAGGAGCGAGCGGCGGCTGCACTTAAAACGACAGTACACCTGTTTGGTTTTGTTTTGTTTCGTTTCGTTTGTATGAAGCGACAGACGATATGTTGCGCGTACAGCATAATGCACTTACCCTGCCAGATTTCCCATACCCATCATAATAAAATGCCATGCTTTTCAAAAATAACATCCGATTTAAATGAATATTTCATTATTTAAATAAATAACCTAGTGTATTCGGTGTGGCAGGAATTCTCACTGAAATGCCTAAATGTCGACCACGGAGTGTTATTGTCGGGCATAAAAAGACTTATGACTGAAGACTGAAAATTTTCAAAATTTTTAATTTTCATGGAGAAAATCAAGATTAACGAATTTACCATGGTTCTTTGCCCTTAAGCGGTAAACAAATGTTGTAAACATTTATTTATACCACAACATTATAACATTAGACAACGTTAGGCCACTTCTTCGTGGTACATCATAAATCAGTTGACAAGAATTTGACAATGCTTGAATGCTGAGAATGCTTGCTGCCTCAATAGATTCCTGGTGACAAGCATCAAATCCTTTCCCACATACAGTGGGGTGACACTCTTAAATAAAAGTCATATTTAATGTTCACAATCCTTTATTACTAAGATTTGAACCTACCTCTTAACAATAGCTTTTATTTTAGTTTGATTGTTTGATTTTATGTTTTGTTTTTTGTTTTTTAGTATGTTTTTGTATTTTGTGCTTTTGCCTATGTACTCTATGAACAACACTGGATTCCCTTTGGATATCAAGGGAGCTATTTAACTAAATTTCCCTTACCTTGTCTCTTTCCAGGATCAATGACCATGTATTCAAGACCTCACACTGACATGGCCAGATTAGTCTTCTGCAGTTCAACACTTTTGGGCTCCTGTTAGATTTCCACAACTAGGTACGGATATTATGTACAGTGTTTCCGAGGGAGAAAAACTTAATGTAGCCTAGTAGTAAGTACCATATATTTATCCACCTTTATCTTTATATAAACATTTTATGGATTTTCACTCAGTCATAGGTACATCAAGCATCCTATCTTGTCAATGCAGTATATTTCAGCTGAAAATACGTAGGTCCATTGTGAGTCATTACTGGACTGTAGACTGCAGTGTTTCCTCTCCGAAACAAAGACATCTTTTCTAAAAGCATCATCCAGAGTGATCTCACTGTCTCATTACAAGTGCAGTCATCAATAGCTCATAGGGTGGATGAATCATCTGGTGATTTCTGTGAGACAAGCTTCGTTCCCGTTAACCAGAGGGATGTCTGCTTCATAATTTTACTGACACTAAAGTCCCATACAAAAGGTCTATTATTGTTGTTACCTTCAAGTCAGTGATGGTAGTCTTCTTACGTTGGACAATAGGTTACAAAAGAGTATATTTCTGCCTTCAAAATGAACTTGCGAATTTATGGAAAGTACATGGAAAGTGCAAATGTTTGGTGTTCATGTGGTAATTTCCGCCATCAATTGTGAGAATACTGCTAAGCAACTGTTGATGTCTAGAAACCACTGCCAAGGTTAACAGTTTAGCGAGCTAAGGACTGGCTAACGTAGTGTAGAATATGCCAAGGCGTAATGAAAGGTTGATTGTGAATGTTAACTCTTTATGAAATTATATCCACATCCACCATTCCTGAAAAAAATAAAATAAAACTTCCTGTTACAGGGTTGTGAATGCCTAAGAGCAAAGAGATAAGTACTAATATCAGCATGCTAACTACCCCAAATTGTGGTCCTATATCATTATTTTTATTTTATTTATTCTGTCTAGTAACTTGGCTATTTCAAGTTTGAATCAAAATATGTTATTTCCCAGCATCCATTGTTTTGATGTAAAAAAATAATTAAGTTGAATTCAAATTTATAATCTTATATTCATAGCATGTAAGTAAAACAAAAACATTATTTGTGATATATTTTCTGTAATATATCAGTGGTCTTCAACGTTTTTCAATCCAAGGACCCCAAACTGATGGAGAGACTAAATAGAGACCCCCTACTTACTATATGTGTTCTATATTAAACTTGGCCTAGTGCTATTTATAAATATACACTATTATTATAATTCCATTCAATATTAAGCTATCCCTTATCCATTTACAAAAATATGTTTTTGAAGTGTTGGATACATAAAAAATATACAAAAAATGTAATCAACCAAAGATTTTGTGACCCCCTGCAGTACCTCTGCAGAGCCCCTAGGGGTCACGGACCCCCTGCTGAAGACCATGTAATACAGTGTAAAAATAACAACAAAATCTACAACAACAAAAACTTAATAAATGTTTGTTGAAAACATGTCGAGTGTTTTTACAGTGTAACCATTGTTAACACGAGTAAAGCATAACTGACAGTCACAACTACATGAATTTAAACCATTAACTGATTAGTGTTTAGTTTAGTGTGATCATTTAAAGTCTGTGTGTACATACTTCTCAGCCCATTGGGTTGACAACACAAAAGGAGCCACTTTTAGTTGGCAGTGTCACTCGTTCCAATGAGTACACAGCACGTGAAAAGCACCCAGAGGTGTCTTTTGTGGTGAGAGTTGTAATCTGCTCTAACTCAAACCACAGGGGGTCCACCGAGCCCTAGAGACCCGTGCACCTCTGGTATGTTCACATGGTTCTGACTGCCAGCAAGACCCTCCTTCATGCTGAGTCCATTAAAGAGTTGAAGTAAACATATCTTAAGAGTTGATGATTTCTTTACTTTTTTCTGTATCCATGTGGTTTAACCTCATGCTAACTTGACCTGCATGAGAACGGGTCCCTTTCCCCTCATTTTTGACATACGGTATGTTAAGTAATTGTGGTCTGTTGTTTAGCATTCAAACTGCCTTTTTTTTTTTTCAGACAAAATAGCCACTGAGCTTGAGTCTACTTTGACACACACATGTGCAAAATAATATAGACTTTTGACATGGGACAGCACTATAAAGTTCTAATTTTCATCATGCAGTCCAAAAACCTCATTAAGACTATGACAGTCATCCAGTGTTGAACATATCAGCATATAGGGAAATTAAGTAAAAAGAAAAGTATGTAGGTCATATAAACCAAAAATGGTTAAAATTGCAGAGATGATTGCAGTTCTCCTTTGTTTCATGCATTTTCTTGAAGTGAGTGTAATGCAGTAAGGGGACACAACTCTACAAATGTCAAGAGAATTATGTGCTTTGGAAGCAACAAGATTCAGGAAAATCTGAAACAATAATGGAATATGACACAAATATGCAAAAAAAAAAAAAAAAAATGGTAAAATATTACACAGTAAAGAAGGCACTAAGAGTGTGGAAAGTTTGTGGCCGCCAAGCATGGATTTGATATTTTTCACTCTGCGAAAGGGGGTTAGTTTTTGATGAATCATCTGCAAGTGGACCACCAGCCTTGATAATGTGAAGTGAATGATAATGGCGTTTCTTTTAAGTGCACGTCCAACACTTGGCAGAGCCTTGCTTCCACTCACTCCAGATGGAAGGGCACTGGTCAAGTTTCATTTGTATGGATCTAAACCTGGACCCAAGGAACACAAATGGGAATGGTTTTATTACTGAGTTGAGTTTTGCATTTTACAGGGGCTTATATCTGTGTATATCTAAATGTGTATATCCTGTTATATAAAGTAAATCTTTATATAACTGTGCAGATTGTTTCAGCTAGCATGCACAGTAACTACCGCAGCAAAAATAAGTAATTAAGTTTGAAAAAAGAAAATGTTGTATTTTTTAGCCATGTGTTTAATTTGCCGAAGTGGCAAATAGAGGTTAAATCCTGAACTACGGAATCTGGTGAGTTAAGGTTGAGTCTACGTTAGCTAGCCGTAGCTAATTAAACTAATTTCTTACACTACTTGCTGTAATATTGATGTCCCAGCATTTTCAAAACAAAAATATTCTGCCACTGCTCTAAATGCAGAACCTAGCTCATTAAGACAAAATAAACACAGTGAGTCCTGCTCAAAGCTAACTAGCTAACATAGCTGTATAATAGCCTAAAGTATGGACTTAGACAGACTTTAATGATCCATGAGGAAAATTATTTGGTCACAGTAACTTAGTTTCACATAAAAGAAACAATCTTAAAAACCACAAAGTAAAAAGAAAGATAAAATAAAATAGAATAAGAATAGATTAGCACTTGGCAAACTTTTTGATAAAAAAAAGTCCATTGTTTCAGAAAATATATCACATGTACACTATATGTACTTTTAATTATTAATATTAATTGATAAATTCCCTAACTAAGGCATTTCCTGCAACTACTTCATATCTAAATTATATAGCAACAATTTCCCATCATCTATTTCTTTATAGCAGTTTAGTATTCTGCATTTATATTTGAATACTTAAAATTACATGATCACAATTACTTCAGCACATCACCACAGACACCCAGTTTATGATAATAATAATGCAAAAATATAAACATTTGGTGACAGACAGGGATTTACCAGACATTTACTAAAAATGAAAACATTTGATGTCACCACCATTTCATAAAAATATTTTATCATAAAAGGGCACCTTTAAGTTTGAAACAGGGGTCCTTTAAAATTTAAAATCATTAAGCACTGCATTAAGGCAGTTCCCAGATATTTTTGTTATAAGGAAGCATCAAGTTGGGCGAGTGTATTGGGCTACCTCATGTTCACACATGCACACACAGAAGGTGTTAATGTAATGAAGACAAAAGTGTGAACAAGTAGGCCTTAATGTAAATTTTGTGTCTATACAGAAGGCGATGCAAAATGAACAGGGAAGACCAGCCAATGGTAGTTGAATGACACATACCTTGCCCCTCTCACCCAAAAGCTACTACTACTACTACTACTACTTTGAATCAACAGAACCTGGAAACTAATCAAGCCATTCATGTTGTTGTGAGCGCATAGATAAGGTTCACATCTGTGTAGTGGCAGGATGCAGACAGGCTTCAAGTATTTCCATACCATATTCATAACATAAATGAGCTTGTCATTTGTTCAAGTGCTCCAGTGGTAGGAACTAGACACGTTGCTTGTGTCACGGCAGCCAAACTGGCAAGAGCTGTCCAGAAGGACTTTGGAATAACTCTCCCAGACACATAGTGCATAGTAAATTTGCCTGTGTATCAGGAGATATGAGATCAGCTGTATTTCCCCATGTTAGTCACCCTGGCATGATGTCACTAGTACCAAAGAAAGAAAGAAAGAAAGAGGCTCTCATTTTTTTCATCAGCACTGGTACCCGCTGATAGTCATTATCTTCATCATTCTCAGACTCAGAGTAGGAATCAACAACATTATCATCACATCAACTCAAATGTATCATCGTCGTCATCACAATGCATCACATAACAGTAGTCTTTATTATCCCCCTCCTCATCGTCATCATCATCATGGATGAATGGATGGAGATGGGACTGGATCAATACAGTAACAGTATTATTATTATTATTATTATTATTATTATTATTACCAGCAGCAGCAATAGCATTTGTATTCATTGTCATAATCATCATCGAAACCAGTTCATCTCCATCATCATCCCGACCATTGCCAGTTATTTTAACTGATCTTTGTTATTAACATTCGTATTATAATCACAATTTCACGGTTATTTTAACCTTCATCCAGTTCATCACAACAATTAACGATATCATCATCACAACCACTCCTTCATCCTCATCTTCATCTCCACAGTGTTGACCATGATCACCAAAGTTACTGGCCTTCATCATCATCATCATCATCATCATCATCACCCTCATCACCACGATCGCCGTCATCCTTGTCATTCCGGTAAAGACTCGCTAGGAGCCATGTGGAGTGCGTTGCTGCCTGCTGATTTACTTTTTCTAAGGTCGCAGCATTTTATTTCTCCGGAACGCGCTATGCCTGCTGCGTGAGCGCGCACGGAGCGCCATCACGTGGGAGGTCCCTTTAAGTTTGACTGAGGCCTGAGCTTGTCACATGGACATGATATAATGAAAAGGCATGAACGGGGAGGCAGAGTGCGCTGGGCTCTTGGCTGATGGAGAGAGGGGTAGAAATGTACGCAGTCATCTGCCGACGAGGGAGAGGGCCAGGCGGGGCCGAGACCAGCCGAGCCCGGCCGATCCCGATAGGGGCGGGCCGAGCCCGACTCACTGCGCCTCATCGGATGGGACCTCTGTGTTCGCAGTTGCACCTGCCAGCAGTGACACGCACTTTAAAAAGAGGAGGAAAACGTCGCCTGCAAGTGCGCGTATAGCGCCTTGGCCCTCGGAGAAGAAGAGGAGAGCCTCTCAGCGTGAGTGAAGTTATTTCTAATAGATCGGCTGATGTGGCGTCGGCTCCGTGTTGCTGCCGGAGGTGCGTTTGCGCGCTTGTGTTGCGCCCGGCCGCCTGCTATTTTCCACTGAGGAGCCGCATCTCTCGGCTTTGGGAAAAGTGTGTTTGTTGAAGAAAACGCAGCAGCCCCCCAACGGGGGTGCTCTTGATCGCGTGCCATGTGCATTTTCTCGCTCTCTGCGTTCTCCGGCGTCCGCATTCCAGGTGGCGTTGCGCACATAGAAATTGGAAGTTGAAGTAAACAAGTGAGAACCAGGGTTAGACTCCGGAGCTTGGGGACTGCGTTTTAACGTTCATCACGGCGCACCGCGCTGAACTGGAAACATCTCAGCCGTTCTTTATGAGCCCGACCCGACGCTCCGCATCGAGATGCCAAGAACAAGTGAAGTTGTCGGTGATGTTGTGTGACATTTACAACCAGATGAGTGACCAATTCAGAAAGAATGAGCTTAAGACGCTGTATTTATATCTCTAAAACAAACAGCCCAGGCCTTTAGCTGCAAGAGTATACAAGTTTAATGATGGGGGAGTTTAATGATTGATAGTGCGTCAACTTAATCGGCATTTTGTAAACTATGAATGAGTGATAAAATGGGACTGTGACGATTCCCTGCTCATAAAGATGATGTAGGAGGCCGAAGCCTTTTAAGCCTGTTTAGTAAAGCCATCCAATTTCTCCTGCGGGATGTTTCGAAACGTGCCCATGAGGTGCCGTCAGCGCGTCAATATTTGAATAGCTATACTCTCCAGTGAGGAAAACAAGAAAACCACCTCTCTGCTGCTGCCGCTGCTGCTATTGCGCAAACACACGCACATTCCCCCCCTTTTGACACACACTCTCTCTCTCTCTCTCTCTCTCTCTCTCTCTCTCTCTCTCTCTCTCCCTCTCTCTCTCGCTCCAGCCAGCATTTTGCTGATTCACAACAGGGAAGTCATATCTGCGTGCGTGTGACACAGGGTTGGAACCAGCCAGGGGGAAGCAATTCTCTGTTTTTAATGGTCGCGGTTCCTCTTGTGTTTTTTTTAAATAGATCACTGGAACAACTGGACGAAGCACCAGTTGATGTTGAAAGCTGCCCAGACTCCAGCAGAGGAAAGAGGAAACCCTTTATAGTCGGCTTTATGGATGAAACAGCTAGTTTTATCATGGCACACACTCACAGCAGTGTCCCCCGGCATTTGAGCTGATTTTCAGCTTTCCTCACTCATGTTTATGCTGACCTTTGGTATAGGTGTGTGAGGTAGTGGAATATCACTGTTACGCAGAAGTTAAATCATCTGAATAGTCCGTTAATCAAGTGACAGGAAATGCTCTTACACCTGTAGCAGTCGTAGTTCAGCAATGTAATTCTTATTCTGAAATGGTGGCTCGGGCAGTCACTTTGAACACATTATGTGTATTTCCCTAATTTTCAAAATCTTACGGATTTGTTGCATTATTAAAATTGCACTGGTAGATTAGTTTTTCCCCTTTCCGAGGCCTTCAGATTCGTTCACATAAGCACACTCACCAGACGCTGGCGTGGCCTTGAGCAACGGCCTAACACCCTAAAACGTTCCCTGGGCACCTCACGAGCGGCGGCCCACTGCTGCGAGTGCACACGCTGCTTTGTGAACAAACGGATGGCTTAAACACAGAGGAAGAGTAGCCTCACGGGGGAAAAAATGAAAGGAAAAAGTGATCATTTTATCATTAAAACCACGTTCTGTCGAGATGAGGGGCGGCCACAGGTTCGGTTGATAAATCTTTGTGGCTTTGCCTTCGTTGCTGCACTATTCAAATATGGCAGGAAGCCGTTTCATGAAATGGTAATTGAACTTTGAAATACATCATCATTGAAAACTTTGAAAATATGTAAATCAACAATGGAAATAGAACGGAATCGGAATGAATACATGCTGATTTCTGCAACCTTTACACGGAAATCTAAACCATGAACCTCATTCACTATTAAGTTGTCATGAATTAAAAGTATAAAGCAGGTTAACATGTTCCCACAACATGTCTTCTCACCTAAAGGAACCTATAGGTGGTCTGTCAGATTTGACCTCTAGATGGAGATAAAGGTAAAAAGCTAAAAAAAAACAAAGAATCTTTTAAATAGAACAATGAAGGAAAATGGATTTAAAATGTTGTCTGATGTTTTGTTTACCCATCCATCTGTCCTGACCTCCCCCCAGGGACTCTTTGCGGCTCGCTCTGTCACAACAATCACTCCTTCGCTGCTGTCGTGACTGCTACGGCCGCTAGAGGGTGCAGTGGTGGGAAAATTAACATTAGCTGTTTATGCATTACTCAGCCATGAAATGGGATACTTTACTTGAACAAATAACCTGGAGGGGTTGTTTTCCATCACCCTGAAAGTGCAACAATCGTCCAAGTTTCTGCTTTAGCTAATGTATGTGTTGTGTCCTGTAATGGTTATTACACTGTTGCAACATTAGGTGGCACTACAGAAAAGGATGTAAGAAGAAAGGTAAGAAGAAAATACTGGATTACGGAGAATGCGACCGAAAGCTTGCGACTCAGTTTTCCTGACCAGGTTACATTACCAGAGACTGTAATGCACCACAAACCGATACCGTTGCCAGCACTGCATCGTTACGTGAATGTTTCACACTGTTTCATACTGCTTCAGTTGCAATCTGCAGGTTTGCATCACTTTAAATATCGCACTTCCGCCCCTACATCCTTGTTTTAGGTCGAAATCAAACCAACCCAACATGTTATCTTTGCATACAGGAATTATGTGTTGCTCTCTGGTAAACAAATCTGCGACTATGCCCTGACAAGCACAAGCAGCATAGAAAACCACAAGCTCTGCTGTCCTCCAGCTTTCACATGACAATGAAATTTGCAATAATCCCGGCAGCATTAACTATTAACCTGGCGTTAATCCTTCGATGTTTGGCCTTATTAGACGTCGAAGTCATCCATCACACTTTTTTGATGCAAACTTTCACAGCTCTGGGCGGCCGCGTCCGTTGTTGTGAGCATTTTGCCACTTGGCAAACGTAGATGCGCAGAGTCACGGCAATGAGCGTGGATCTCAGATTAGCGACATGCCTCAAATGTCTGGAGCAGGGGGTCCGGCTGACATGGGATAACATGGCCCGCCCGTCCGCCTGTGTGTGTGTGTGTGTGTGTGTGTGTGTGTGTGTTCCTGTTTATCTGTGTCTGTTTTTGTGGGTGCATGCATGCGCTCAGCGAAGACAGACTTTCCAATCTGCGTCACAGTCTGTACGTGACGTCTGTCAGATGTTTGTGCTCTCCCTGCCTCAACAAATGGACCTGTTTCATTTGGATATAAATGAGCATGCATGTTGTTTTCATCTTCTACCACCCCCTCCACCACCCCAGCCCCACCCCCCAACCCGCTACCTCGTGTAAATGGCCGGAGCTGAGAGCAATTTATGCAGCTGAAAGCCACCTCCCCTCCTTCTCGCTAAAAATCTCTCGTCTGTGGCTTGTCCGTCGCTTTCTGCTCGCGAGCACCGCCGCTGAGCAATCTTTGCTATTTGCAGCCCCGGAATCGGAGGCTAATCTGAGAAATGAGCCCATTACTTTTTTTTTCTTTTTGTTCCCTCTGGCGTGCGTTCGCTGAATTATTGAAGTAAACGGTGAATTCTTTATCTGCGAATTGTGTGAGTGTGAACGGAGCTCAAAGAGCCAGCTGTGAAAGTTGTATTTCCGCTGGGTTTATGTGGTCATAATTAGTAGGTCCCATGTGACTGCTTGTGTGTGTGTGTGTGCATGTGCGTGTGCGTGCGGGCGCTAGGGCTTGTATGTGAGAGCACGCCTTGTGCAGGGGGGTGTGCTTGTGTTTACATGACAGCAGACCAGGAAGGGAAGTGACGCAAGAGGCAGCGGAGGGGTGAGAGAGCGGCAGACATTACAATGCTGCAAAGGGTGAGGGAGGGGAGGAGAGTGAGCCAGCCAGAGAGAAAAAGGAGAAGGGGCATGAAAACCACAGACACGTAGAAGAGTGAGGTGGGAACAAAGAAACTAATGAGTGATCAGTTTCTTCGTTACTGCAAGATCATCGTCCTGCTTCCGTGGACACATCCACAGCAAATGAATGCAAAAATACACCAAAAAAACAAAAAACAAAAAAGGGAGTCAGTGTCTGAGTAGGTTGGGCAACGCCGCATTTGATTATGAAATGTGTTTACCCTCCACTCACTATAAAAGTAGTGACACAGGCTTTTTGTTTGTCCAAAGCTTCGCCTGTTCCAGCTCTGAGCCAATAGTCCCGCTTGCCATTCAAAGTGACCTCACCATCTCCCTGGCCGACGGCCAACTCAGACTGAAGCAGCCTCGAACTTTTCTTGGCGGACAGAAGGCTCTCATAACAGCTTTGGTAATGGACACTGCTCAAATATTTCCTCAGCAAACTGTGGGTTTCCTAAGGGGTGGACAAACGGACATGGGAAGATGGGTTCTCGGAGCAAGTCATGAAAGGCCCACGAAGTGTATTTATCTGAGGAAAATGTGCTACATTAGTTTACTCCATGGTCAGCTCTTGAGTGTACTCACCTTCTCTAGCTGACGTTAATATCATTGAAATGGATTCTTCCTTTGCTTTTTAATCAAAGTATTGCAGTATGATGCTCCTACGAGCTTCGGCTATTCATAGAAACCTTTTGCTTGGGATTAGTTTCAGAGCCCAGGACTTTGGATCACCAAAATCAGCAGGGTTCATCCTCTTTGGAGCATGAACGGCCTTAGTAAAGGTAATGGAAATCAACCTGTTAAATTAAGACAGGCAGTATTTCTGCGTCAGATATTGACACTGTCTAAGACCTCATTGAGATTCATCCTCTGGGGAGCATGAATATGAGCTAATGGAACGAGGACGTGCTGTTTGACGCAACAATTTGGGTTGGATGATGAGATATTTCTACAATATGGTGCTCATTTAGTGCCGAAAATTAAGTTAACCTCTCAGGACCATGGATGCTCTCAGTACATTTATATACCCCGTACGATGGTGAGATGTCATATTGGTACCGGTAAAATTAATCTTTGACATAAAGTTGGAGGATTACCAAAGATATTCTTCTTCACGGATCATTGATATCCATACCAATATATATATATGGGGGGGTTGGACATTGTTCATAATGTTCTGGATTTTGTTCAAGGTTCTCCAGTTCTGGTATATCTGTGGTATATTTACTATACTGATGGTCATTTTAACTGCATGGTGTGGCCTCTTTGAGACATTGTTATAACGCTGTGAATGAGTCAGGTCTGGTCAGAGGTGAGCGGCAGATTGCACTGTTAAGCAGCCTGCAGGATGGACGGTGAGCTGGCAGACACAGTCTGGCCTGGCACCAGGCTCGTTGGCATACAACAGGCCTGGGGAGGACGCGAAATGAAACCTCAGCAGGCCACGGGTAATGGAGGAGAAAACGGCCTGTGTCTTTATCATCGAGGCGAGGATAGTGGAGAGCGATGGGAGAGACGAAACGAGATAGAAAATGATCTGTTCTCGGTTAACTTTGCATGTTAGTGGTCTTCGGCCACTTCCTCTCATTTGGCCACGCTGCTGTTTTGTTTAACAGGGATGTAACCTTATCTGGCAGCGACCCACTGACCATATGTCTGCTGGTTACGGCAACTGAACCATAAGACGAAGGAAGGACATTCACATTGGGGGCGAGATATAAACACAGAGATGTAATGAAGGAGAGCAATATAGTGATGGGCTGTGTTGTAGGTGTGACTTGGCTGGGGGAGACTTGCTAGTTGCTCTCAATAGCTCTTTTCCCCTTCACCTGCCTCAGCACATTCACACACAGAAACACACATTTGTCTTGTTTGTTCAGAAAACGATTCCATGTAAAAAGAAATGTTAATGGCACCCCTTAAAACACATAAATAAATAATAAAAAAAACTTTTATTTGCTCATTTAGAGTAGAAGACATGTTTCATTTTAAGGCGTGGCAAATTTGGACACAAAACCTCCCAGCAGGTGGCGTTGTGGGCAGACGGCCAAGGCAAACGGCCAATGTGTACAAGGTGACCAAATCCTCTGTGCCATCCCCCAGAGGTGTTGGCGCTGGTTTTGAAATTCAGCGTGGAGGGTTCAGTTGTCGCCATCTTGTCTGCCTTCAAAAGGAACTCACGAGGTTAAGGGGGTGTTAAAACATTGCTGTTAATAGCACACAAAAATGCTTGTTGAAGTTTTAACATCAGCCGTACGTTGTGAGGACACCACTGCCAGGCAAACGCTGGCAGCTAGTTTAGCAAGCTCACAGCTGGGTAACCTATGGTGCATCACCCAGTGGGTGATATTAGCTAGGTCATAGGTCTTCAACAACCAATGTTGCACAGCCACCCTACTGTTGCACATGTTTGAAATTTGAACCTGTGTATTATTGAATAGCTTAATATTGAATACAAAATGATGATGATAATAATAATGTGTATTTATAAATAGTATAAGAACACATTTAGTTAGTAGGGGTCCCTCGTCATCAGTTTGGGGCCCTTGGCTTGAAAAACGTTGAAGACCCCTGAGCTAGGTTATTGTTGCTAGCGACATTGTGCCATTGTAATGTCACTGATGGGGGATTTCGCTTAATATAGTACATAACACCAGCAGGTGAAACGAATGCATATGGTTGGCTGACACATCACTGCATCAGAGAGTTTTTGTCTTGACCATAAAAAATAATAATTAAAAAAAAAAGAAAACAAGCATTTAGCCACTGTTCAACTTAAACAGCCAAGTAAACTGCTGCAGCCGGTTCGGTTCAGTTCAGTTCAGGAGGCGCTTGAAGCCTTCTTTTTCCACCACCGAGTATGGGTGTAAATCTTTGCAAATAAATGCAGCAACAGCCTCTGTTATATTTGTGGCACGTGGTAGTTCCACAAGTTTCTTCTGTTTAAACCCGTACGGCGTGTTGGAGGCTAATGTTAGCGTATCGTGGTGGTATGTGGTATCAAGTGGTTTCTGAGATTTGTGGTATTTCTACAGTACGTCACTTTCGCTTGGCAGAGTTTGCAAAAAGTTTTTTTTTTGTTATCCATCTCACTTGTTTCTTTATTTTGTTTCTGAGGCAAAATGGTTACAAACTTCTGACTTAAGTTAGGGCAGCTTACCCAGTGGAGCTTCATCTGCATCCACCATGTTTGCACTAGATGCAGTTTCGCCTTGTGCAAATGCAGTAGTCGGCTCTGGTAGCACAAGGCCGTATGAATCAATTTTTGGCAAATTTGTCTGGCTTGACTGGCTTCAGCACTGCTTCCTGTGTCCCACCATCCCGTTCTCATTGTCTGGTGGCAACATGTGTTTGCAGTTGGGTCAGTAATCAGTTCACATTGCCCCATTGAGTCCAGATTCGGCTCAGATCATTCAAACGTGTTTGATTGACTGCGACTGCGGTGTTCTGGTCTGCTCCCCTCACATACTTGTAGATTCAAATTTGCACTCCATCACACACTAGTGCAGACTGGTGCAGACTTTACCCACGACTCTCTGGAAAAAAACAAAACAAAAAAAACTTGGACTGCATTGTCAGCTTTAATGTTAGCATGTATTAACTTGCCATCCACCATTTCTCAAAACACCAGTAAACACAAGGCAACCTAGGGAACTGAAGAAGTCAAGAGCTTGTAGTTGAGTTAAAACTTGCGACACGAAAGCTCAACTTTCATGTCTTCTTTGATTACGCCAAGTCTAATGTCATCCAGTTTGAAACTGGAGTTTGACTCGCGTCCAGGCGACATCACATGAGTCATTACTACTGACTTGAAGTTCTCTTAGTATTTATCATTGTCCTCTAAATGTCACTGCTCAGAAAAAGTTACCATTAAGTTGACACTAAGCCTCCAGAATATCAAATATACTTTCCACTGAATGATAAAATTAGTGTGTGATAATGTCACTGCTAGGTTCTCAGTAGAAGGCCAGGGACAGAAGAGGAAGCATGAAAACTGAAGTATGTGCGTAAATAAATGTATTAGCCCTCTGACGCCATCCACAGCTCTCCACCGGCCTTGACCATGATAAACGATTGATCCCTATACCATATCAGTCACAACATTAAAACCACTGACAGGAGAAGTGAATTACATTGATCATCTTGTGACAATTTAATGTTCTGCTGGGAAACTTTTGGACCTGGCATTCATGTGGATGTCACTTAGACATGTAGCACCCACCTAGACCAGACCAGGCACCCCATAGCAATGACACTCCCTGACGGCAGCAGCTATCCACAGCAGGAAGCAGCCTGATACAGAAAATAGGACCCAAAGGGCCCCCAGGGACCCCCACTAACAACATTCTGTTTCCAGACACCACAGGACACCCTCAGAAGACCCATGTCTATTCTGTGATGAGTCACAACTGTTCTGGAGGCACAAGGGAGACCTACACAATATTAGGATGGTGGTCATAATGTTATGCCTGATCAGTGTATGCATTAAGACAATTACATTGACAAATGCAAAAATATTTGAGATATCTTTGTTCCCCAAAATTCAGCCTGCTATATTTTTAATCCTTAGAAGAATCTTCTGTTTAACTTAAAAGAGTTTTTTTCTGTACCAGTCCTAGAATGATGTGGGAAAAAATTAATTTTTAGCCAATATATATATATTTTTTTTTTTTTTTTTTCATTAGCAAATGAGCTAAGATACTAGTAATCTGCGGTTGAAATATTTGGATTTTATGGATTTTAGATTAAATCACTGAAGCACGACAGTTTGTTGGTATGTGCTTGTGAAATGGGAAACAAATGTTAAAATTATCGTGACCTACTTGTGGTTTTGAGTCTCTGATCCTGATGAATGCTTAACTTTGTTAGGGAGCCGCATGAATGAGGAGCAGTTCAGTTTGCCAAGGATTAAAGTTGATTTTAGAATTTTTCGATTTTTTTTATGTTTTCATTTGTCAAATAGCCAGATCATACCTGGATTTATGACAGCTGGATAAGTCAGGAGCTTGTTAAACACGAGAGTTACAACTCAGCTAAGTAGGCCAAAGGCACGGGGGAATGTCACATGAACCAATGCTGCTATGTTAACCATTCTCCAGTGTCTTGTTCAGCCACAGATGGGAAGGGAGAAAGAGAGAGAGAGCACTCGGCATGCGTCATGTAACCCATGCTGCTTGACGTCTGTGCATGACACCCAAAACTACACTGCTGATAACCGGAAGTGCTCCTTTCCATTGGCCTGGAGACCGCACTGACCCTCTCTTAAACCACTTTAACCAGCGCTGAAGGTCAGCACAGCCGGGGAATTTCTCTGGACTGAGTGCTGGTGTCGTGCGCTTATCTGGGGTCACCGGGGCCACAGGAAGTTTGGCCTGGTCCTCTGTGTCCCTGCAGCTAGAGACGAAAAAGCTCTGTCATTTGTTTGCTCGCCTGGCAGACTTTCACCATCCCTGCCTCCTCTTCTCTTGACGCTCTCTCACAGCCGTCACCCTGCAAGCCCACTAAAGTGAGATACATCCCCAAGGCAACAGAAGGGATGGCGACTTCGAGTCTAAAGCGAATGAGAGAGGTGGGGTGGGGGGACAAATCTAAAGAGGTGTGACGGATTAGAAATAGTCAAGTGGTTCCGAGGTCACAGACAAATTAATCGATGCTACCCCTGCTACTGACACGGCTGTATTTGCTCACGGGTTTAGTGTGTTTGGACATCAGTTTCTGGGCGAGTTTCTCTGGCCTGTCATCTGTCTTTGTCCAGCACACAGAGGTGGGGGCTCCGGTCTCCCCAGCGACCAAATAGACCGGCCATACCAGTTTATTCTGCCGGAGGAAGCGCCAGGGTTACAAGGGAATAACACGAGAGCTCAGGTTCCTGTGAATTTACCAAGAAAACGCCCATCGAAGGTTTGGGTTTCTCAGAAAGTCTCTTGATGTGGGCCCTGACGATGCAACTGATTTCTGCTGATCTTGTGCTGTTTGTTGTTTTTTTATACACACAGATACACACACTCGTTCATTCCTTGTCAACCGCTTCCACTTGTGCATGTTGAACAGCTCTGCCCTTTCTTGTTGGCTTTTACATCAGCATGACTGGCCTAGATTTCTGAAAATGGACCTGGAACACTTGCCATTTATAGCCTTTTCCTTTGCCTCTCCCTGATGTGACTGCAGCACACGACTTTCCCAGAAAAAAAGTTCTTCTGTCCTTTCCAAGATAGAGAACAATAGAAGAGAGGTTGGCTTTACTGGCTGCGCCACCTCTTTTCCGTCACACTGGGTACCAGTTTGTTCAAAATTAAAATGTCACCACTGATTTAGGGCAGGCAGTCATCTGTGCACATTCTGAAATAACGGGGCATTTTGCAACCAAACACTTCCAGTTTGACTCCACAGACTGTGTTTGCTTGTGTAACACACTGTCACACTCACCAACTCAAAGCATTTTCATTGTGCCAAAGAGCAGCGAACAAGTTTATTCCCAGTACTGTTGTTAAGAATAAATGCCAAATCATATACTGTAAATCCATATGATGTCACAAGATGGCCAATGTTATTTACTTCTCCTGTCAGTGGTTTTATTGTTGTGGCTGTACACCATAAATACCATCATTTTGTAGTGTGCTCATAGCTAATATGCTAACAAGCAGTGTGCTGACACTGTGTGTTGACACATCCAGCAGAGGTGTGGATGTATGGATGCTCGTTTAAAAAAAAAAAAGATTTTTGAATCCTGTGTTGTTGTAGACCAAACTCCTTGTTATGATTGATTAGACGATACAGAAAATTTTCCATAATAGTCACCACTTCTCTGTCTTATCTTGTCTTGTCTTGTCTAATTGTGTCGTGATGTATTGTGTCAGGTCTGGTCGTACCATATTGTATCTTAAACTGTCTTGGCGTGGCGTATCGTATCGTGTCATATTGTATCGTATCGTATCGTATCGTATCGTATCGTGTCTAATCATATTGTATCATATCGTATTTTGTCTTGCCTAGTCGTATTGTATCGCATTGTGTCTTGTCTTATGTAATCATATGGTATCGTATTGTATCATATCGTATCTTGTCTTGCATTGCATTGTTTCTTGTCTTATGTAATCATATGGTATCGTATTTTATCATATCGTATCTTGTCTTGCCTAGTCACATTGTATATTATTTGATCATACCAGTTGTGTCTTGTTATCAAATAGTATCTCGTATTTTTTCTTCTTTTCTTGTGTCTTGTATTGTCTTGTCGTGTTGTATCCTATCATATAGTATCTCGTCTTTTCTTTACACTGATATATTACTTCTTGATTTCTGAAATGTAGATTAGTGCACATTTAAAGAACCCGATTATTTTTTCAAACCGTGCTCTGATCCACTATAAGTCAGCCTCTGTTTCCCATGTTTATTCCTTGCGTGAGATTGAAAGCATCAGCTGTTATGTCACTGTCATCCCCTCAAGCCTCTTCTAAATCTAAATCTATCCATAGCGTTTGGTTGTTTTAAGAAGGCCCTGGGAGCAGAGGGCCAGCTCGCGTTGTGACTAAAATGCTGCATCGTCATCTTATTGATTTGATACTCCTCTTAGCTGTCCTCTCCGGTTCTCACTGTCTCTTTCTGTCTGCATCTGTCTAGTCTCTGCTCCAGCGCTCCACCCCTCCACCCTGCTTCTATCCGTTCCCACGGCAACACGTGGCTGTCTGTTACATAACAGCAGTGCCGGGCATGTTTGTGTGTGCATGTATCCCTGTGGTCGCCCCTGGCCTTGGTACATCCGACACTAAACATGCAGCTCGGGGGTCTTACTAGCCATCGGGCTCGTGTGAGTGCATTATTGATGATATTAACAGTGATTGCACCCCAGGCGTAAACACACTCTACTATGTGTGCGTGTGTGCTCTTCATTTACCTCACTGCAGTTTGTTTATTTTCCACTAGATGGGAACAATGTACAAGTGACAAAAAAACAAAATAATGCAGTGAGTTATTGGAGTCGAGCAAGGTGTTACATGATGGGCAGGATGTTGTTAGTCTGAGGTGTTGATGGTGCGTGGCTAGCTCTTTTATTCTCATTCCTTTAAATTTCTCCCACGCAGTGTATTTTCTGCTTCTCAGGATGTGCTGCTTCATTCAATAAGTGCCCTTGCCTTTGTAGGTGGTATGAATGAGGATTAGTGTTTGACTAAATAGTGAGGTGGATGTGTGTGGGTGATGAATAACGCACGGACGCACGCGCACACACACACACATGAACACACTAACGCAGGGAGCCATGCCCTCGGATCACCCCTAATGGCATTAGGCGGGCCTCGGCAGGGGAGGCCAAGCTGCTGTTCCTTTCAATTAGAGCCATGTCAAGGAGCGGTCCCACGGAGCGCGCCCGCCCTAATTGAGTTCATTTCATATTTATGAGGGAGAAACACATAAACACTCCGCTCCGCTCGCTCCCGGGGGTGCATTTTCTCCTCTGATGCTTAAAATATTTGATTCGACTAGCTCTCGTGAACGTGAGCGTTTAGATCTCGCTCGTGCCTGGCTTGATGAGAGTACATATGCTTTTGCTTGTGATGTTTACAGGCTAGTGATGCGTAAGTGGAAGATTTTTTATTTATTTTTTTTTTGCATGTTTTTGTGTAGCACCTGCAGTGAGAGCCCTCCCTTCTTCGTGGTCCCAGAGGAGGAGTGGGCTCTCCAGTGTTTGACCAGGCAGTAAAAGCTGCTGTTTGAGTGTTTACGGCTTGCACCACTTCTGCCGCATCGGCAAATTCTGCTTATGCCACCAAATGAGCCTCGGTAAATCTTCAGGGCCCAGCTCTAACTGGATATGGCATCCTAGGTGCTAGCATCAACGCATAGCACTGACTCCTTCCTGCTAAACGGTTCCTTACAGTGAAAAGTGGCTTGAAATGGAGTGTGTTAGCCAGCCGATTACATTTTACTGGCTATATGTAAGGGCTGAATTTAGCCATGATATGAAAGGTGGGCTTGACAAAATAAAAGCATCCAGCAAGAGGCAAGAAATACACTGGGTTTTTTGGAGCAACGACTGATGGCCTCTCTGACCTATTCAGAATCAGGCCCTGGCTGCAAGAATACTCGTCAGCAAATTTCAAGTTTGGATCATCCAGATCAGCTGCTTGATGGAGACTCTGGCTTAGTTTTGAACTCTTTAGTCAGCACAGCAGTATTTCACTTCTTGCAGTTTTTTTTTTTTTTTTTTTTGCCTCACTGCCAACGACTGCCAAGGCCTCAGGCATTATATAATATCTCAGGAGCACCTTTAGGCAGTTCCTTTAAAATGTGAACAAATGTTCACTTGGATGCGAAGATGTGCTGATTTTGGTGCTCAAAGGTCAAATATTAATGTCTCTGTGACCACTCAAAATACATTTTTTGGTCAGACCCCGAGAATTTAAAAGCCAATTATCGTGAAAGTCCTTTCTCCAAGGGACAGGGGACCTCCTGTTCCTAGGTGTTTTAGTGCAAGTTCACTGGTTTTGCTGATTTATGTGGCGATTGTCACCTTGTGACAAAGATCTGTGTCCTTTTTCATGCTCAGGTCCTGGGGTGCTCCTGACCTGCCAGTGAGATCAATGGGGAATGGCGTCCTCCAAAGATTGGTACATCCAGGGAAAAGGCAGTAAAGGGTTCTGATATCTAAGCTATATGAGATAACCAAGCTATTGTACTGAAGGGCAGCCAAAATAGCACTAATATGGGTGCCCTTCTCATCAGTTGAAAGAAGAATACCTTTGGTTTCTTGTTCTGGAAGGCGCGGGACACATTCCCAGTTAATCTGAAAGTGAAGCCAAAGTATGGTCTGCGCAGGCAGCGGTGACCGTGGTGTGGAGACATTTCACTGAGGTCCAGCTTGCTTATTACAATCAGAGCGGCTGTCAATCACAGCTGTGAGTCATTAAATAGTTTATAATGTTATTTAGGATGAACAAATCAGCAGATATGGCTCGTTTGGCTCATTTGTGGGAGGGGGGTTCTTTATTGCAACCAACTACCAGGGGTTGCACACATTCACAGCCTCTGGTTAAGGTTTGGGCTGATTCATAATCAACAAAAGGGTTCTTCAACTTTTTTTCCCCCCACACATTGTGCATTTGTACTTGCAATTTTTTGCAATACTGGCTTCTTTTTAGGAATAACACAAATTATTGGTTATATCTTAGTTCAGAGGACAATTAATGAGAATAAAATTGTCCTCAACACAAAAATAACAGCATTTGTAGTGTATTTCAACTCATATTTGGACAAGCTTCAACAATACAACATTTCAAGGTGAAAAGGGTTTTGTATCATAGAATTTATCTTGGGATGAACTTCCTGTTGCAGTATTGCCGAGTGACTCTTATTGTGATCATGAGTTTTTCGGCGAAAGGACAGCATGCAAACTGGTTCATGGGTCAGCAGTTCTCTTCCTGGTCTGACATTTCGCGTGTCCCAGGCAACGCGTGTCTGAGTGCTATTAATTGTCGTTTCGTTTCCTTATTGTGGCGAGTTAGAGGTGGCTGTGACCCGTGGGCTGTGCCGTCCTGCTGCCAGGACCATTTAACCTGAGTCATGGTGACACTGAGTCAGGTTAACTGGAGCAAAAACGATCACGGATGAAATAGAGCGAAAGTGGAATTGGCATGCCCGCACGTCTTTGGAAGTGACAAGTCAAAAGGAAAGCAAACTTTGTGACATGTTCAGCAACTCTCATCGCCCCTTTATTCAGTCCACACAGAGAGGTAAGCAGGAGCACTGCTTCTTATGGTGCGGTTCCCAAGCAACGCTGAGGGCCGTGTGAGGCACACAGGAGCCATTTCCTAATAAACTTGGTTTTATTGTCTCGCTCTCTGTTTTCTCTTGTGCGAAATGTAAACATGTCTTAAACTAAGAGAGAGAGAAGAGGTTGACGTTAAACGACTAAGTCTTTTACAGTACTCGTGTTGCATTTACTGTCCTGGAGTTTGAGTTTTTCAGAAAGTCCTCTTTCCACAGACACGGTGTGTATGCATAGTGATAGTAGAATATACATGAAAGATACAGATATTAGGCTTCAAGGCAGAACTGGCCAAGGTCTCAAATTTATCACATTGAAACGCAAAAAAGTTGCGAGGTGTTTTTTGTTTGGCCACATGGGGGCAATAGAAACTAGTTGACACTAGAGATGGGATTTACGGCCCTTTCAAAGGAGCCAAATCTTAGGGAGCCGTTCAGAAGAATGGCTCATTTTGATATTTATTTATAGTCATGATGCCAGCCTTTGAGGATAAGCGGTGGTAGAAGATGAGATGAGATGCCATCCTGCGGTGAAACTAATTTTATCCAGGAAATAATCACTGGGAGAGAATGATATGGGGAATGATGATGGGTAATATTTAGATCTGGATAATTCGCACCAATATTGGTGGGATATTGGAATTAGATTTTTTCCCAAATATTAATTCTAGATAGATACTGTGTGACCTATGGGAAATTCGGTTAAGACGTTTGTCAACCGGGTCAACTGCCTGGAAGCCAGCTGTGCTCTATACCAGCAGTGCTATAATATTTATTCTTAGTCTCATTCAGTGGCATGGCAAAGGATGAGCTTGTGAAATGCAACAACAACAAAAAAAAAAGGCCTCTCAGCTACAACTCATTCGTTTTAAAGAGGCGGTCAATAGATTCAGTTCGTTCGCAAAGGTCACATCTCTATTTGACATTGACAAGTTGACATGCCGAACTTGTTAGGAAACGTCAGCATTTGCATTTGTTACTGTAGTTATCTGGCAACATTCACTCACTCTTTGCTCTTATTTTGGTCTCGAGATTGATGACAAGTGTGTGAACTCCTCTGTTCACTAGCTGGTTGCTATTTCTGTCCCCATTTTGTTTGGTGCTATATATAACCCTAGCTAAGTATAGCGGCCTTCGCTTCCCTCTTAGCTCTACTTTGGTTTCCAACCATCTGGCTGTAGCAAAACAAGGGTCTGGAAGAGTCAGGGAGATTTATGAAGGTAAGGTGATGTGCACATCTGCTTGTGGGGTTGTCTTTACAACAATGACATAGCAGTCAGTGGGGAAGCTTTAAAATGAAATGTTTTGATTGGCTTCTTCCAAAGGATCCTCCTCTCTTTCTTTTGGTGCAGATGTTGTAGTTTTTCTGTCTGTGAAGCAACTGCAAATTTGGTTGTAGCAGAATAAAAAATGCTCTGCCATTTTAAAGCAAATGCTCTTCTTTGGGGAGTTTCTGGAGAAGACGTTCCTTCCTTCCTGTGGGTGTCAGGTGATTAGCAGGAAGTAGACCGTAACAAAATGGGGACGATATGAAGACTCTCAAGGCATGGTAAAATAATGAGAAAACTGAAGCTTGACTGATGGGCAAATTTTGCCCTGGTGATTTTCAAGTCTATTGGAGCTTGTTTTTTGTCAGTGTGATGTGCTAAACCATTCATTTGTGTCATGTTCCCATTTGAGTTTCTGCTTGCAGGCTGAATGATTACCGTCATAATCATAGCTCAGCCGATGCATCTAGTAGGTGCAGGTGTTAATGATGGTCAGCTAAAGAATATTTATTGTATATTCCTTGCTTCACGGTTATATAGGGTCAAGATGGAACTCATTGCTTGTATATGGTTTTTTAATTTTTATATTTGTTTTTAAAGATCTTCATTGGACAGTCGTCAGTGAAGAGAGAGTGAAGGAGTCAGAGAGAGGAGAGGATATGTAGCAAAGACTGGATTTGAACCTGCACCACAGCAGACTCAATTTATGGGCAAAAAGATGGATTTAAAATGTCTTGTTAAGTTACAGCAGCTATTCTGCACATAGGCGTATTCTCATCGATTAGACCTGAAAAAGTCTTTGAGATGAGAGGTGAAATATATTCAAGATGCTTAAGCAAGGCCAGTTTAATTAGAAATGTAATATATATATATATATATAGAGAGAGAGAGATTAAAGTTAGCCAGTCCCTTAGCATTACTCAGATTAGTCAGAATCTGTTCTCAGAGCACTAAAGCCCTCTTATTTATTTGTTTACGAGCAGTCTCTGTTAATGGAAGAGGTGACTAAGTGTGAACATGTAAAATTCTCCATCAGTCAACGCAGAATTTCCCCATGACTTTTCACCACAGTTGAGGATGTAGTGTATTGTCCAGTACATGTAGATATGTTGTAAAGCAAGCCTCTGAGAGAATCATTGTGAAATATCACTGCAACCATTTCTACACATTTGTCAAGGGGGATTTGTATGTTGATGTACTTTTCTGGGATTTTCTTTTGACTGTCCGTCCTAATCTGCTTACGATTTAGAATTTTAACGAAAACACGAGGGACATGTACACCAGTCTGTACTGAAATTATGAGCACCGACAAATAAAGCAATCACCTGGTTATCACGGCACTGGCATCTACAGAAGGATGTGAATGACTTTAAAAAGGGCCAAACTGTGATGGCTAGACGACTAAAAGTGCTGGTTCAAGGAAGGAAAAGCGCTGAATTGACATCAGGGTCGCAGGCGGCCAAGGTCCACTGATGCACGTGGAACGAGATGACTGGTTCATGTGAAAAAAAGTTAATGGTGGCTCTGATGGAAAGGTGTATGCTAATCCTTGTCACTGGCCTAAACTGCCTACAAAGGGCACTTGAGCATGGCTGGCCAGGTGCATGTGTGTCACACATCCGTGGAATACATGGCACAATGATGGGAAAAAGACCATTTTTTGTTCTGCTGGGAGGTTCTTGCATCCACATGTGTTTGACACCAACCGCCTACCTAGGCATTGTTGAAGAATAAGCACTGACTAATGGCAAAGGGAAACTCCTTGCATCCTGGTGCCACATGTTCTCTAGATAAGTCCCACACACACAAACACACACTAAGGCCATTCATAAGACGTAAAAGAGTTCATATTCATCTTTTCTTCATGTAAACGGTAGCATCCAACTTGAGCAGGATAATGTGGCCTGCTGCAAAGTAAAAGATGGTGCAGGAATAGTTTGAGGAGCGATCTAATTTCCAAGTTCAAAGTTAATCCATTCCAGCATCTGTGGGATGTTCTGGACAAACAAGTCTGATCCATGGAGCCCCCACCTTACAACCTGTTGGACTTAAAGGATCTACTGCTAACGTCTTGTTGCCAGATACAATAACACACCTTTAGAGGTCTAGTGGCCTCACCAGGTCAGGGATTTGTCATTTATTCAAAGTTGTGTGGATGTGACTCATTGCTCGCCCATCTAAACCACCCCTCTCTGCTCACAGACAAGGCTTGATCACACCCAATATTTTATTGCATATTTCATCAACAGGACCTGTCGAATACACTTTTTTTTATCTTGATTCTGCTTTGTTTTCCTTTTCTCATATGACATGTTCACAATCGTTCCAAGTATGCCTTCAAACAATAATCAGGCACTTGTATAAACATTGAAATGGGTTTTGCTTGATTTCGTTTTTCCTGCTCATGTGCAATTGGAGGATTCCTTCAAAGCACTTTTTCAATGTAAGCAGTTTGGGCGCAGTCCACAATCTGCATTACATCAAGATGAACAAATGAGGGACATTTTCAGGATTAGATTATTATTCTTGTACTGTAATGGTAAATCTTTCGGCAAATTCAGTTCCAAAAAATCCTTATTTAGCTTATACTGGCTCTTTATGTGTCTTTCAGATCCTACTCCTGATGAGTCCATTCTGTCCTGATTGGCCATCTTCAAAAACAAACAATAGAATTTGAATTCTTATTTTTTCAGTCTGTCAGCCATCTTGTTTGCAGGCTAAATTCTGGACTTCAGAGCATGCATGATATAAACTTGTGCTAACGAAGCTTCAGTTAAAATAGTACCATGTTAAACAGATACAATCCAAGACCAGTTAGAGTTCTGAGAAAGGTTTTGCACTGACAGGAAACTGTGTTATATAATAATTAGACAAATGGTGTCTTATGTTGTTTTAAGGCACACTCTAAAATTGTGAACTTGTTCTTTAAATTATTCAAAATTTAGAATAAACAAAAATGGCTCCATTGTGGATGAATATCAGTCTTAGAGGTAAATGATAGAGGTAAATTCTCAAACTGTTGTCTGCCTATGAATCATCAGTTGCTTTGTGCACTGTCACTGAGAGGAAAAGAGGAAGCCTCTCTTCACTCAAGGGGATGCATTCAAAGGGCTTCATATTTGGCGTTCACCTTTAACATGCCTCTGCAATACTCTTGGCTTCTTTTCCTCGACAGCTCACTGCAATCTCAGTTCCATCTTGCAAATTGTGCAAAAATAGAAAGGAATATGTGGTGACTCCTTCCTTCCTAATTCCCCCAAGGCTTAATTAAGCATTCCTACAAATTAGGGATATTTTAAGAATGATTCTAGCACATTAATTGCATTTGTGGGAGTTTGTCACTGACTATAAGAGTTCTGGAATTCTTCCTGAAATGAAGTCAGAAAATGTTTAAAAGTAGCCCTGAAGAAATTCACTGTTCAGAGTTGTCCCTTGCTCTCTTGAGTCTTTTCTATATTTTGCTGTTTATTCTTTCTTAGTGTCCAACTGCATTGTTCACACGGAGATCTAGTCAGACCAGCGTGTACAAAGGCTACGTTGGAGCAACATCAATTGAAAAATTATCACCAAACTAATTAACAAACAACTCCACAACTGTACAACACCTTGCCTTATACATTAAAAAAAAAAAAAAAAAAATTAGTCATACTAGGTAGCTTCTTCAATAAATGTGTCATCCCCTTTAGTATTTAAAATATAGCAACAGGTTTACAGATATGACCTGGTCCTGGTATAACTTCAGATTACACCATGATTGATGTGCACATGTGAAGATGTGGAGCTGTGGTACATCAGTCTGTATAGTCATCTCCAAACATTGAACACTGACACAGTTCACAATGCATCATCATACAGTTTAGGAATTTTCTAACCAAGCTTGAGATCAATATAGTTACCGTCTAGACAGAGATCATAATAGTAGGGAACATGTTACACCCTGTAATTTCTAGCTACCAGGTGGTGTTTTTAGTCAATAATGCCAGATATTTTCTGGACTCATATCAAGCATGAGATATATGGTTCATTCGGTAGAATCAGAAAAAATTACTCAGAAACAAGAAAATGCCTGTACCTTAAAAGAGTTTTGCTTCCCATGATGTTTAGTTGTGTCATACTCACATCTTTGTGTGGCACGATTTTCTACACATTAGATCACATCCATGAGGCAGGACACATTTTGAAGTTGGCCTTTGGATACGACAGATGACACCATATAAAGGCAACTTAAACAAAGTTGTATGTGAAAGAGTTACTCTTCTGAAAGAGTGACTTTCATTGCAGTCAGTTAGAAACTTGCTCTCAAAACATCTAACGGCTTCCATTCACCTCATTTAACTGATAATTACTGGTTAAACCACACATTCTCCGCTCACAGCTGCACAGCGGGAAAAAAGTACCGTAGCTCCTGATGTATCAGTAATAAAAGACCATCATCATCTCGCGCTTTTTCTCTCTCTGTTTCATTCTTAATGTGTCGTCAATAGAACAGTGGTTTTAATTGAAATGATGGAGTGGTTACAGGAAGGTGTTGTATCACTCTAAGATGACTGAGTTTGAAATTGATCATGTTGGTGTATTTAGAATGTGGTCATACATATTATGAGTAAATGTGATTCAAGCAAATGTACATGTTCTACAATAAATACCACACAATTCAATAGACTGGCAATGTATGTATAGAAATTAGAAATAATAGTGGCCCAAAAATGGAATCTTGAGGAACACCAGAGGATAATCAATGTTACTATTTGATTTAGCTCCATCTTATCTATTGTAAATAAACAGTTTAAAAAATAAATATGCTGTGTCATAAACTATACTCCTGCAGTTCACTTAATGAATTGCAAAAATAAGAGATGAAAAGAGGGGTTTCATAGAAAAAAAATAAAGTTTGAACTGGGATGGAACAAGAATTAATCATTTCCTTCTCATCCTGAGAATACTGACATTGGATTAATTAACTACCATACTGTCAGCCATGGAATACAATTCTGTATTTGGAGGTGGCTTCTGTGAGTCATTAAAGATTTTCTGTGAAAGTGCTCAGTCATCCTGATCATGACGTATCCAAGAACAGTGCAGATACAGCAATTTGTTTTCTTGAAGGGATTTCACCACTCATCCAAGTCTCTTTTTCAGTTCTAAAAGAGTGTTTTTTGGTTTTGATAAGTGACATCTGTGGATGGTGCCCACCTGAAGATCACATGACTAAGGTCTGTAACAACCAGATATTCACCTGCTTCTTCCTAAAGTATCTTTTACCGTTACCGTTAATGGCCAGAGACTACAGGCTTAAGGCATGACTTTCTTTACTCCTCTTTCAAACCATCTGTCTTCTCTGGCTAAAATTATGTTGTCCTTCAGGTTTAGAACTGTGGAATACTGACCTGCTCTTCTGGTCACTGAGGGAAGAAAACATGATCAAACCCAGTCACTCATTGCAGGTGATTATCTAGTTGTTACAGACCCTAGAATTGAGTGTCTTTCCAGTGGGCACTACCCTAAATATTTCTACAAAAACCCCAAAGCTCCACCAGTCTTTTAGAACACAGGAAGCTTCTTGGATTAGTGGTCAAGAAATTACAAGCCCAGTTGCCTTTGTTCCAGCTTTGTTTTTTTGGACTAATGCATTAGGGGTCCTTTGACAAATTCTGATTGTTGATTGGGAGAAAGAAGCAGTCAAGTCCAGTTGGAGATGTGTGTCAAGAACTGAGAACCAAGAAACCTCAAACTAGTTTCTGTTAACTCAGCTCTTTCTTTTTCTCTCCTTCTCACATCCTGTCGGTGTCGGATAAACCAGTCTGTTATAACTCATAAAGTGATCAAGATATGACCACTGCTTTGACGTGGACTGTTCGGGCGGTTTTAATGTGGCTTTTAGCTCGTGATGTTGTTCAGTTGAGATGCTGAGCACACCCTAACGGCCGTTGACGCAGCGTTTATAGTGCCAATCTACTCTGCTGCCTCGTACATGCTGCTGTTCTCCATCAAAATGGCGGGTCAATGTGAAATTTGGCATTGAAGGAAAAATGTCAATGCATAAAGAGGAAGCACAGTTCCTCGTGGTTGTCGTTTTTGTATGTGACGTTATCAATATTTAAAGACATTTTATTAAATATGTAGAAATTCTGATCTAATTCTTCACATCTTTTCAAAACCACTGTTCCTTTAATTGATTAGTGCCTTCATTTATGATTTCCTCAATGGCCCATTGCTTGTCTTAATTTCCTGACACAGGTCACCGGTGCCATTTTATTCTTTGGTTCATTAATGTCTTTTATGTGAGAGCTTACTTCACCCTCAAGGAGGTGTTCTCACCTGCATATTATGAGACACTTATCATGACAAGTTGTTCAGTGTGATGGGAGGAAATTGCAAACTATGGGTAATCAAAATGAGTAATCAAGTTTGTCATGGTCAACTGTAGTTCATAGTCTCACTAAAGAATATGTACACTTCTTAAACTAGCTGTTGGATTTGTCCTTCCATACACTAGAAAGCTTGGAAAAGACAGAATGCCACGGACACCTTTGGATGATTCCTTTAGTGATTATTGTGGCATAGTTGTCAAGTTAATCCAATGACTAAAAGGAACTTTTCTTTGGAAATCTCCAATGTTCATGTCCTGACACCATGTCATACAGTATGTGAGGCTTTACATTATATAGTCGTACTGATTTGTTACTCTTTGACTCTTTGACTATGGTATGAGTGGTAGCTTGGTTGTTCACACCATGTGTACATTTCCCAAAACCGGTCAACAAGTGATGTGCATGTTTGACCTACATATATTTTTTTCATAGACAGTGGTTTGACGGCTCTTCCAGTTTGGGATTTCCAGTCAATTAGCAACTGGAAATAGCAGTTTCCAAGTCAGTACACCTGCTGGGCTATAGAAAAGTGAATTATGTCAACACAGTCTCCAAGACCAATGGAGCAGATGCAAAGAAGTAAAACATCAAAACTACTGAGCATGTGACACCTCCTGAGAGGAAAATCCTTAACTATCTTTTGTCCGGGCTCAGAATACTTGTCAGCTACATTTCCTGGCAGTGAGATGTTGGGTGCTCCACACTCAAATCACCATGTAGCCAGGGAATGCAGGCTCAGATTATTTATCAGTGTTTGTCTATACAACTACCAAGTAGGTTTGATAAAACAGAGAAACAAGGGTGGTGTCTACAGGTTGCAACAAATACTGGTGAGAATGGAGGATGCGGAGAAACCTAAGGGTCTTTTTCCTAGACCTAGTATTAGGGCTGAGCTGGACGATTAAGCAAAAAATAATAATCACGATTATTTTGATCGATATTGAAATCACGATTAATAAACACGATTATTCATTGATTTAAAAAAAAAAAGGATTTATTTAACCACCAAAACTCATCTTTAAATATAACTTTTTATAACATAAATAAATACCTTCCTACGCACCCTTGATAAAACAGACAAGGCACTTTGGTTGGACTGTAATGATGATTTTTAAGCCCAAAAGAACCCAATTACAGACAAGAACCCAGATTGATAGCTGTGTATGATTTCAGAGAAAAGCTCTTCTTCTTGCTTTCTTCAGCTCTCCTGAGCAAGAGTGCCCTGGCAGGACCATGTGGTGCGTGGGGGTATTCCGGTTTCAGTTAATGAAAATTTAGCATATGGACACATTGTTTGTAACATTACTAAAATAGTGTTTCTAATTGGTCATTGTTCATCAATAAATGTGTACAAAAATAAATAATAAATCCCTTGTTAGTTGTTATTTTCAGCACGTCATTTTCTTTTAACACTTATACAATATCACATATTTAGAAATCAAAAACCATCACTTTCACTAAGGAGGGAAAACACTATGGTACCTGAGATGAGATAAGTAGAGTAGCAGTATTAAGAGACAGTATTAAATTATATAAAATATAAAAGTACAAAAAATATCATCTCATCTTCCATACCGCTTAATCCTTACAAGGATCGCGGGGACTGCTGGAGCCTATCCCAGCCATCATCGGGCGAGAGGTGGGGTACACCCTGGACAGGTCACCAGCCTATCACAGGGCTAACACAGAGACAAACAACCATTCACACTCACACTCACACCTAGGGTCAATTTAGGGTCACCCATCAGCCTAACGAGCATGTCTTAGGAAGTGGGAGGAAACCGCAGTACCCGGAGAAAACCAACACAGACACAAAAAATACAAAAGGTGTGTGTATGTGCGTGTATGTGTGATAAGGCAGTTAGTCGCTACACCCAACAAGACAGTGTCTGTATTTGATATATTTATTTTATCCCCTCCCCTGAGAGGTGTTAAACAATCGCATCCATCTCTCCGCTTGTGATGATGGTGGGGAGGTTGGGAATTGTTTCTCTTGACCTCAATTTCAATCTTTTCAATAATAATATGTATTTAATTTAATTAAAGCAATTACACAGCGGTGATACAATTTCTAGGGAAAGGACAGATTATGAAATGTAATCGTGCACGGGGGAAAGATATTGGGGAAATGGAAACTCTAGGAAATACCGTTTGGTAGAACAGCAAAGAGAGGTGGGGTACAACATGCGGATTTGACCATTCATATGAGAAACGTATAACATGTCCTTGATAACCGATTATCCTTGATAGCTCTGATTTTGTGCCAGATTCGCAGGGGCACAGGCGAAATAGATCAGAGGCCGGAATGATTGCTGCAGATTGCAAGCGTGCCACAGAGCTCCGCAATGCGGCCTTAGCAGCCCAATTGGTTTGCATGGGCACAGAAAGGAAGTGGGCAGCACTTTGAAGCAATTCAGCTTCCTATCTGAATTCAGGGTTACTATATTACTCTGTTAATCTGTAACCCTGCTACTTTGTTATCAGTTACTTGGTCTTCTGCGCACACTCACTCAATAACAGAACATTGCGGAGTACACCACAGTGGAAATTGTGGAAATTGCTGCTCGACACTTGAACTGACTTGCGTTCTCTTTGCTAATTAATGAGGAAACTAATTTCAGAGGAGACCACTGAACAACAACAGGTAGACAACAGGTAGATATAGAGTAGATGATCATCGGTGTGCATCCTTGGGTTTCAAACACCACCTGATAACAACAACTTCTGTGGACCTGCAAAGTATTGAAGGTGCTTTTAAACATTTTCACCCTGGCAACTACAAAAATGTTTTTTGTGTGTGTGTTGGATTATGTTCATGGGTGCATGCAGCTGTGGTTCCAGGATTTGGACTGGAGCATAAAATCCATGTATCCAATCACCATCTTTGCGCGCCTCTTTATATGTACACCAACTGTACCGCACCCTAAAACCACAAGTGACTCAGTCAGGTGGTAGAATGACTTAGGTAGTAATGGCATGCAGATATCTAAAATGCTTTGGGTGCCACTAAGGTTGAAAATATAGAGATTTTTTCATTACCATATAAGTCAAAGAAATGATTAAGGAGAAACCAATGGAGATTAGGAGAACAGATGTGGAATAAAGAAGGGAGGGAGGGATTTAAAGATGTTATTGAGCCATTTTATTTGTTTTACAAAAAAGCAACAATGGAAAAAAGTGGGAACAAAGTGTTCCCAGTTTGGCTCACTCCAGTCCTGTATGGTGCCCTGGCAGCTGGGGGGGTGTGCTAACTGTGCACTGAAATGTCTTGGTTTTGAGTCCCGGCCAGGATGTTTTGTTCATATCTCGCTCCACCTTTCTCCTCCCTTCCTGTCAACTCTTTACCACCGCTGTCAGTCTTCTGATATCAGCAGCCACGTATTAAAATCAGCTGCAATAAGCAGTTCATGTTCACCTTTTTTTTTTCTTTCCTGATAGTGATTCACTTGAGACCTGAATGAAGAGACAGGTGCTTTCATGATGGGTTCCCTCCTGAGCTCTTGTTGAAACTGCTTGTTTCACAGTTTGCTGTAACTGAACCAGATTGCACCAGCCTCTAGCAGAAAACAATGAGACACCGTCAGTGACACCAAGCCCTGCCTCCTGATCCCAAAAGCTGCTATGTGTGAGCCAATAAGATGTGCCTCTGTAGGTGTGACATATCTCGTAGCTTGTTTTTTGAAGATGCTCTCAGCAGTTGTCTGGGGGATAAACTTTTACGACTTGTGGGCCTTTCTTTCATCTCAGTGTTCAAGTGGTACCGATGACATCGACCCGTCTTTCTTTTCAACTTGATTTCACATTCTAACTGTGCCTTTTCTGGAGTCTTTTGTGAAGTCAGTTGGGCAGAGGAGTGCAGGTAATTTTGTTTCCTCTCCTCTCTGCTTATCTTTAAAAAAATATGTGTTTGCATGTTTATTTGTGTGCGTGTTCTGACCACAAATACGTCATCTTTCTCCGCCTCGTCGCTATGATTCATCTGGTGACACAGGTGAACGCTTCAGAGGAACACCGCGTATACAAATGTACATACATATACGTAAGCGCGCGGCATTACTTGGAACTCTCTATTTGTGTGTGTGCCTGTGGTGGTTGAGTGGGACTGCTATCTGTGAGTCATGTTCCTCTTTTCATTCATGGTCGCACGAGGCGGAGAGAGCACTGCTGCAGTGACAGAAGCAGAGGCAGAGGAGATTAAAAAAGAATAAAAAAGAGGAGAAGACTGGGGGAACAAACCTGGCCGCTGGAGTCTTTAGTCCATGTCTGCTGCACGCACGGTAAAACAACAACAACAACAAAAAAAAAAACATGCAGTTGTAGTACTCTGAGATCATGTAGGTTTGATTTGTCTACCTCTGGCTGTTTTTCAGGCTGTTATTTAAAGATCAAAGTGTCCTGTCCGGTCCCGGACTGTGTTTTTCTGTCCCTCTCAGGCATCATGGGAGCAGGGCTTTAGGGGTCAGAGTGCACACGTGTTTGGAGGATTCATCCTCGTAGATCAGTTGGCTGAAGCGGGGGTGTTTTGTGAGGTTTGTGTGTCTGTACGTGGTCTGAGGTTGGGCTCATTGCCCTTGAATCCTACCCTCTGCTCACTGAGTTAATTAACCCCTAGGAAGGTTATGTTTGGCAGAGGAGCAGTAACGTAACAGTAGTGTAGTAGTTTTTTTTTGTTTTGTTTTTAAACTGATAGGTGCTTCAGAAATCCTGCTTTGTGCATTTCATGTGTAATTAGTACAGACAGATTTTTTACTTTTGCATTTTTTTATTTTTTATGAGGCATTGTACCTGACGAGTAAAACAGTAGTAGGCTTTAACAATGCTCATTCTCTCCAGTGATGATGCCTTCTGTCCCTGTCAGGCAAATTTAAGTACTTCTAAAGCAAAACTCTTTCATGTAGGTGTACCTGAAACAGTTAAGTAGTTCAATTCAAATAATATTTTTTGTCTATTTGATTTGAAGATTCTATACGAAACACTGACCAGTATGGATTAATAACCCTGCGTGTACCGTGGATTTCTTTTGCCAAGGTATTTGACCTGGAGTGGGCTGTCAAACCTATTTAATAGATGATGTTCATTAATACACAGGATAACTGACCAGCAGGCTAGCAGTCAGCTACCAGCTAGCATCCACCAAGAAGACACCAGCTAACTAGCTTAGCTAACAGCCTTATTGGGGTTTTCAAGTGGGCACCGCCCTTCACTGATGTTTCGTTAAGTTAGGCCCACGACACCTGAAGAAGGCTTAACAGTGAGTTCCGGTGTCCTGGAGTCACCCCGCTCCATGCAGCCAACACGCAAACACGTGACTTTCAACTACCGAGAGATTAGCTTAGCCCTTTTTACTGCTATTCAACAAAATACACAATTGCGTCGGTCAGGTTTTGGAAGGGGTGAGATGAGGATATGGACCCTGGTTCGGGTAGGGGATGGGGATTGAGGGTACAGGACTGAACCACGACCCTCATACCCAAACACATCCTTTAGCATGCTCGCTGGCTAGCATGTTTCCTCCTTAGCCACAGCCACTCGCTTGCTCTGCCGCCAGAGACATTTCTAGCTCTCTTGCGCTCATTCGCCTCCTCAACTCTGTCTTCTCATGCGACAGTATGCTCAATAAAATACACTACCTACTCTGGTTCCGACCGCAACAGCAGGTCCGACCGTAGCCAGGTGCTAAATATCTGCGCTGGGATAATCAGCTGCCGTTTAAGTCGGCCCTCAGTTTCCGGGCTCTGCCTTCCCTTAGCTGCCCTGCATTCTGCCTGATCCTCAAATGCCTTTCCTGTTTGGAGCCGTCATCATATTCTGCTCCAGCAGAAAATATAAGGCCTGTTCAGACCTTGCATTAAGATCTGATCTTTGCTTTGTGACCAAGTAATAGAAAGGTGTGAACACTTCTGGGACGCATCGGGATAACATAGAGATCCGACTCCTGACCATATTTGGAGGTGATCTGGGTCTCACATGTCCACGTGTCCGCATTCCTTTGGTAGGGTGAACGAAATGAGTCCTGAGTCACATTAGAGACCCACTATACTCGGCAGGGCTATAGGTGAGGTAGGTGATGAGACTTTATATTCTGTCCTTGTTATTGTTATCTAATTAAAAAATGAATAAATCTAAGAATTGCAAAAGAAAGTATTTAGTACACGTGTATGATTCTGTATTTTGTCAGTTACCGATGTCTTTATTTACTTCACTGCATATGCAAACTTCACAGGTTAGATTTTTGTGCCGGTCTCTAAAACTGGTAAAGGCAGGCCGAAGTTCAACGAATAATAACATGTGCTAATGTCATGATGCACGCACATGAAACATCGCTCTTCTTGCAGTAACAGTAGATATCCATTAGACACAGCAGCTGTTAAAATATGCTACTGCGTCCCAGATAATGTCAAGGTTTATTTACCTAGAGAGCATGAAAAACTAAGATCGGATCTGGAGATGCATTTGGAGACACATGTTTAATGCCAGGTCTGAGGTAGGAGAAGAGTTATGCACACTGCAGATTGCCTTGTTGAGGTGCTGGCAATGGAACAAAAAATTTGAAAAAAAAAAAAAAAAAAAGGGGAGGGGGGGGGGGGGGGGGGAGTAAAATAGATTTATTTGGGACAATGTTTCAGCACAGGGCCTTTGTGATGTCTTAACGGAACAAACATACCTAAAGCTTGTCACTTGCGGTCGGATAGCCCAGATCAGATCTTAATGGAGGGTCCTTTGAAGGTTTCTTTTACAGTATGCGACTAGAAAATTCATGGATCAGACAATTGTGGCTTTTGCTTTACTAGAAAGTAAAAACCACAAAAGTCTGCTCAATGACATTGATTTGAGTAAAGCCCCTGAAAATCCAAAAGTCTTGACTGCATTCAGAGTTTCATGTGGAGCAGGGATTATTAAAGACAGAGCGATCTTCCTGAAGGTGGGAAGCTGCCTCACTGCATGTATCGATATGATGTTTACAGGCCCAGCAACAACTCTTGACTTTTTTCTGTTTTTGTAATAGAGTGCATTTCTTCGCATTACAAGACTAGCTTCTACATTCATTAAGACTACTACCATCTTTCTTTCGTTCACCATCAGTTTGAGTGTGGTCAGGCCCACTGCCACCAACTTGTGGTCATACAGCACATAACCCTATCCCCCCACCTCCTTCCAGATTAGTCTGGGTTCCTCTGGATTCCTGGATTTGTCTACCATTCATTATGACAAGGGCATTAGATAATCTCATTTTCTGGTCAGCTACCATTTACTGAAGTACAGTGGGAATTAAGCTAACCTGCTTTTGTTATTTCATCTGCTTTTGTGGTTTTGGAATGGATATGTTGTGACAGCCGCTGCAGTCAACCTGTGAATATTTTCTTTGAACCTTCTCCTTTTGGTCAGGAAATTCTTAAGCTTCTTAAGCTGTAATGCTTACCCTGTTACCCTGATGATGTGAACATGGAGAGAGCGCTCAATATTTCTGTCAACACACAGCATACAACATACAATATGAATATATGCCTATAAGGCATGTCATTGTGACAACCCTCCTAATATTGTGTTGGTCTCCCTTGTGCAAATCCAAATCAGTTGATGGGCCTGAAGGGAGAGGCCTCTGCAGATCATCACACAGATACTTGATCAGTTTGGAATCTAGTAAATTGGGAGGCTAGATCAACACCTTATGCCGACCTCTCTTTCTAACATGGAACCCCTGTGGGTTCCATGTCAGAGCCTGTCTGATGGTATTTGGTATTGGTTTACACACAGTGTGCCAAATTCATTTCCATCTTCTTTGCCCAATTTCGTCTTTATCTTATTATGGCTTATGTGGAGTCTAGTGTGGGACCGGACAAGAAGTTGGTTTGAATGCCCACGTTCAAAGACTGTCTGTAGAATTTGGCCGTTGGCACCATTCAGTTTGACAAATCTGATTGTTTTCCCTTTATAATGCTTGTGAATGAGTCACAAGTATACTTTTTTTGAATGAGATACGTTGTTGTTCTGTTAACACAGAATGGAATGGTGTTGTGTAGAAAGTTGTGGGGTAACACTTAATTCCAGAATAGAATAGAATAGAATAGAAGTCCAATGGATTCACCAATTACACCTTCTGTCTTTGGTTTGCTTTCAGTTTTATTTATACAGCGCCAGTACCAATGACTATGGGTTCTGTAAAGAACCTAGTCATTGGTACTGTCCCTGAGGAAGGCTAAAGGCTTTAGTGGTAAGGAAAAACTCCCTTTTGACAAGAAGAAACCTTTAGAACAACCCACTGTTGTATGAGGGGACAGATCTGCTTGAAGCCAGGAAGAGAAAAGAGGGAGGTGAAACAAAAATAATCAGAGACAAAAAATAATCAATATCACCACCTTCAGAATTATATATATATAAAATTGACTTCATCTCTCTTTTAAACTGCAGAGTCAACAAAACCCCACATAATCCTTTGATATTGGTAACATCCCTGAAGTGAAAGATAAAACTCTCTTTCTCTTTTAACCTAATTTCATTTGAAGTCTAACACCTCAAAAACCTTGAGATAACTTTTGTAATGAGTGTCGGGACTCGTCGGTTGTGCTGACTCAAAAGTGCACTCGCAAAGTCCCTTGCCTTGGGGTTTTCATCTGCGCTGTGTGATAATCTGGGACCGCACATACACAGATTTCTTTTCATCAGGTCTTTCACAGGCGCCCTCTACTATTGCTAAGAACGCCCATGTACCTACGCTCCTACCGAGACTGTGTTCACCACAGTCCATACTCCGGTCACATTCATATGTCTTTATGGAGATGACAAAGCGTGCAGCAGTGCAACGTCAAATATGGCATTGACATCTGAGTGGAAACAGTCTTCATCTTCATACCATATTAAGTCAATAAAAAATTGGACTTTCATCTGACTAACGAACAACTTAATCTAATCTGACCTAACTCTAGCTCTAAAAATGGTCATATCCAAGCTTAGGGGAGACTTCCGCAATATTAGGAACGTGATCAAAATGTTATGCCTGATTGGTATATGTCCTTTAGTCAAGTTATTTTTTCAGTTTGAATCTACAGTATTATAAGTGACATCACCATAGATTTGTCAGTAAACTATAGTGGGGTCTGGACAGAGCGAAGGAGCGAGAGGTGATCAGGTTACGAAAACGTCGGAAAGTCTGGCAGATTTCTTAATCTTGTTAGCCAGCGATTCATAGCACAAAACACAATGTGGCTTTGGATCCTACTCATCCCCTGTCAAATAAAAATCTGAATTTGATGTTACAGCCTGGAATTTTCTGCATTCATGCCGAGGTTCATAAATTTGAGTGTCGTCGTTTGACGGGAATTCCAGAGACTCTTCACCCAGTGCGCAACGTTTGCTGAACCACTTGCATCAAGTTGTTGCACCTTGCCTGTAACGTAGGAAATAAAGATGACGTAAATAGAGGTTGGTGATGTAGGATTAAGGATAAACATACTTAACATCTAAAATGAGGAATAAGAGAGGACTGCTGTATATCAAAGGCCAGAACACTCTTAAATCTTTCGCCAAAACCAATAGCCAAGCCACAAAGGTGAAAAGGCAGGGACAGGAAGATGTCCATGGGCCTGTGTGTGTGTGTGTGTGTGTGTGTGTGTGTGTGTGTGTCTGTGTGTGTGTGTGTGTCTGTGTGTGTGTGTGTGTGTTGGGGAGGTTCGGTTGACGCCAGGAACCACATTCTTTGGCAGGATCCTCAGCTTCTTTCCGACGCCACTCAGGAACACGATGTACACCTCTTTGGAGACAGAAAAGCCTAACGCCTGAGATTAATCAACATCGACACACGGTTCCGAGTTTGCTGGCATGAAAGCAGCATTGTCAAATTGCTGTGGTTACATCGTTAAGGAAACCGCAGCGTTTTATTTAGCATTGACGGAAATTGGCGCCTCCCTCCATCCAGTTAGATGCAGACTGTCCTCTTGGTTGTGGTCATGTTAACGCTGCAGTTGTTGCATTATATGAATGCTTAAGAGTCACTCTAGCTGTAACCCGCTCTCTGTATATGTCTACCGCCCCTGGCTACAGCCCCTGTCTGTCAAACCCTGGGGATAAACGTCTCTGAGTCCAAGGGCAATGGGAACAACGCAACCACTGTGTGGCTCTGCATCAAGGGCCTGTGTGCTCCCTGCTGGTCCTACTTCCCTTTTCTGTCTGTCAGTCGCAGTCTGCGGGTTAGTCCCCTTGGTGTGGGAAACCAGCAGCTACCAGTAGGCAACCATGGCTGACTTGACAATCGACTTTAAAATCCTATCTTTCAATGCCCTGCTGTGATTTATGGGATTTGTAGTGAGGGCATGCGTGGCAATCAGACTTTTCAGACTTTTAAAATTTTTCTGAAGACTGGTAAAACATTGTGCAATTTTCATTTTCACACTCATATGGAGTACACACCGATCAGCCATAACATAATGACCACTGACAGGAGAAGTGAATAACATTGGCCATCATGTGACAATTTTTGCTGGCAAAACCACACACTTAGACCAGACCAGGTACCCCCAACCCATAGCAATGCCACTCCTTGAAGGTAGCAGCCATCCCCAGCAGGATGCTGAATGCAGGATGCCTCCAAATTCACTAGATCCCAAACTGATCAAGTATCTATGGGATGATCTATAGAAGTCCCTCCAATCAACTCATAAGACCCAAAGACCCCCACTAACAACTTTCTGTTTCCAGACACCACAGGACACCCTGAGAAGGCCCATGTCCATTCTTTGATGAATCAGAACAGTTTTGGAGGCACAAGAGAGACTTACACGATATTAAGAAGGTGGTCATGTTATGCCTGATCAGTGTTCTTTTAACACTGATATGCAGTAAGAACAGAAGAAGGGCCTTTTTCATTTAAATATTGCTCTTTAGTACACGTAGTGGACAGAAATTACGCGACACATTTTATACGTTGACATGTCAGAAACTGACACAGTTTGTTTGATGTTTTGTATTATTGTGTATTATTATATTGTGTATTATTTCTTTTATTATTTCTTTTATTAGTCTCTAGGTCTACAGTAGAATTATCTATAATATCTCACCACAATGTGTTTCCAAAATGTTGTAGGAGTTGGTTGTAGGTACCGTAAACTGTGCAGTTGGTTGCAGTTTATATGGGCTCTTCCGTTCTGACTGGTGTGTGAACGCACTCTATAGTTACGTTCGCTCAGACCTTGCTCTCTGTAGTTCCCCTAAGTGCTGCTGCTACTTAGCCGGGACTGCTTAGGGGAACTGCATACAGAAAACTCTGTGGGCCTTTGAGGTTTATATACAAATTACTCAGGGATCGCCATTATGTTGACACTGGGCCATAAAAACGCTGGCAGGCCAAGTTTAAGGAAATTTATCTCCGTGAGGCAGTAAGTTCTCTCAAGGCAGTAATTCAGCGAAGCTGGCAGGCAAGAGAAAGGTTTCTGGTTCAAATTCTAATCAAATCGAGGAGAAGAAAGGAAGTTTGACGCCCCTGTTAGATTGAGGCACTCAAAGCTTGATGGATCTTTGCATGCTTGTGACCTCTGGTGTCAGTGAGAAGTAACTGCTGTTTGGGTTTGCTGTTAGGATTAAAAAATAATTACATGCGGGTCAAATGTAGCATTAACCCTCAGTGACCAATGCTAGTGCAAGGCAAAGTGGGGGGAAAAAATAGACAAAGGGGCTAAGGAGCCCCCTTTTGGTAGTTTTACTATTGCACAAGAACTCAAACCAGCTGATTAAAATATAATGTAAGCCAGCTCTTCAATAATGTGGCATTTTAAGCAGCCAGTCATATTCATGTCATGGAAGAGGGAACAGATAATAATTGGAGATGTTTGGTATTGGACATTATATCTTCCATGTGAGAATAATATATTGACAAGATGTGGCTGGTGTTTTTTTTTTTTTTTTTTTTTTTTTGTGACAGCTCACAGAATGACCAAAGTACTGAATGATTGTCTAATTTAAAGGCAAGTTGTCCAGTTCTGAAATACCAGTAAGAAGTAGTGGCTCTAGTGATGGGAATTTCTGCTTAAATTCTATATGAGATTTTGAAATGTATATGTGGAGCATAATAATGAGTAAACTGAGCTAATGAATAAAAATGAAAGAAGATTCACACAGATTGGAGGTTCTCATCTGTGAAGCCTCTAAAGCAGTGTGAACATATTTTGGGTTGAGATTGTATAGATTATTTAAATCTTAAAAATATCATATCCAAGTCTTACTGTCATTTGTTTTACTGTCCCAAAACATTTTGTGATTTATGCAGATGTTTTATGCCTGTCACCTAAACTGTATTAAAATTCAGGATAGCTCCTTAAAAGTGAAGCTAAATTACATAGAGCTCCCCTGGTGGCTGGCTACAGTATAGGTCATAAACTCCAACCCCCTCCATAGCCCCTCTAGCCCCTCTGGCTAGTGGTTGTTGTGGAAAGTGTTGGGCAGACTCACCTGTCTGTAATCAGCCTGTAGTTGGACAAAAAACGTAGACACAATCTAGATTAACTTGATCAACCTGGATTGTTGTTTGACCTGCTATCTTCATCTTAGTTTGTCTTCAGTCTGTTTCAATAGCCCCATGAGGTAAATATTATTCTCCCAGTAAAGCTCTATGTCATCGTAATTTCTGCCTTCAGTGTGAGCACATCCCAATCAACTTGCATCATCTGCTTTATGAGATGTATAACCAGGCACCAGAGAGGGGGTTACAGATCAGAGCTGATGATCACATTACTGTGGTGTCAGACAGATCTTGTAAGAGAGAAGCCTGTGAAAATCAGATGCAGATCAAGGATCAGTTGTAATCCATGGTTTCACTTCTCGCCTCTAAGTGTTTATTTATGTTGAGTGGCGTTTATGTAACATTTGTATCTTCTTTTCTTTCTTTTTTTGCTCTCTCTGGGACAGCGAGGCCGGTTGACTGCTGATCACCAAGGACAAGCAGTAATGAGATGCTGTCCATTTTATAGTGACTTCTTATGTAACCATGTGGTTTTTCTCTCTCTCTCCCTCCCTCCCTCCCTCTCTCTATGCAGGCTCTGCTGGAAGATACAGTAATGTATGCTGCAGTTGCCTATGGGCTTCAAATTAACAAGCGGAACTGGAATGATGCACCCCTGGCAATAAGGTTGGAATCTGTCTTTATATCTATGTGTGTGTGTGTGTGTGTGTGTGTGTGTGTGTGTGTGTGTGTCTTTATTTTCATGTGATCATGATTCCAGTTCGTGGAAATCCAGACTGCAAACACAAAACAAGGGTTCATGCTGGAGTGTATGGTTTAAACCTCTACTTCTCCTTCCAGGACTAAATTGTTTACCTGGCTGTGGAACGAAAGGAATGTGTGTGTGTGGGCGAACGGCGTGATCCTACCTGTTGTGAAAGAAGTGTGCATTTCTCAGGCCCTTACACACTACCACTCCCTCGTGCCGTGAACTTTGCCTCGTAACCACAATGCGTGGCCTTTACAGCCTCATCCTGGGTGTGTGAATGTTCTCCCTGGCGTCACCTGACGGTGATGTATGCTGGCAGGCACACGCTCGGGATGGCAGGATGAAAACTGCTGAGAGATAAATGGAGGGAGGAGAGCAAAGGAGGAGGAAATGGGGAGTGAGAAAGTCTATTGTGTTGACGTTTTGTTTTAGTACGTATTTCCTCCGATCTGAGCCGATAAAAAGAATGGAAGCGGGATGATTCAGATTTTTTGGGCTGTTCTCCAAAAAATGCCAAATGAATCACTCTTAGGTATACTGTTCTAGATTATTTTCAGAATATGATTCGTGGTAACTCTCCATTTGGATTTCATATTTGGATAAAAAATTAAAAAACTGTACGCAGTTGCATAGCCCTACAACCAATCAGACCAACAAATTATGTGACATGTGCTTCTCAACAAATACCTTAATCGCTCACATCAAGCATGCCCAAACTATGCGATCAGCTAAGGAAATCTTTGCAGGAGCATAATGCAGTGGAGTGTTTCTGCAACAGAACATTTGTGAGCAGGGATGTTGTCTGACTTCCAGGCTAGTGGTAGATTATTTACTTATTATTTACTGCTGCTTCATGTTCATGTATACAGTATATAAAGTATCGATGAAATGAGAACACGAAAGCAGGAATAAAAATATGTGCGCTTGAGCTTGGTGCCAGATTGAAGGAGAAACCTTAACCAGCAGTAGTAAATGCTAAAAATGTAGGGTAACAGTTGTGATAGTTGAGAAAAATGATTTGGTAAGGGAACTAGCCTAGTCTTCTGGCATTGCTCACTTTAGGAACCTTTAGCCACTTTAAGCTACTGGTCCTACTGGACTATGGGTGCTTTCACACCTAGTTATTTGTTCCGAAACTGAAGCGTTACCATACCATGTTGGTTCGTTTGAACTAGTGCGAACACAGTAAACGCAGGCTATCCCACAATAAATCAACCTAGCTGAGTCCGGTTAAAGAGGCTGCTATTAACCACCAACTGATATGACAACAATCACCAATCACAAAACTGGTTGCAAGCTGGTTTTAGTAGTTAGTAGTAGGGCTAGGCTAATCTCCTCATTGAAAGTCACACGGGTGCGTGGTGGCTACATAGAGAGAGATGAGGTGTCATGGGTTTAACTGAAACAAAACATCGGTGAAGGAATGTACCCACTTGAAAGCCCCATTGATGCCCCAACTACCTACTGCTGTTCACTAGGCTAGGTAGCTTGTGTCTTCTTGTTGGTTGCTAGCTGGTAGCTGACGGCTAGCCTGCTGGTTGTTTTTATATTGTTTGTTTGTTTTTTTTCAGTTGGACTGGGCTTCCAAATGTGCCTTGCCCTGAAGAAGTGTCTGTTGACACATAGTCGCATATCCCATCACTTCTTACTGAAAGAGCCACCTACTGTCAGGATAGTTGAAATGCTGGCATTTCCTACTTGCACTTTCACACTTACTGGGGGACGGGATTACATGGGCCTACTGCTGTTGGCTGGGCTAGTTAGCTGGTGTCTTCTTGTTGGTTGCTAGCTCGTAGCTGACTGCTAGCCTGATGGTCGGGTTTTCAGTTGGATTAGGCTTCTAAATGTGTTTTGCCTGGGATCATGGCACAAGGGATTGTAACATCTTATCCTGTGTAATAATGAATACTCCTTGACTCAGGACAATATATAGGTGTGAAAGCACCCAAATCAAAGTGATGTATGAGACGACAGTTGTGTAATTTTGTCTTTTAAAAGTTAGTCATCTCACTTTAGGAATGGGATATTGTTTACCACATAGATGCTGTAGCTAAGCCTATCTCCCACATTAGTGTTAGCTAATAGCTAGACTATCAACAATGGAATTATTATATTATTGTGAATTATTCCTCACATTTTATTATTGTATGCAGACTTTCAGAATCACATGGAAACACAAGCCAGAATTAAAATTTAATGACTAGCAGCTCAGTGGGAAAAAATACCTGGGACCACGTAGGTATCAAATAACATGGGACGATGATGAAATGATGCAGAATTAGGTGAAGGGTCACAATGAAGGGTGTCTCTCTTCTTCTGTGTGTGTGTGTGTGGGAAAATTACCTCTCTCACTTCCAAAGCTCAAGGCTGCTTTCTGAATTCCTGACCTCTAACTCACTCGCCTTTTGTGCAGTGGCATCCATCAAATGCACAACGCTTTCTGAAAGCAACCTTTCTTTGAACATTTCAATCCTAGATAGGTGGATGAGATCGAGGGGAGCTTTTTTCTTTTTTTATGCCTGTACAGTTAGAGTTCTGTCTTTGCACAGGTTGTGTTTCATGCAAAACCGCATTAAGGATTTCAAATTCTGAGTTTCAGAACCGATATTTGTGGCTACAAATCCACTTTGCCACCGGTACCAATGTGGTTCACCAACAACCAATGATAGTTTCCCAGGGCTGAGGGGAGGAACACTAGCCACAGACTTGGAGCAGGCTACAGCAGCAGGGTGAAGGCTGTGGATGAGAAACGAGTCATGAATGTGACCACAGTTCTGTGAATTCTGGTTAACTGTTTCTGGTCAGCAATAATTAAGCACCACCTAAACAAAGTCAACATTTAAGATTACAACAAATTTTCTGCCTGATATGACAACGTGCACTAGGCCTGCTCTTCAACACACTACCTTGTCACTTGTCTGTTGTGACATATTTAAAAGTATTTTTCCATGTTTTTCTGGATATACAAGTTGTTGTGCACAATATCATGTGTCATGGCGACATTTAGCAACTTTGTAAGCAGGCTGCTATTTTTCATAGCCATTGAGAACATGCAAAGACCAGTTAGTCACAACAACTCTCCTATCTACCTAGCTAAAAGAGGCAAGTTTGGCAAGTTGCAACTTTTTATTGTTATATTTAACCACCATTGGCCGTTGGTAAAGTTTAACAATATTTTCTTACTCTTAATCCAAGAGCTAAACCAGAAACAGGTCTCTTGAGTTGTGAGTGCTCTGTTTGCCCACCATCCACCCTAAACACCCCATTGCTGATTTAGCGAAACTCCTGTCAGAGTCTGGTAACTCTCCATTTGGGTTTCATTATAGGGCATGTTTCAACCCATACAGCAAAAGAAAAATTGCTTTGCACGCAACCGGATCGACGTACAACCAACCAGTCATTTTTGTTCCATTTCTATCCATAACCGAATAAAGCCTGCCTTAACAGGTGTTATTGACCCGGCAGATCATTTCCCTCAGGAGTGATTTCAGACTTTGTGGGTGTGGATTCAGCTTCCAGGCTAATGGAGTGCTGCTTTATTCATTCATGGTTTAAAAATAAATACATAAATAAACAGTTGCCTCTGAACCTAATGTAAATGTAATTGTGTGATAGGGGAAACTATTTAGTTTTATAGTAGCATAAAACAAAAGCAAGAAGAACAGACAATATGAGACTTTGAGTTATCTTCCAGCGATAGTTCCAATTCTTTAGGGTGTGTTTCTTAGTGTGTGTTCCTCTTTCTAACTTTGCAGGTTGGTTGTGAAGTTAACATTGAACTAGCATGTTGCTGCAGAGTAGATCAACTCTGGTTGTAGTGGTTACTGAAGGGGAAGAGACCTAGGATAAGTGACTGAACATGGACTTAAGAGAGTGAAGAGACATGCATCATCTTCTTTTAAAAGGTAGCTCAAGCATCCGTTTTTCTCTTTGAAAAGAAAGGACATTTTATTAGAGCGGCATAAGATCGACTGTAAAATCAAATTTAATCTTACATACTAGTGCCATTAACCAACTGAATTCTGCAAGGATCGGGGTGGTTGTTATGCTTCTTGGGAAGTCACAGATTATTTGTTTCTTTTTCCTGGCATGGTGGGCTGCCATGGAGAAATATTACCATCGGAAACCCTGGATCAGCTGGGTTGAACTTGAAATGAGCGATTCTTGCTTTTTGGCAAAAACTGCGACCCTGCTGAAATGAACTTATGTTAGCACTACTTCTTCGCTTATGTCTCGTCCTCTCTGAGACGTGCTCTGTTGACTAAGCACTTATCTACCCCATCCCTTGCCAGTGTTCCTGGAACCGGACCAGGGAACGGCTGCAAGGGCTGGGTGTGTCACCGCTGTACCTTTGCCCTGCGTGGCAGTAACATCACAGTTAGAGGAGCTTTATTTCCACTTACACATAAAAGCACACATGTGGTTGTCAACTTTACATCTATGCACAGTTGGCTTGTTGCTCCATTTTGCTGTAGCTCACCTGAGTATGTGTTTCTGTGTGTGTCTGCAGAGGCCTCATTCCATCAGAAGGTGAATCTCTGCGGGGGGTAATCTAGAGTTCGGCCTCATTAGTGGAAAACCCGCTCATCGTTCAGGTCACATGTATGCAGTCTCTCTTTTTAGATGCACACACACACAAACACACACCCATAAAGATCTATCCCAGCTGTTTGTGGCCATAGATCATGGTCTCTAATTGGAGACATGGCTCCTGTTCTCTTGCTCTCACCTACCACCTAGCAGCTGTATTTATGTTCATTGCTGTGACCCACATACCTCTGAAACTGGTGGAGACAGATCACTGAGGCTGGTTAAAGGGTCAGTTCACCCCGCAAACACAACTGAGTTTTGTGGTTAAGAATCGATTAATTAAATGAGAGATGTTTGTTAAATACAACGTATAGACTAATTTGTGTCGTTCACTGTGTGCCACCCTTTTGCAAGAGCCTCGCTGATCACATCCTGGTATTTGGGTTTCCATAGTTGGTGAGAGAGCATGATCCTAAGGGATCTGCGAGATGTTTTTCTTTTTTTCTTTTTGCAGTTAATTGTCCAGTTACCATGTGCACAGTACAGGAACTAATCAAACCCAGTTTAGGTTTACTGATAAATATCTGTGTAAATAGCAAGGCCTTATGCACAATATAAACAAGTATACAAGAACAATATGCATTCTCATTGCCAGCCTACCTACATAACTCTCAGTGATTAATGTGATAACTGTCTGTAATAATTAATTGCAGATCGCTGTGGTAGCCACATCTCCAGAGCAGGCTGTTGACACTGGGGACGATAGCTCCCAATTGCAATACAGTTCTGAGCATGAATATTACCTATAGTAAAATGCAGTGGACCCAATATAAGACCTTGGGGAACACCGTGACTATTGAATAGCTTGTTTGTTTGTATGCTGAATAAAAAGCTAGCTATAAACACATATCCATTGGTTGTACGCTCATTGTGTCAGATTAACTGATCTATAATCTTTTAGTCTCAGCATACATTTTGCCAGTAGCCTAACCAAGAAACATCTAAGACTACATAGTCTGACACAATATATACGACAAAAGCATCGGAAAAAATGGCCTGTGTAGTCTCTGAGTTGGTATGGCTATCTTTTTACTTTGTCATGTTCACAGTTGTGCACAAGAGTATTTGTTGGATTGATTTGGATTATTTTTGTGTTAATCTTGTTATTCTTTCTAAATGCCTCATGAGCAAATTCGTGCTCTGGGTTTAACTGATCAGTTCAACTCATAGCCATGTGTGCAGTGCCCAGGGAGGAACAGGTCAGGTGCTTACTCAATACACTTCAGCTATGGATGTAGAGGGGATTCAGACCAGTGATCTTGTAGTCCCAAATCTACTTCTACATATTTTCCTACTGTGCACTCTGTACTATATTATTTAGTCCCAACTTGAATAGGAGCACTTTGATAAAATACAAATAAAAAAGGCTATGTACACATTATCTTCCCAGAACCGAAAAGGTGCAAATACAGAGAATTACAGTTAAGCAACGATTGTAGAATTGACTCCTCCTTAAAGTGACACTGAATAGTTTGTCATCTCGTCTATATGGAGACAAACGGGACTGCAAACGAGCCTGATACCCCACAGGGAGGGCATGTGAACCACATCCGCTTTCCCACAATGCTGTGTGTGTACAGAGAGGAGGGAGAGCGAGGCCACTCGGACAGGACCGCTCTTTGCCTCTGGCATCGCCATGGAGACGAGGCTCTTTTTATAGTGTCCCTCGGCCGCTCTCATTCTGCTGCTGTTTACCATTCAGTTCATATGTTGGAGGCTAACAGAGCGCGAGGGGAACTAGGGCTTATTGGACTACAGAGCGGAGATGGTTTGCGTGTGGTCTCTCTGTGTAACTCAATGGGAAGAGCAAGGCAGAGAAGCTGCCAGGTTTGCTGGTTCAATTCTGTATGCAATCGATTCGTACTGTATATGTGAGGGGGAAGTCAGCCACCAGTTTCTCCCGGTATTCCTTCTCATCCTTCCGGCGTTGTTCGGATCCTGTCCAGCTGGGAAACTAGACTTCAAACACACACACACACACACACAGAAACGCATGCGCGCACAGAAATCACACAATCAAACACACTTAGTTGCCTTAGGGTGCAAAGTGTGCATCCTGGTGTCAAGGAAATGCTGACAGAGAAACAGAAAGAAAGGGTGAAAGAGGGGAAGTTCAGCTTGGTTGGATTCACACACACGCACTCGCACGAATCAAACACATACACACGTCACACATGCAACAGCGGATCCATAGTCCGCACTCAGGTGGGTGTGTGCTTCCTCCTCTTTACTCACATTTTTTTTGGCTTGCTTCAAGAGGACACACCCACTCTGATTTGTGGGACAGGACACACAACATGCACAGAAAGCGAGAGAGAAGCGTGTACTCCAGCTCCGTCACTGTCAGGACATAGCGAGAGGCAGGAACTACCACTTGGGGCAGCTGCTCGCTTAGAGGATGGTGTGAGATTGGACAAAGTAACAACAGATGTGGAAATAAAAAAAAAAGAACTTGGTGTTGTGATGAAATGGACGCAGATATCGTGACCTGAACAAAGGGAGTTATTTTGCTCTTAAATCTTAGTCATGGGGAAAGACTACGAGGAGGCAGGATGGAGGCAAACGCAGCCACAGCCACTGTACACACATCGTGGCACAGGACACGGTATGTTCAATGGACTACAGCAGCACATCCCTGTTTGCTGTGTTTATGGCATGCATTTCTCACGCTGCTAGTGCTTGGCTTGTAGGTGGGTGTGTATGTGTGTGTGTGTGTGTGAGAGAGAGAGAGAGAGACAGAGAGAGTTCTTACCACTGCCCCATGCAGGATTTGTTTACCTGCTAGTGTGCATTCCAACATGAACTCACGTCAGTGGAAGGCAACAGGATCCACAGGGCTCTGATCCACCCATCCTGCCGTAAACAATTAACCTGCCACGTCTCAAATAATGCTCTGTTGTCATCCGACGAATGCCAGGTAGACGGCAACGGGATAAAGAGACGAATTGTTAGACAGGCGGATGCTGTGTCTGTGTGTGTGTGTCTGTGGAGGTTGAGACGGAAGGTGAAGGTCTAGGAGACTTGATGAGATGCCAGATGCCGGTAGGGAGTGAAACATCTCCTTGTGTGTGTGTGTGTGTGTGTTTTTCCCCTCCACGAGACAAAGCTGCCTGTTAACTCAACAACAAGTCTCATTTTCACACAGCCTACAGAGAGTCTGTCATACCTGATGGCTCTATATAGACAGTTGATTGATGGAAATTGTATTTTTTTTGAAATTTTCTGTGTGTAACTGTATATTGTGAGGTAAACCTCCTATATCCAAAATGAGTACCCTGAATGTGTTGCCGTTCCTACTGCCCATCCCACAGTATCCCAAGAGCAGATAAAACTCCTATTACACCCTGGTCCTAAATGGCCCTGTTATATTGGCATGGGTCCAGTGAATGTAATCCAGTAACATAGTTAGCCCACACCAAGCCATTGACCTATAAAGGCCACAAAGGCGCATAGCTTCCTCATTTTCTCAAAACTTTCTAACATTTTCTAACTTCAGTTAACTTGTATGATTGAGCCACACCGTCATCCTCTGAACTTTTGACTGACACTTCCTTTGACCCAATAGATGACTGTTTACCATGCTGAGTAAAATACAAATGTTCTGTAGTATTATTGTTAAATTTGGAATGGTAAGACTTCAAGCTGTGGTCTCAGTGTGTTTTAAAACTTTCTTGTTTCAAACTGCAGTCATTTTCAGGGCAAATATTATTGGAAACAAATGGAAGGTTTTCACGGCGCATCATCGGTGCGTCATAAGTCACATTGTTAGAGGCACTCTGCAAGGTAAACAAAGTGCATGGACTGAAGTAGATCCTGGAAAATGGTGAGTTATTGCTGTGTTTTTGGCTGTACCAATCGGGCAGACTGTTAAAAACACGGTTTGTAATTTTATAGACTGCCAAAAGTTATTACAAATCAGAGAACAATGGCAAAATCAGACCAAAACAAGCACTTTTGGTTAGCAAAGCTAAACCAGGACCTACTAGGCAAAACACACGCATTCACATTTAATAGCCTGCTACAGTAGCAACACTGTCCAGACCTTCTAGATCCTGGTTTAGCTTCACTAACCACAAACGCCTCTGATAACTTTTGGCATCGTTCTCCCTGATTTGTAATAACCTTTGGCAGTCTATAAGTTTTTCACTGTCTTAGACAGAGCACTTAAAGAGATTCTGACTCCTGGGGAGTAAAAAAACAGAGTATTTTCTTTTGAAAGAGGCCAAATCCTTGCCTGTACTCTAAATTGTTCAAAAATGCCTTGAAATTTACTTTGGGTAAAGGAAAGGAACAGGAATGTTAAGGGGTTAATTGATTAGTCATTTCAGTTGATACCCAACAGATGCACCAACTGAAGCAACTTAGCTGATCATTTCCAGGCAGGAACTAGAGAATTTCTTGAGAGTCAGGTGACTAGACTGAAACCTGGACAAAATCACTGATACTATGCTTTCATTTCATTCAAACAGTCTACAAGGGAATTTCCATTTGCTCATGATTGAGCTCGTAGTGCATGTGCTCAACTGCCCAGCCTTAATTTTTCTCACTGTACCTGCTCAGCCTGGCAACAAAACCACCGAATTGGCGGCAAAGGCACCTTTTTCGGCAACCCCCACAAAATCTGACACCTGGCCGATAATTTGCGTCAGAGGAGCGCCCTCAGACAAGAGGCCGAGTCTTGACGCGAGGCCGTCTTGTGTCATTTCCTGCCTTGCTGGAAGCTGGCAGCGGTTGTGACAAGGACTTTGTTTTAGTTGGAATTCGCAAACGGGTGTGTTAGTGTGTTGACCTAATGTGAAAGGACTCCCGACTCCATAATGGTGTGGACGCACATGCTAGTTATGATGGGTGTTCTGGTTGGGATATCTTTTAAGTCCTTAATGACACTGTAGGTGGAACATCGTTGTAAAACACTTTCAGTGGCTTCAGTGCTGATTCTTGCTCACTGGTACTTATCTATAAGCCGTTACAAATGGCGTGATGAAGAGGTGCCAAGGACAATCCCGAAAATCAGATGGACTTATATCAAGTCAGACAAGTCAGCTAAACATTTGACGTTATGGATTAAGAAGTAGGCAGGACAGCATACAGGTTAGAAAGCAGGTTCAGTTTGGCCTTCCAAAACATGGCATAACTAAGACACAACCAAAGCGGAGCAGCTGTGATTGGCCTATGGTTCAGATAACATTGGGCAAGACTGACTTATAAACTCACGAGTACTGGAAGCTGAACACAGGTAACCATTTTCCACTGTATACATGATGTATAATGTAATGTATTCTCGGCGCGGTCGAGAAGTCACACTTCGATAAATGTTTCTATGGGTGAAAGTCAAGATATGATAATGTAGAGATAGGCTGTCTAAGATAAAAGTAAACATGTTGACTTGTGAGGAAATGTGTGCTCTGTTCACTGCCAGTATGGACAGAAGGAAAGATCATAGCGCACAACAACTCTGGCATGTACACATAAGAGGGACATAACAGTTTTGTGTTAACTTAAAGATCTGGTAATAACTGTCATTTTTTGCGTGTCTTTCGTCCATCTTTGAATCAGTCAGCTGAATTGACGGTTACACTTTTACTGTCTGAAACTGGGTTGGATACCCCTCATTGGCTTTAACTCCATCATCACAGCCATGTTGCCATTGTTGTCTCCAAACCCCATCAGCGTTCAGGAAGGTATAGGGTCACAGAATGACGTGGCTTATAAACCCACAGTTCCTGTTTCTGAGCAACAAGACAAGCCCTTTTGTTTGACTTGCACACCCTCACATCTTAAATTAGACACAGGGTTGTGACATTTGTCATCAGAGCAGGCTAAGACTTCCTCAAACACAATGCAAGCTACGAGAAAGTGAAAACAACCCAGTGTAATGTGTGTGACTCAGCATGATGATGTGCAGTTTGTTGCTGGCATCATGCCTACAAAGGTTTCTCAGTTTAGCTGTGGTTTGATGGTGTCTTCTTCCCTATTTCTTTTTAAGTTTCGTTATTAGGGCTAAAAGGTGATTTCAGAGCATCGTGATTAATCATCTCTCCACCAGAATAAGTTGACGTGAGTTTATATGTGTTGGCTACCAAGCTCTTTCGAGGATCTTGGTTCAAATTTACTGACCAGCTAGGCCCCTCTGAGTTTGCTCTTGCTATGTTCTCTAGCTTCCTCCCACTGTCCAAAGTCATGCTTGTAAGGCTTGTAAGTTAATTTGTGAATCTATATCTGAATGGCTGTCGTCTATCAGTGTTACCCCTCTCATAGACTGGCAAGCTGTCCGGTGAATACCCCGACCTCTCGTCCAATGACAGCTTGGATACGGTCCAGCCCTACTGTGAGCCTCTAGAGGACAAGTGATTACAGGAAATGAATGAATGAATGAATGAATGAATGAATGAATGAAGGAGCATGTTTGAGATATTTTTAATTTTGCTGCTATGTTGTCATCCTTCTGCATGTACAGTCAATATCACAAATACAGTTTACAGCTGTCGATGTTGCAATGACGTCAGAATTGAACGGCAGAATTGAACCAACCAGAGACCCACCAAATTATGCTCCCTCAGTCTGGCTGTTTGGGTTGATTGGCATACCAGCCTAAACAAACCCAACCCACCGAAGATGATTTGAACTGAACTAAACAGACCAGCTGAGAAAGTGTGAGTTCGCTTAAGTCTACCAAACCGAACTGTATCACTATAAGCTAGCTGGTGTGCACTTGTCTTTTCCAGTATGAACATGGAAATGAATTGTGTGACCCAGGTGAGACCTTGTTGTGACTGTGGTCTAGCTGATTTCCATGCCCATCTCAGCATGTGAAATGCTCAGACTAATACTTGGGTCAGATCGTGGTCAGATTGTGTTCCCACCACAAACAAATTAATGCTGAAATTCATTTGTCACTTGGCCCTGACCACTTCCTCTGGTCCTCAGAAGGCCTGTTTTGACCTGCAACACACTACGATTGCCCAACGAATCATACCAAGAGGTATGTCAGATTCAACACAGGTTTGAATGCCCTAAGACGTTAGGCTCTCAAAGAATAACTTCATATTTCCAAGGCGAATATGAGACTGACGCATCCTCTAGGCTTAGAACATATTTTATACCCGTGACAATTCTCCTGTGTTCTCAGCACTCGTTTCACTCCTCATAATCAGTTCCTACATGCCTGCAATTGTTGATTGAGCAATTCCAGTCGGTTATCACCGAACCGTATGTAGGCTGTGGTTGTCTTATTTTTTAATCCCTTACAAAAACTATATGTTCTGCTCCATCAGCATTTCTTTTGCCATTTTGAATTGGTTTACTTTTCTCCACCCAGATTTAGTAACTACTAATCTGTATCATTTGAAGATTTTAAACTTAATTTTCTCTGCTAACACATACTCAGGGGCTGCTTGTGGGTGCTGATCATAAATGAATAGGTACCAAATGCTGCTCATATGGTGGTGTACTTCTTCAGGTATGGAGGCATTTGACACACAACTCCCCTGTGGCCTGATATCTTTTCTGTTATCTGGTATTGCAATGTGTTGAGGTAGGCATGACAGATATCAGCAAAGACACAAAACATCCTGTTGTTATTGATTTACCCTGCACAGTCGCCGGTTGTTAGAAGGGAGACAGAGTGACTGGGACTGATGGAAGTGGCTCACGGTTAGTGAACAAATGCTACTCAGCAGTGACGGAATCTGCCACTTCTGAAGCAAGTGAAGGGGTAGAGAGCAAGGCAGAGGGGCTTTTGTTTTTTGCTCCATTTCACTTGGATTGGTCCTCTGTTCCCAGATCTCATCTGAGTACATTTTTATCAAAACCAGCAGAATATGCAGTTGTACAAAAATAACAGTCCAGTTCAGCCCAGCTCCAGTGAACTGGTGAAACATGGTTGCACGGAAGCGTTCTCTGAAATTGTTTCGTCGACTTTCGTTCTTTCCGGCATTTGAAGTCTGATTTTCTGCATGTCAGGAATACATATCTCAATCTAAATCTAATTAATCCAAAGATGCGTGGGAAATTTCCACTGTGTGTAAAAAGATGACAAGGCCTAAAAGCCAACAATTCCTCATGCATGAAAATCCTTAGATGAATGAACAAATCAAAGCAAGTCTCAGCAGAGCAGTTCGGATGGATTCTCGTATCCGCCTGTGTGTTCCTCTTCTTATCTTAGCTTTATGAGCACCAAAGGGGAAGTACAGTAGGTGTGGTCCAATCCATCGCATTTTCCTATGGTCCAGTGTGAGTTTACCAAAAAAAATTTGTAACTTATTTACAAGCTCTTTGGTCCTCTGTCAATTCAAATCCTAACATATCCACAGATCCTCCATAAAAGACATAAATGCCGAGTGACTGCCAACATTTTTGAAAGGGGACTCAGACTGTTTACACTCTAGCCAGCAGACCTTGATGTGAATCTTTCACCAGCCGTCAATTCACCTGCACTTTCTGACACCCATGATCAGATACAAGGAAGTCGATTTAGAATTTGGGGGATATTTGGTTTCAGAAAAGGAGCCTTTTGAAGAGTCATAGGGGCAAGTTGGGTGTGTAGGAGATTCCAGGAACATAACAGCTCTTTCTGAAACACCGCTACACATTTTGGGAAGCTGTCATGGCACAGAGCCAAGAGGGAAGCAGAGGGGAAGTTGAGTATTTATGAGCTGGCTTGTGGTTTGTGCTTTGCTGACTAATCCTGCGTGTACATGTGTACCCTCAATGGATTCATCACAGGTCTGGCCGACAGTCGGACTAGGGTGTTTGAGTTAAGTGACGAGGTTCTTCTGGCACCATGTCGGTGGGTGTTTTTTGCTTTTTTTGTGGGCCTGCTGAGAAGTGTGTCAGACTGCAGAAAACAACTGCAGCACAATCCAGGAAGGTCTCGGGGGAGTTTTAAATGTGTGTGTGTGTCTTGAGCTGACAAGAGGTTTGGGGGATGAATGGTTGCTGCAAAGAAATGACTAAGCTGGTTTACTGTAAGTGGGTGATGTGTCAATATTCGGTCATGACATCTACCATCCAACCAATCCATTATCTATTATCAACTGTTATAAAATCTACTTTTTCAGCTTTGATATCTCCCCATATCCATCAGATGGGGTGACAGCATGACTGCGTGTGTCACTGTCTTCCTGGCAGCGTGTGTCCCGTTTAAGTAAGATTTGAAAAGCTCTCCCGGCCACCCCTCCTCTCCTCCTCAAGGCCTGTTTTCTAGTTAACTTCAGCTCTATGAGCAGCTACATGGTGCTATTTTTACTCTGCTTCAAATTGCCCTGTTAAGATTGCTTACCCGTGTCCAGGGAGGAAAGCCTCTCAGCAAGGCTGGCCGGCTAGCTGGCTGCCACGGTGCTGGGAGTGGACTGAAGTTGTGATCTGTTCCCGGAACTGAGCCCAAGCAAAGCCAGATGTTTGAAATTCTCCAGAAGGAGAGTTTTTTTTATTTTGTCCTGTCTCCTTTCCGACATGGAAAATAGAGTGAGGAGAAATACGTCATTCTTGTTTGTGTTCTGAGGAACTCTGAGGCTTATCTTTTTAAGTGGGCCTTTATTTCCAAGGGATCACTGAGTGTTTATGCAGTATTTATTCACACTATAATATAGGTGATGCTTTTGACTCTAAATTTGTGCCAGTGGCATATGTTTTTTCTGCTTTTTATCAAGTCCTCTTTCAGGTTCTCGCATAGTTGTTGCCATTATGTTGCCATTCATCTTTCATCACAGTTGTGCTAGGGCTTTTAAATGACTTTTAGTCACTTTGGTTCACATACAGTATCCCTGTTTACCAGAACGTTATTCGAGGTGACCTTGGTAACTTGTAGATGTTACATCTAGTAGCAACGTCAAGGAATAAAATTTCCTTCTCATTGTACTCCAAGTCCTGACCTTAATCAAAAGGCTGACCCAGATTGGGGGCTATCTCTTGGAATGACACTTCAGCAAAGATCACCTGAAGAAACTAGTCAATAATGCCACATATGGTTGCTTGATGTGTGTAGCACTTCCCTCAGTAATCCTACTGATGAGCGTGGGGCTTTTGGGTTCTTTTAGAGTATTTATCCTATGCTCTTTTTAACCCTGATTAACTCAACTTTTAATATTATCTCGGATCTCTTTTCTTTTTAAAGTACACACATGAAATGTTTTCACTTACCTATGAAATCTCTTTTTAGTGTATAGATTCAATAAAGATTCTAATCTGACTGTGTCTGTATATGTCTCTCCGAATAAACTCACTCAGCAGATTTTAGAAAAAATAAATCTCAATCATTTACTTAATGAAAAGTTTATCACCAATGAAATAAGGAAATGAAATAAAATATTATTACTTGTGTAACCCTGCAGAATAAAATATCCGCCACTTTTTGAAAGACACACTTTTACTGCTGTACCACATATAAATGCACAACTCCCAGTGAATTAACTCGAAAACGTTAGTTTATAACCTTCAAGGTCATTTAAACCAAACTTGTGAGCAAAACAAAATAAAAATGGTACCTGAAATATTTCCTCTGTCTTGTCTTTAATCCAGCAGTCAAGGGTGCAGACTCAGAATCCGGCCGGGATCTCACCACGTCGCTACCTCGCCTCCTCTGCTAGACCACAAAAGAAAGTAGGTCCTCGTCTTGCTTGCTCCACGCTCTGTCTATGTTTCCTCTATGTTTTCCAGTCGAAAACAGAAAAACCTCCAGAATAGTCTAACTGAGGGAGTCAAACTGTAAACTAAAATGTCTGTCCACTTGCAATGAACCGGTTACACTCGGCTAACAGTTAGCATTAGCGGTAGCATAAACGTCGTAAACAGTCTTAACTTCATGTGGAAATTCTTTCCGTTTCTCGATATAACTTGTAGTCTTCTTTGAAATTGTTGCGTAAACAACTATTTATCACTGCTAAAACTCAAACTAATGCCTAAAAAATCTATGACCTTGACCCTTCCTCGCTCGGCCTCTCCTCCTTCGTTCTCTCCCCCACTTTCCTCTGCATCCAGACACACCCCATAACACCATGACGTAAGTCACACACCCTACAAGTGCTGAGTGCTTTCAAATAAAACAGAAAATTATTTATTTATTTAAACTGCTTTTAACCCTTTTTTTATAATATCTCATAAATGAATTGAAAATTTTAATCACAGTTTTTATGTGTTGAACACAATATTTTTAAACATTAATTTATTAACTTAATAATTACATAATTATTGTAATTATTAACGTATTAACTTTAAACCGGGTTTCATATGAATCACATTATTATCATTACAGTAGAAAATTAGTGTTGCTGAAATGTTGCTATCAACATTTCAATTACCTGACAAGAAATGAGACAAACAAAGTCATATGTTGCCCAGACTTTTGCCTCGTAAATCTTGGTTTAGCTTCGCTAACCAGAAGCTACTCCTTTCCTCTGATAACTTTTGGCATTGTTCTCCCTGATTTGTAATAATGGGCTGCACATGTGTTTCCATACAATCTACACAGACTGGGGAAATGTTAGATTTTTACAGTGTAATGTTTATCCTGGGCAAACATTTGATCATTTCATTTCCAGACAGTAGCCATTTGTCTGATTAAAATATCACACATTTTTTTAGAAAGCTGGGGGAACAGAGTCAAATGCTTCAACATTTTATTTGTTGTGGCTTTACAGGTCACCAGAGTATGAATTCCCTTTAACTCTACCCCAGATCAAACACAAGTTTTTTGAGTGGATTTATGCTCCCAGGGAGAGAGATGCCAGTAGATTTTGCTCTAGTGCCACATTTTCAGCGCCGCTTATAGGAAGAAAAGGTTGTGTACTGACGTGCACCCATTTAATCAATTTTGAAATTTCCTCCAAAACTTCTTCAAATTGACTCAGTGAGAGATCTACCGATAAGTGACATTTGGGGGAATCTGCATGAAGTCTTTCTGTTCCCATCACTGGATCAGAGTGACATTTGAAAAAACTCCAGCACAGTTTCACATTTCTACTTCCTCCTGCAAATCAGAGAAGCAATAGCGGCCTGACAACAGTGATTCAAGATTCAATGAGAAACTGTCAGCTGCAGCTCTGCCAAGAGTGACAGAAACCAAGCAATGCCGCATCCATTTTAATCACACTAGTATTTCTTGTCATCCTTATTTAATGTGCCACAATCTTCAGGAAAATGGTTGCGTTTTGGCCAGAGGTTAAACCTGTTATATCAAGAGTCGCCAGACACAGAGCAATACTAGCATATACACTCACTGGCCACTTTATTAGGCACACCTTGCTAGTAAAACATTGGACCCATACTTTCAACAAGGTTTTCGAAACATTCCTCAGAGATTTTGGTCCATATTGACATATTAGCTTCACACAATTGCTGCAGATTTGTCGGCTGCACATCTATGATGTGAATCTCCCGTTCCACCACATCCCAAAGGTTCCTCTATTGGATTGAGATCTGGTGACTGTGGAGGTCATTGGAGTACAGTGAACTCATTGTCATGTTCCAGAAACCAGTTTGAGATGATATGAGCTTTGTGACATGGTGCATTATCCTGCTGGAAGTATCCATCAGAAGATGGTACACTGTGGTCATAAAGGGATGGACATGGTCAGAAACAATACCCAGGTAGGCTGTGGCATTCAAATGATGCTCACTTTGTACTAAGGGGCCCAAAGTGTGCCAAGAAAATATACCCCACACTATTGCACCACCACCACCAGTCAGAACCGTTGATACAAGGCAGGATGGATCCATGCTTTCATGTTGTTTACGCCAAATTCTGAACCTGCCACCTGGCGAGAATGTTGAGTTGATATGTAACCAAGTTGTATACAGTGCTCATTGGGGGTTGGGCCTGCAGGGTTTTATTCATGGCATCCGCATCCGTGTTAATAAGTGAGTGTTGTTATCAGAGAGTCTGTCTTTGATCTTCCTTTCATCTCGAATTGAACTACTTGGTACTTTCCTGCCAATCAGATGACGCCCTGAGAAAGGAAAGGAAGTCAGCCACAGGAAATAATGCGTATAGAAAATGCTTTCAGTTATCACAGTTGTCTCATGTCATGTGGGTGTCTTTGTTTTCTACATAAAGCAGTTTATCACAAGCTACAGAAGGTTTGGGGGCACGCCGTGAAATATGAGTTTGGAAATCCATTGGATGTGGAGGATATATCGAGCTGACAGAGGCTGCAGTTAACTGTAAGAGACACTAATTCTGCGTCACTCTGCCTCTGCCAGTACAGTATCTTTGTCAGCTGGCTGTGCGCATATGTGTGTGAAACTGTGAGGCATAGCTTCCTTACTGACTTAAAAGTATCGTCATGCTCCTTAGCCTAGATTGATGCTCTCCGCTGCTGCCATCAGTATCACTTCCATTAGCATAACTCCGCTTGCCGTCCTCATGCCTGACTCCCTCTGGGGATCTTACGCTGCACGACCTCTGTCTGAACCGCACCACTGATGCACATTAACACACACGGACCCGAGGCTATACACACTACTACTGTGCGAGCCGCTTTATGGTTATGTCGCTGATGAGAGACAAAGCGGTGGTCTGCCTCCCTGCCTGACATTTATCCACAAATCCAGAATTTCCTAACAGTAATAAAGGGCCCTGTTGTCAAACTTAATAGCACGGTGGGACCAAGACAAATAGGACCCAGAGACAAGGCATTCCATCTGCTGGGAGGCTTCGGATTATTTGCGATAGGTTGGCTCTAGAGTTGGTAGTAGGATGCATTTAGCTGCTACAGCTACTTTTGATGTTGTACTAAGGAGCAGCCAATAGAAGTATTATGTCAAAGGGTCAAATCTCTATTTCTGTCCTGTAGAATCTGACTGCTCTTGTGTGGCATTGCTGCTGTGCTTGTGTGTATATTAATCATATAGCGCTTTTCTAACTTTGTGGTAGGTCTGGTCTCTTTGTTTGAGTTTCTCCCATCAGCTCGCACAGTGCGTTGTCCAGGTTGGAGGACACAAAGGAGGAGAGCAAAACATCAACAATAACTCAAGATTACTGCTAGTTTCAGGGCAGTGCTATTTTTCTAAAGGCGCAGTGCAACCATTTTCCTCTTAGAATAATAAAAACAAAGACCGATAGAGCTATAAGTATTATATGAATCCTTGTTCCAAACGCTGGCGCATATCAGGTTGAATAGCAGCATTGCCAGCTACTGTATACTGTGGTTATTGTCAGTGAATGCCCCTGGAGGCCTCCAGCATTCTTGAGTTTTGCCATAATTTAATGAAAGAGCTCACCACTTCAAAGAACCTGAAAGGCGTCTGATGAAAGTTAACTACTTGAGTTTGTGCACTTTGTATTTGCTCATGCTAACAAGCTAAGCACACATTTACTGTAAGATTGTAGACTGGTTTCTCAATGATAAACATTTGCTCTAACTTTCACTTCCAATTCCCTGGAAATTAGAGGAAAAAAAAAAAACATCTTCAACAGAAATATTTTAGTGCTCTTCAGGGAATTGCAGGGTGTCATTATAGGTTTAATCAATAACAGCAGTTGAGCAGCGACAGGTCGATTCACCGTCTGTGAAAACACACCGATGAATCTATCGGGCATCGCTTCCCCGTGTCAGTGTCAAGCCACTCTAATTTTCCGGGAACGGCTACACATCAGCATTAGGATGGCTCACGAGGGGATATTACTTGATGGGAATGGAGGATCGGTATCAGGTTGGTGGCCCTGAGGTGCCGGATCCGTCTGACAGGCCTGCCTCCTGGAGGAGCAGGCTGCTGGGAAGATTTGGGTGATTCATGCTTTGTAATACTGCAAAAGCAATTGCAGCTTTCTTCTCATCTCTTCCAGGAACAATTAAAGGGTTTCATTTTGAACTGAAGTGCATGCCCTTTCTAGGAAGTAAATGTTGAGTGATATTTACTGCACACAATAGCAACTTAACCCTCAGGCTTCAGTATAATTAAAGTCCCTCTTGCGTCATTAAGCAAAAATGTCCACGTCTAAAAACCTGCCATGAAAACTGATGTATTTTTGTCATTTTTTTTCTACATTAAAACCAGTTCAACACTTTGCAAAACTACCAAAAATTCACTCATTTTGAGGATTTTAACAGTTTAAATTCCAATTTGACTACTTAAGTTTGCCGTTTTGTTTTGTTTTGTTTTTTTTACGAAAAAGGGCATAAAAATGTGCGCCCAAATGGACAAAAAAGACCCTAGTCTGAAGGTTAAAACACTGACTTATATGGACATTTGATTCAGTAGAAAACATTGTGACTGTGCTGAAATGTGATAACGGGTTCTATTTCTCCCTAAATTTCAACTTTTGATTATCACATTCTCTGTCTTGTGGTGTCTGGTGAAAAATATGTTTTAGGTTATTTATTTGGCGTATTGTAGGCTATGCCACTTCACTTGTGAACCTTTTCCCCTCACCAGCACCGGCATCTCTGTGCTGGATTATTTTAAAGATCGGCCACCAGCATTCTCAAGGATTTGAAGAAACAACGATTAATTTGTCGGCACTGAAAGCGCTGCCTTTCCATTAAAGTTTTAGCAGCCCAGCAGAGCGTTCACCGTCCTGCTGAGCTTGACGGTTTATTATTGATTACTATGGAAAACAGCAGCTGGTTGCATCCATTCCTTTCCCATTAGCGCTCCTTTTAGAAGGTTTTCTGTTTGTTTGTGTCCTATCTGTGATATCCAGCCACACTTATTGTCTAATATTATTGAAAACATAATTGCTGTTCTTCCCATATCTTTATATAGTGGCTCACTGCTCAACTGCCATTCATTTTTCTATAAAGTGATTAAACCACAGCTTTCTGTTGATTTTAGATGCGCCTCCTGTGATATATTGAATTTGTTGCATTGTTAAGAGTAAAGCATAATTTAGGCTTCTACACTGAAGTGTTGCAGAGGCTCTGACGTTAACACACACACACACTGCTGTGACTTAGTGGTCACATGTTTCTGCTTTAGTATTTCCGGCTGCTGGTCCGTCTCTGTGATTTTCTAATTAATTCATTTGGCTGAATAAAGAATCGTAAAGGTTAAATGAGGAGGTTTGGAGATACAGACATGGGTATGACTTGTGTTAGGTGAAATTTCAGCAAAAGATTCAGTCCCCATTATTGAAAGTGAAACAGGAAGTAGAAACAAGAGTTAAGCCGACTGGCAAAAAAATACAGCACCGTCTAGTGTTTGGGTGGAGTTATTACAGAGCGAGACAGACTGACGGGCACACACGTGTAAGTGTCTCGCACCGGTGGCACCAGGTCCTTGCGTGCAGCCAGAGTGCATCATCTCCTTGTACCTAGGATCTTAAAGCTTTATCTCCAGAGGTCAGAGTTTGTCTTGGTGCATCCTTGTCCTCCCATGTTACTATAGCAGCTGTGGTGGCTGGTTTGAACTGCCCTGAAAAGTCATAAAGCCATAAAGATTAATCCGAGAAATTATCAGATTTTGTTGACTTAGCAGTGAACGCGGACAGTAAATGGCGTCAGCGTGTGTGGCGAAAGCGTTACGGGGTGTTGCTGTAATGTTTTTCAAGCTGGAACTACCAGTTGTCAAGGTGACGGGCCTAACAGCCGACTTTTGCTTTTCTGCGACACGGCTAGATACGCTGTACATTTTTATCAGCAGCTCACCCGCACCCTCGCTCTCTAGTTCCCACCTCAAGGTGTGTGGCGATGCGGCAGGTGGAGCGGCTGCTCTGTGACTAATGGTCGTTGCTAATCTGCGTGAACATCCTGTGCATCCGCTTGATTAATGCAGCTCCCTCTCCTGTGCTCACCTTCTCATCCCTCCATCCATCCATCTACCCATCCATTCACGTCCTCAAGGTTAATTATTTTAACACAACATCTGTGTTTTCCGGAAGGACGCCGCAAGTCGAGGAAGTCGAATTGATCCAAGAAGTAGGCAGTTACACAAGCCCAATTATTAGTTTTGCTGAGTCATGAGTTTTGGACGTGGCTTGCACCATGAGTCACAGTGACTCAGGAAAATAAATCTTATATAAACCTCAAAATCGTCATCATTTAACGTCTGTTCTCCTTTCAGGCGTCAAGGTGGCAGGGCCTGACGGATGGACCGACAGATCAGCAGGGACGATGACATCATTTTCACCCCGTGGGAGCCGACTGGGTCTGCCATTCATGCAAGTGGTGCGTCTGTGTCTCACTTCCTGGGAGAGAATAGAACAGGAAGCCCGAGGGAGAGCTGACAACAAGCGCTCACCTCACCTCCACAAGGAAGCCTTTCTCCCCCGAGAGCAGAGCGGATGGGATGTGTGTGTCTGTGTGTGTTTGTGAGTGTCCCTCACTTTACCCTGTGTTGGTGCCGCAGAGGGCCGCTGTTGGTTCAGGGTTTGTCTGTTTGCACTTTCTCCTCGTTCAAGTCTGGCCCGTGTAAAACCTTTGAGTAGCTTGCCGTCGCTTTTTATTTTGACAGAGGCGTCCAAAATACATCAGCGACTCTAAGGAGACAGGGGCCTAAATGTCCAGCTTGGCAGGATCCGGGTTTATTTTCCCACACCAGAGTAACACTAAGAAGTGGGCTCTTTTTATTTGAATGGAGGGCTGTGTGCGGGTTAAAATGTAGGTCACTTGGGAATTTCCTAGTCATTTTCTGGGTAGAATGAATAATATTAGACCATATTAAGTTACAGACACCTAGACTCTACCTATTTGTTTTTAGCTGAATTTAAGGGCCTGTTCAGACTTTGCATTAAGATGCGATCTGGGCGATCCGATCACGTAAAGGCAGGTGCGAACACCCCCAGGACACATTCAGTTTGTTTACATGCACATGAAAAAAAAAAAACGAATTATGCCTTAATCTGATTTGAACTGGACAACTTAAGTGCATGTAAACGCGTCACTCCGACTAAAATCAGAGTTCTCTTTATCCAATTAACACACCCACATTATGTAATTGGAAATTTCTCCAGCATGCATACACCTTGTTAAGACTTTAACTGGACAACGTGTGTGCACATGCGCCACAACCACTGTACTGGTGCATGACCCTGCAACAAAAACACCCAAGAAAGTCGGTCACAGAAGAAAACAGTAAACTGAGCCAGTAGAAGAACCACCTGAGTTATCGTGCCATCTTATCTGCACCATAAGTAACGCGCACATTAAGTATGAGATTAAAAAGTTGAACTATTATTCATGTTGTTGTTGTTTGAAATGCTAGTCTGACGCATGAATGACTCATGTTTATTATATGACGTAATAGGGCAAACGAAAGAAAGAGGGCCTTATTAACCCACTGAAAAGACACATGTCGCCACCTAGCGTGGAGGAGGAGGACATGTTCTCGGCAGTTATTCAATTTCTCCGTTGCATGTAAACTGGTACAAGGACCACATTCAGAAAGTTGAATTTTGAACAGAGCTCGATTAAGCTGTGCATGTAAACGCACTGACTGAGATCACATTTGAGATATCTGATCTCTCACCACATTTGGAGGTGGTCTGGGTCGCATGATTCCTTTGCCAGTGTGAATGCAGTTTGTCCTCAGTCCAATTAAAGGCCAGCTATACTCAACGGGGGTGCTCCTGCGTTCACGACTACTATTATAAATGATCGGCTTAAAAGGAAAAAAAATCATATGCGATGGTTGTTCATTAGCAATGACAGCCTTTTAAAACATTCTCTCCTTGTAGCTGTAAACTAAGTAAAAATATAAACAATAATTTACAGGGAAAGGAAAGTATTAGAAATGAGTGTGATTCTGTGTTAATTATTGATGGGGTCATGTTGACATATGAGGAGGTGTGTCTGGTTAAATTAGTCAAATTATGTCATTTATTGCCAGAGATTACAGTCTGAATCTTGTGCAGGTCTAACTAACGTCAGGTGGAGATCAGTAAATAATAACTTACGCACAAACATAAAACAGGGCTGGTCTCAGTCCTGGAGCAGTGGTAGACATCCATTAGAGGCAGTAGCTGTTGAAATATTCTACTATGACCCAGATGATGTTGGGGTTTATTTATATACTGAAACTGAGATCAGATCTGAATGCAAGGTCTACGGGCCCTCAGTGTTATTTGCTTTGAAAGGGAAGGGATGTTCCTGATAATGCATTGAGGATAGTTACCAATTGCAACCTTGGGATCTTAGAAGATAATCAAGGCCTTGTGCATTGGTCTAAGCATGGTGCTGCACTAAACACAACCTTAGCTACGTTGCTAACACTGTGAGTGTGACTCTGATTTCTTGTTCTCCAAACTTCGGGTTATGCCATCTCCTTTAATCACCATCAACACAACAGTATGCACTCTACATGATTTCTTTCGCTGCACGTGCACTTTGTCCCACTGTAAACATTGGCAGATAGGATCTAAAATTACTCACAGTCTGAGGTAGTCATTGATAACTACTGAAACGTGTTACACATGGAAATAAACAGCAAGAGCTGATAAATAAACGTTCACCTAATAAACTTAATCGCAGGAAGTCCTAAAACAATATTGCACGGCTTAATACATAATATAAATTAGTTGGATAATACTACACCCCTAAAAGAGAAGTTTCTATTGCAATACACTTTCTTTTCACTCCCTGCTGCTGCACTGGTGTTGACCTTTGCCCTCTCCAAGAGTTGAGAGCGTTTTCCTTGTCCCAGTAACTGCATGTAACGCTGCCCTCTTGTGCCTTAATAAAGAACTACCATATTAAGACATAAAGCTTAAACAGCTCTGACAGCTCGGCAAAACACTGAGTCATGATTTTAGGCACTTCTCAGTATGAGGTTCTATCCCCCCCACCCTCTCAATATGGTAATTTTTACAAACTGGACTGACTGCTTTTGACAGTGGCCCGACACCTCAGATCATCTGACACCCATGTTTCAAGCACCTGTAAGGGCCACTGGGACAATGCGATGCATTCACTGTGGCTTTGTTGTCGTGGCGACCCGGTCGGTTGCGTAAGTGCCGGGCGCCATTTCCCACGAGCAGCGGCGTACAGAGGTCTTTGTGCTGCAACATGAGACACCACACACACGCACACGCTGTCACTGTTTGTACATTCCTCCAGCTGCTCACGTGTAGCAGCGCAGCCGCTTTAACAAGCTGTGCCCAGGTTTAACACTAGATTTCAGATTAGAAGCAAGTGGGCACATTTTGCCTGGCCGTGTTAAATTGTGCTCAGTATACAGTGATCAGCCGTAACATTATGACCTCTGACAGGAGAAGTACATAACGTTGGCCACCTTGTGACAACTCAATGTTCTGCTGGGAAACTTTTGGAGCTGGCATTCATGTGGATGTTACTTAGACATGTAGCACCCACCTAGACCGGACTAAACTAGGCACCCCCACTCCTTGACGGCAGCAGCCATCCCCAGCAGGATGCAGCACAAATTGTTTGGGGACAACTTCGTAACCCCTCAACCCATGTTTTAGTGTGGCAAATCGGCACCACTGTAAACAGTGTATGGGTCACGCTGACGAATAACGTTTGAGACAGATACAGCACCAAGAGCTAAGTGGGTTGTGGTTTAGCAGTTTCTACGCATTCAGAATACCTTTTGGTTTAAGATTCTGACAAGAGCAGATCAGATTAGATTAAGGTGCCAAAGTTCCATTTCGTCTCACATGCGGTAGCGTCTAGGCGAGAGTATGCTTTGTCAGTGTCACATGACGTGACATAGGTGTGTGTCATGTGTCTATTTGTACCTGTAGGACAGGTACAGTCAGTCATATTCAGTGTCACATGGCGTCAGCTCAGGGATGTTAAATAGTCTGTTGTTGGAGTTCAGGGGTGTGTTCGCTGTACGCTCTTGAAAACCCACGTACACTTCCTTTATTCATTCACAGGAACTTTCTACCTAGGTTGTTCCCCAGTCTTCCTTCCCTGCAGTATCGATTTCACAAAGACCCAGGATGTAAGTACCTAAACAAAGTGCTCATCATGCTGTTTTTGATGTCTGCAATAACACAGTTCTTGATTATGTAGCAGACGGGAGCTGCTATACTCCCAGCAGAGGCGTCACTGTAGCACTACACCATCCACCTGGTTTGACATTTCTTCCGTTTGAATCCCTCTGTCCTGCCGGAGGCAAATTCTCACGTTCCAGGCGTCCGTGACGCTTTGCTGATGATGATGTCACATTCATGTTTAGGACAGACTTCCTCTTTTTCTTCCTCTAACAGGACAGCTCAACCACTGACAGGGTGACGCATGTACACCACACAATACCACACTAACCTGACCTGTATGTTTTCGTGGTTCACAGCTGATCAGCACTTCATGGTAACGTTTTTGTTGCGGTTACATTATTGTCATTGTTGTGTAACTGTTTTTTGACACTGGATAGATCTCATATACAGTATTAGTGAATCCCAGTCCTGTGTGGAATCTTAGCGTCATGACTGTTCTAATGTTGACTTTTATGTTGAAATAGTGCCAGAAAGGTGTTAAAACACAGATGGTCATGTTAGACATTTTGAATTAAACACAAGGAATTTCTATTATTTCGTCTAGCCCACTAAAATTAAAATTGGGTTGCGAAAAATAATAGACAGCATGTGTCACATATACAGTTCAACAGCAGCAGCTCTCTCACTTATTTTAAAGGAATGCTGAATAGCATTACTTCTTAAAGCATAGATCTAGTAGATAGATTAGATTCTGTTTTCACTAGTGCACACACCAGTGCATTTTAGCTGAACATTATTGCAAGTATTTTTGCCCTTGAAACAACTGATGACGCATAGCAACCTGCAATATTTGATTTAGTCACTGCTAATCCCAATCTCACTTGACAAATCAACTGTTTTGTTCATGAATGTGAAAAAAAACTATACACAATTTCCCAAACCACTGTAATGCAGGTTTCTATTCTGTCAATCAGCTGATCATTACCCACACAATGGTGGCAAATATAAATCACTGTCTAAACACACTGTCTTAAAATAGATCAAATACCTATGAAGACAGCCTGGAGTCTTCCAGGACCCTGAGGCTTAGGGACTCAGCACTGTTGCTTTTATTTTGTCAAATTGTTCATGCAGCTTTGGGGAAATTGACAAATAGTAAATCGAATTTCACGCATGTTTTGTCAATTGTAATAATACTAATTAGGGTTTGAGTTAAGATCATTTTCCAGAGCATGTTTTTTTTTTTTCCCCTAGCTAATGAACACACTATTTATGCACCGTGAATGCTTGTTTACTTACTTGCTGGCTGCTGCCTCACTAGTTTAGCTGCAGGTAAAGCTTTAGGATGGGCGTTTTCATTCAAGCTGGAATACATGCAGGTCATAGCAAGAGTACAAAAGCAGAAACATTTAGTCCTGGGACATTCATCAATATGTGTTCTTGCCTGTGCTTGCAAAACAGCATCTGTAGCTGCCCAAGTACTGTTTCAACTGTAAGTAAGCTTCTGGCCAAGTGCACACCAGATGCTTGAAGGTGTTCTTCTCCTTGCATTTTTTTTTTTTTTTTTAATCAGGGATGCTTAGGGAAGTAACTTGTGTGGACTTGAGACAGTCAGGTATCCCAGAAAGCATTTTGCAGTGTCAGCGATTAAGCTGCTAAAACATACTCCCTACCCCTCTTCTGTTCTCTCCGTCAGAAGTTTCCTAAAAACTACATGGTGAGCTTGAACCCCTTGAAGATCTGGTTTAGCTAGACCCATTCTGACTTGCAGCTAAGCTCGTCAGATGCTATGTAGCAGAGCAAAAGCCACACTGACTTTACCTTTTTGTTTTTCCATCAAACAAAGAAACTTGTTCATTGACTTCAGTCGCTTCATTTTCACATTTAATTGATAGAGTTTCTCTAATTTTTCCACATTAAACTACATTTAATAACCCACGACCCTGTGGCAACATAGAAATGATTGGAAATTAAGCAAATTTATCAAAACTCTGTAACTAAAATGTTTTACACAAAGATATTCAAGCCTTGTGTTGTATCAGATTAATCCTGTTTGCTTTAATTATCATCAACATGTGTCTAGAACTGAACAATGAAGTAAACAGAGTTTAGGTAAGCTATTAAAATAAGCCATGAAAAACTGTTACACAGTTTGGTTTAAGTGTGTGAGTGTGTGAAGTTCATCTCACCGCTGCAGCTGTGGTCACCGAACATCTTCCCCCAGAAGCTGGTTTCACGTGGTGGTTTAGATGTGTGTTCCCGTTGTCTAGCACCATTTGAAATCAGTGTTCTTGGGGATAGCAGGACAGCTCCAGCAGTGAGTGAGGACAAGCACGGGCCTGAACCCTCCTCCCTTGTCTCCACTAAAAGATAACTGATTTCCTCTGGTGCTTAGAGCCCGCTGCAGCCTTCTAGCACCATTTGAAATCGGTTATAAAACCGTGGATCACTGCCTGTGAGAGTCGTTGGCGAAATCGGAGAGGACAACTGGAAGGAACTTGAATGACGCTCCTGAATGCTGCTGTTAATTGAGTAATTTGTGGACAGCAATCAGAGAGGACAAATGGAAGGAACTTCAATGATGCTAACGGATGTTGCTGTTCACCTGAGTAATATGTGGACTACAATCAGATCTCTAATAAACATGCATTTTGGAAAAATTTCTGATTTCTGTTTCTTTTTTGTCATTTGCACGTGTGCAATTCTTATGACGGCCACCAGTGGTTGCTAGAATTCACATAATACCAAATTATTCATGGAGAGAGACAGAGTAATATCAATATTGTGTTAAACTGTTGCCCCATTTATATGGAACATTTAAAAACAATGTTACAAAGTGTTTTACAAAAAGCTCAATTATGAGTCACAGTTTGAGAATGGACTGCTGGAGCCTAGGTCTATAAGTATGGTGGTTGTATATCTTTCACCAACACGAATGTTTGTCTGCTTTAATGATTACACAAACAAGAAAAATGTATGTGTTCAGAAAATAAAATATCTGCACTGACTGAATAAACTATATCTGGAGAAGTGGCGTCCTCCTTGGTCTGCGTCCGTAGAACCCAGCAGTGTGCTGTCTTGAGATGTAACCATCAGCAGAGCCCAAATTCACCAGGATAGCTTGGTGGTGATTCCTGGATTCTTTTTCACCTCTCTTACTGTCCTCCTGGCCAGCACAGGTGTCACATTTTTAAAAAAAACTTTGCACTGTAGCCACTGGAACTTAAAAACATTTAGATATGGCCTTATGGCAGGTCCCCAGTGAGCTCCTTAGTCTTAGCCATGACTGACCACAAACCAACTGCAGGGAGCTGCTGTTTTTCACCTGGTGAGTTGATTAAAACTGTTGTTTTGACAGCAATGAATCAGGGTAATTAGGATACTTTAGAACAGCTTGGACTATTTGGAATGGTGTAGAACTTTGGATTTTCCCATAGACTGCGACAGTTTGCAAAGAGTATGAATAATTTTGGACATGCAACTTTTTGTTCAAATGTAAATAAAAGCTGAGAAATATATTTTTTTTCACAATGATGCCTCTTGTTCATCGTCTTATTATCATCTGACAGACGTCTGTGTCATTTCCAATCAAGAAAAAAATTGCTATAATAAAACTGATATGTTCCGATGTAAATATTCACTCCACACTGACATCGGTTCACGCTTCCTTCAATCTCCGGAGTTTATACGTTCGGGCCCCGCCCATTCAGCGCAATATCCTAGCAACGACTTCTTCCGCCCTCTTCTCATTGGTTGAGTTCTGGATTTCCGCCATATTCAAAAAATAGTCACAAGCTTCTGTTATTGTAGTTAGTAGATTTATTGCCATTATTCAGTTTAACCCTGTCAGTAGCGTATAATTTAAACCACCCAGACTGTGATATTTCAAATGGGTGAAACCGCCGAAATCCAAGTTTCGGTTTCCACCTCAGAGAAACCGAAAAGATTACCGAGCTCCTATAACCTGAAGAGGAAGCTTTCAGCTGATGAAGAGTGTTCCCCTGAGAAAAACAACAGGGGCCCGAGGCGGTGAGTGCCTTTCCTCTTCAGAGTCTTGAAAACGAACTCTCTAAACCCGAAGGAACAAAACCAGTCACCTCTTTAAAGCCCCTAGTGCCGCTCCAGTCTTTGCTTTTAGTCTGGAGCAATGTTTTCAGAAACGTTCGTTATCTGTTCACGTTGCTGCAAGAAGCACAATATTACTTTGCTTCTCGTATATATAACGGTGTATTTTCGTCGTGTCGAATAAACTATTAAACAGTTAAATTATGGAAAATGTGAAATGAAATTGCTGTCAAATGGAAAATGTGGATTAATATAAGATGTAAATAGTTTTTACACGTCATGCAGATATTTGCGGCTGCGTCATTGCGTCACAAGATGGCAGCAAAGGGCCGAGGTTGGCATGGAAAGTTGGGCTGAATTGAGCAGAAACACGAGGCTATTTGGCTTTTTTTCCTTCTTCTTTCTGTTAAGGAATTGGGAGTCGGAGTCATTGATATCTTCAGCAGATCACAACATGTGTCTAAAGTTTTGAGTGCAGAATGCCTGTCAAAGTAAGGAAGCAGTTTGTCAAACGAAAACGCACATCCGTGTCTGGACAGCAGGGTTATATTTTATCCAGCTTGATTTTAAAAATACTCACATGCCTGTTCATCATTGGTGCATAAAAACTGTCAGGTATGCAATGTCCCCCACCGGATCAATAAAGTAACGCTCTTCCTGTCTCTAAGAAAGTGCAAGACGTTTAGTCTGTAAGAAAGCAGACTGCAGGGGTCATGCAAGTACTGTTTTTGGACAGACATAGGAAATGTCAACCTCAGAGTACAAGCCCTAAAATAATCAACCGACGTCAGTGTTTCAAATCAGCTATAACATGCCTATTTCACTGATACAGAGTTTCCACAGAGTCTTAAAAAGTCTCAAATTTGATAATGCCAATTTAAGGCCTTAAAAAGTCTTAAGTACCATTATATTTTGCATTATGGGTCTTAAATGACATTTAGTCAAGTCTTAAATCCTTCTTTCCACTTACGGTTTCACTTGCAGTATGACCCTATCTGGCCCGGCTTATTATGTGTCTGTTCCTCAGTAGTGGAGCTCACCTCAGGGACGTCCTGAGTTAATAGTTGAATGTCAATAAATTTTTTTATTTTGAAAGTAATTCTGGGTCTCTGATTTTCCTTATTTTTCATACTTCGTAGGCCTTAAATGTAACTCTTAATGGTCTTAAAAAAATCTTTAAAAAAGTCTTACAATTCACTTGTTCAAGCCTACAGCAACCCTGTACACAAGTCTTTCAACCCTACCCCAGTACATAACTTTAGACATGAGCTGATAGTTGAACGATTTACATAGACTGCTTTTCTTCACTTATCTACTCTGTATCCTCGGTTTGTTAGCAATGACTGTGACCAGAGCACCAGTCTTATGCTAATTTTATCTAATACACTCTCAGACCGGCAGCTAATAGCAATCGGTGTGTTTTGGTATTATGAACCCCCTGGGAGAGTTTATGTTGGACTCATCCGAGAGGCTTTCCATGTTGTGTGCCAAAGTGCCCCCACCCTGCCCAGTGCCTAACTGTTTCTGCAGACAAACATGGAAAAACATCACCCAATATTTGACCTCCATAACAAGGTTCATGGAAAAAAAAAAAAACTGTGTAGTGAGAGAAAATAAGGTTTGATTTCCCAAGTGAGATTGGCATTAAATACTAGACTGGCAGCGGAATTTTCCCTTTTAAGTACTCTTGTTGCCAAACACATGGAAGTTTTAACTAACAGAAATGAACAGACTTGGTTGTAAGCTTGTAAACTCAGTATTGGAAGGTCAGAGTCCATGTAAAGCACCATGGTTATATGGGTAGAGACAGAATGGAGAAATGCTCTTGGGTGGAGGTTGCGCTTCTTAATTTAGGCTAAATTTTTATCTGTATGCTTTAAACAACAGTAGTATGCACATGCGGGATTTAACTGTATATATTGTATACACTGCATACTTCTATTGGGTCAATAAAGACAGATGTGGACAAGTAGGGGCTGGTGGTGTCAGGGCAGGAGTGCTTCAGTTTTAGAATTAACAGGCTTTGACAAACAAGGGAAGGGCCAACTGAGATGCTAATCCACTTACTCACGGGCAATGCTTCCCTCCACACACAAGAGCAGGTAGATGAAGATAAAAGACCTTTGTCACTCTGGCATGCAGCAGTGACGAACGTAGTGATATCAGTCACTTATCTATGAATAAAGTTTCACAGCTAGGTGCTATTGGATTTCAAAAAAAAGCTAATTGTAAGGGAAGCATGACCCTGGATGTACGATGAGTCATTTTGTGTATAGGCAGATTTTTATGACCCGATAGTATGATAAGATTTCTACACAAAACAAGATAATACATATAACCAGATACTCTTAGTAGTATTTCACATGTTAAGTGGTTGCTTATCACTCATTTGTTTGTTCATTTGTACCAGCAACTCACAAAGAGTAAACAGGGATTTGACTTCACACCGAACATACACTACTACTTGGGCCGATTGAACCACTGAACTTGCCGGGCCATCAGATTATCTCCCTAACCTTCAGGATTTGGCCTTACAAATAAATTAGTAAAGGCAGGTGTGGGAATTAGATTCGAAATGCACCGTTATGAAGGGCTTCCAGTTTCATGGCAGTAGACAGAGATCAAATGTTCAAATCATTGCGTGATAAAGATCGCAAACACAGTGCGCCGTGCCATTTTTAAAACTCTACCAAACTGTCTGAAAGCTAACCGTATTAAAATTGTTGCATGGTAACTTAAACTGCACAGATTTTTTGGATGTTGGTATTTGTAATCCCACTGATGTTTAAAGTAAGATACTATGTGAATTATATGATCGATCCCTTACTTTGGAATGAAAGACCCAAATTCAAATACTTAATGCAGTATTTTTGGTACTGCACAAGTACCTTTCTAGACTGTAGAATGTGCTTTTTATTTACCTCACATACAAACAAGTGCACATACAAAATGGGTGCTCCTGTGGTACATTCATTATCACACAAATCTATTTTTTTAATAGCGCATGCAACATAAATGGGCCTCTGTACAGCCCAATTTTTACTCTTTATTTCTACTTCTGTCAATCAAACCAGTGGCCTTGCTATTCCATGATAGATTTATCACTTGTCTGTTATTGCAGATGTTTTCATCTTCTCTAGAACTGCTTGCTGTAGAAGAGTTGTTTCGAGAAAGGCGCGATGTATTAAGTAATTTAGTGGAAATGCTACCTGTGTGTTTAATTGCTGCTGACTCTTAAATCTAGTCAGATTTCCAACATGTTAGTCTGCTGCAGTTATGACAAAGTGGCCAACACCTTTGTCCAGCAGCCAAATGATGTAACAGTATAGGTGTGTGTTCTTAATACTACCTGACTCCTTGGCCAATGCTTGTGGTTTCTCAGAGGTATGCTGTCAAACGCAGTCACTTTTCCACTGTCTGCTCACCTGGAAGCTACACACGGATTCCAGAGAAGCCTCTATCTCATCATCAGTCAGCGCACAGCTCTGTTTCTCTGTAAACTAATGAGTCTCCTATTATGGATTCATGGGCTCATCATCATTCCACATTTAATCATTCCAATATTTCAAGCAACATTTGAAACCAACAATGTATCCAACAAAAAAGGAGAGTTTTCAGTGAAACTGGAATCCTATTATAGGTGCGTTAGGTTAAAAACTTTAATGAACAATAGTTACTAGGTAATATATTTAGTTATTCACATTACAAGACTTAGTAAACAAGTTTATGAACATTGAAATTAACCATTCAATACGAAATGAAACGACACAGTTCAAACTGGACAAGCAGTATGTTGTGAAAAGACACCCAGTAATCTCAACTTTAAAGCGTTGACCAGTGAGACGATACTTTCTTTTTTTAAACGAAGAGCAGTAACGGCAAGAACAGCAAACTAGCTAACCACTTGGCAAATTCTTACAATAATTCAAATTCTATTAAGCTCTCTGTCAGGAAGTGCTCTGACTTTCTGAGTGTTAACTGAACCACATAAGACTCACCTCTTGTACATCATAAACTTTGAGCACGGACCCACACAGATTTTAGTCACAGTGCCTTTCATAAACACGAACACCCCCTCGTGTATACTATTATGTCAGAACACGCAGACATTTGTCACGAGCTTAAAAGCCAAACCACGGTGAAGCAAAGTGTCTGTCCCATGTTTGTCATCATTTGATGTTCGTATCTAAGAAGACTGTGGGAAGACTGTGGGATAAGTTCCCAGATCATCAATGATTTCCTGTAAAATACCTCAAGATTGTGAAAACTGTCATTTCTGTCTATTTTATTTGTTTTTTCATCCGACATCAGTCCAACACCAAAATATATTTGGTCAGAAGCAGAGAATCCCTAGACCTTTTTCTTGAAAACTGGCTGAAACATTGTCAGAACTGCAGATTAGAACTGAATGCGTTCATGCTAATGACATATAATATACACTATATGAATATTTCTATTAATTGACACAACATGGTATGTCATCATGCTTTATCTGGGTAGGTCACCCAGATAAAGAAATGGCTGCTGGAAGCTTCTTCAAACATTTAATTCAGTGCACATCCCCTCAGGTAGTCACAGAAACTATTAGTACAATGTGACTTATACCCCTTTCACACTGAAAGTACCGGGTTGATGCGGGATTTCAGAACCGAGATGACCCACCTTTGGTGTGCTTTCATATTGCCTGAAGTCCTGGGTCAGACCTCCCGCTGTGAGAGCTGTGTTTTTTCCTCCCTCTCATACATCATCGCGTCGTCAACGTCATCACTATACATTTAACTACATGACACGGCGAGGTAAACAATGGACAGCATGGTGTATCCCTTTAAGTTTGTTGATGACCTGAAGAATGGACTTGCCAAACCCCCGCTCTTTCAAAAGGCTGCTGATATTTGAATAAATCACTGTGTCTTGCACAGTGCCCGATATCTTCTACTGAATCTCCGGATGCAAAGCAGCTCACAGATTTCACAGTCTTGCCGGCGCGTTGCCATGATTGATAGGAAAAAAAAGTGTGCCATATCACTATACAGGCTGTATATAAACACAGTCGCACATACATTCCCTGATCGGTGCAATTTCCCAAACATGATGTAGGCTAATTCACCTATGTGCCTCCATTTACGATAGTGTAACAACATATTTGATTTGTTTGATTTAAAAAAATAGACAGAAATCTCTGCCATTCAGAGATTGCTCTCTTATGGGAGTAGACCAAAACTTAACTCTGTTTTTGAGCTGCTCGCAGCCCTGGAGCTTCTATAATGACACCATCTGACAGACTGTCCAGTGACAATATCAGAACGTGACAGGCAGGTACATCAACATCATCGTGTAAATTAATTCGATTCAATTCAATTCAATTTTATTTATATAGCGCCAATAACAATACAAATTGTCTCAAGACACTTCACAAAAAACAGCCTGCAACCTCCAGAGCAAGCCTGAGGGTGACGGTGGCAAGAAAAAACTCCCATTTAACAGGAAGAAACTTTGATTAGAACCCAGCTCATATGGAGGGACCCATCTGCCGAAGGCCAGCCGGTTAGTAACAGAGAAGATAGAGAGAAAAGAAGAGCAGGAGAAACAAGATAAACAAACTTCTGTCATATATCAAGCTGAAGGAAACACGTAGGATCTAGTAATATAGCACATAGCTGATGATCTATGAGACTGTTTGTGAGTATAACAGGAATCATGGGCAAGTTGGTGAATTGTTCATCTAGGTAGGAGTGGATAACTGGAGGAGGCCATGAAGACTGGGTCAGGTGTAGCTTAGGACTCCACAGGTCAGATATTCAGCTTTGTCAAAAAGGAAAGTCTTAAGCCTGACCTTAAATGTAGAGACTGTGTCTGCCTCCCGAACCCAAACTGGGAGCTGTTTCCACAGAAGAGGATTCTGATAGCTGAAGGCCATTCTACTTAGAAACTCTAGGAACCACAAGTAGACCTGCACTTTGAGATCGCATTGATCTGTTGGGTCAATATGATACTGAGTTCTTTCAGATATGATGGAGCTAGGTTTTTCAAGGCCTTAAATTCAATTCTAGATTTTAAAGGGAGCCAGTGAAGAGAAGCTAAAACTGGAGTAATGTGATCATATTACTCCAGTTTTAGCTTCTAATTCTCTTGCTAATTCCTGTCAGTGCTCTTGCTGCAGCGTTTTGAATCAATTGGAGGCGTTTTAAAGAGCTATTTGGACAGCCAGACAGTTATGAGTTACAATAATGCAGCCTGGAAGACACAAATCCATGAATTAGTTTTTCTGCATCATTCTGAGAAAGGATGCTCCTAATTTTGATGATATTACGGAGGTGAAAGAAAGCAGTCTGGTCACCTGCTTTATGTGAGAATTGAAGGACATATACCAGTTAAATATAATATTAAGGTTTTTCACAGTAGTACTGGAGGCCAAGGCAATGCCATCCAACAAAAGCAGGTGATTAGATAATGAATCTCTGACATGTTTAGAGCCAAATACAATGACTTCTGTTTTGTCTGAGTTTAAAAGTAGAAAATTACAGGTCATCCAAGCCTTTATGTCTTTAAGGCATGCTTGGAGTTTAACCATCTGATTAGTTTCATCTGGTTTCATAGCTGGGTATCAGCTGCACAGCAATGGAAGTTTATGCTGTGCTTTCTAATAATATTGCCTAAGGGATCATGTATAATGTGAATGATATTGGTCCAAGCACAGAACCCTGAGGAACTCCATTGCTTACTTTGGTATATATAGAAGAGTTGTTGTTTACATGGACAAACTGGAATCTGTCTGACAGATATGATTCAAACCAGTGTAATGCAGTTCTTGTAATCTTGATCACACTTTCAAGTCTCTGTAGTAGAATACTGTGATCAGTAATGTCAAATGCAGCACTGAGATCTAGCAAATTAGCGGGTTGACCCAGCATTCCTGTTCACAACAAAGCCTAGCCGAACCGATAAAATCCTGGGTCGATTGCCAGGTCATTTCTACTTCTGTCAATCAAACCAGTGGTCTTGTTGGCAAGATGGATTTATCACTTGTCTGTTATTGCAAATGTTTCCATCTTCTCTAGAACTGCTTGCTGTTGTTTCGGCAAATGAGCAAGGTATTAAGTAATTTTAGCAGAAATATTACCTGTGTGTTTATTACTGGCTGGCTTTTTTCTCTAGTCAGATTCCCAGTGTGTTCCCAGCAGCCTCATGATGTAACAGTATGGGTAGGTGTTCTTATCCCTACCTGACTCCGTGGCCAATGCTTGTGATTTGTCAAAGGTATGCTGTCAAACACGTCTGCTCGCCTGGAAGCCACACACAGATTCCAGAGAAGCCTCTGTCTCGTCATCAGTCAGCGCACAGCCCTGCTTCTTTGTAAACTAATGAGCCTCCTATTATGGATTCATGGGCTCATCATCATTGCGCATTTCATTCAAAGTCGGAAATATTTTAAGCAACATTTGAAAAACTCAGGTCAGCTTTTTTGTGCGATGTGAAAGGGGCTTAAATGGATGATAATTTCTTTCTCTGAATCTTTTAATGAATTTCAAGCTAAAATGAGACCATAGATTACAGTTATTTTGATTGGTTCATATGCCAACTAGTAGTTTAGGGACACTTGAGTTAATTCAGCAACAGTTTGACAGTCAGCTTGTGAGCAACACCTGCAGCAACCTGTGACCTCTGTTGCCTCCAGGACACCCAGGGAGCTTCTCATTTTCCTCCTCTCTTTAGCTGCTGTTGTTATTGCCCAGCACATGTTGTTTATCCAAAACACCTTACTGTAGCATAAGTCTTTACATTTCTAATCATTTCAACAGAAGCTCTAAAGCTAATTTAGCGCATGTTAGAGCTACACAGGATCTGTCTTCTCATTATTTCACGTCTGCTCAATGTTCTACTGGTTATACTATGCATTCTTGGTTATGTTTTTGCGGAGTTTGCGACTTGATGTGACCAGTGTCTGTATATTGATCACGTTTAATGGGACCAGCTGCTCGCCAGTGTTGTCCTGATTTCTGGTTTTCCTGATGCAGCGTTGATGCTTTTGGCTTTTGGCTTGATTCATTATGCTGTCAACTCAAATGGTAAATACTGTTTCTCACTTTAATAAGATTTGCTGCCTTTCTTGCATTATGAAGTCAGGAACCAACTAAGCAGCTGCTTGTAGAAGGACAGTTGGTGTGCATGCAGTATGACTGGAATGACTCAACCTTATGAGCTGCACTTGCCGGACACACACACACACGGAACAAGTGTTTCTCAGCAGCTCAGCATTCTCCGGATGCTGATGCCTTTTTAGGCCCCACCATCTAAGGCCCCCCAAGATATACAGTAAATCTTCAATATTATCAACTATCCTGACAGCATTTATGATCATGCCTAAGTTCCAGATTGACTTGTGAAACCTGAGTGCACTGTAGAAGGTGCTGATTTAGTGTCTTGTCATGTGTGCTGAGTCTGAGGAGTAGTAAGACATACTCAGAGTTGTCTAAATAAGTCTTTAAGTTTTTTTTCTTTTGTGCTAACTACTATTCATTAGAGTTTTTATCCATATATTTCAAAACAATTGGAATAAAGTAGCTGAAGTAATGACCATTTCAACATGAAAACATCTGTACGTCTGTAGCGAGGTAGTGCAATGCTGTTGTACAATAATGTTGCCTTGTGTGGCAGTCTGAGGCACACTTCTCATACAAAGTATTTCATCAGTGTGAAATCGTCCTTCAATAAAATCCAATTTATTGTTGGTACAGAACACGTCTTAAGTGCTACTTTGAGGTTTCGCTTCCTGCTGAGTAACCGTCCAGTCACTGAGTCACTGAGTGGAAATGTGTTGTGTAATTGTCCTCACTGTGGCCTTATTCAGCCTGACCTCGTGGTAATGATTTAATAATCTCACAGGTTGAAGATAAGTTGTCTGACATGGAAAGGATTTGCAGCCTGCATGGCTGGTTTGGAAGGGGACAATCCCATTGTTGAGTTCCAAAAAAGGAAAAAGCTGCCCCTTTCAGAAAACCCAACAAAAAAGATAGAGATGTGGTTCGTGGTTTTTGGGAGGGAGGAAGGTGTGAGCTAAAGGGCTCCTCCTTCAAATGTCACCGGGGTCTCAGGTCTAAGCACAGCTAAGCAGTTGATGAGGCTTCTTTAAGGAAGTGGATTGTGGATCATCATCTGTCAGCTTCGTCTGGGCTGTGGCTACACCATGCTGAGGCTGTGGTAGGTAATGGGAGGTGAATGTTTTCTCAGGACACCCGTGTTCTGAATCACTGTCCTCTTATCACATTGTGAATGCTTTGAACTCAGCTTTTCTCAGTCTTTGGCTGGGACTTTAGGTCAGGGAGGACTCCATTGGTGGCTTAGATCAATCTTTTCTTGACTATTCCTTGGAAAATAGCACTGAGGTCATGCAAAGAACCACAGAGGGAGGCCACAATGAGCAGGCCTTGGAAATGAGTACTTCTCTGGTTATCGTCACACGCTGATATTTTTTGTTTGTGTCATCGTGCAGGTCACTGCGAAGAGGAAGCTCCTTTACGTTTCTTACCCCGGGACCACAATGGGACTTCAGTCTGGTGAGTACGGTCTTATCATATAAGGCCACAAGAAAGACATAAGCATGCAGTTTAGTTGGTTTATCACAAATGACTAAAGCAAACATCACCAAAAAACATAATCCATAATCAAGACAAGGAGCCAAACTGAAAATTGCCTACCCTCTTTATTTATTTTCAATGTACAGTATATGTACTTCTAAAGTTTACAGTAGGCATATTTCCCCGAGCTTTACTGCCTCATGTCTGACTCCTGCCCTGTCGTGCACTTAAGCTTCTCTTCCCGTCATAATGGTGTGTTTTGGCTTCAAATCTCGTCTCCAAGTTTTCAACATAGTCTCGGAAACGGTAGCACTGCTCTTTGTCACAGCGACGAAAGGCAGCCTCTTGTCCACCCCCAGCCACTGTCATCCAGACAGACCATCCAGAGTAGAGGAAATGTTTCAGTACAGAGAAGAGGAAAAAAGAGAAGTCATATGTGCTGACTAGAGGTAAAATGTTGTGCCGCAAATAACATAAATCTCTGGAACCAATGATAACAATAATTCTGTGCAAATCTATTTCCTGACCAAGCATGACTGAAATATATCTGAGCGAATCAGAATCACATTCAGTCATCAGACCAAGTCAGGTTTAATGTCTGCTTAAGATCTGGGAGCGGCCACTACACTCAGCCTTTAAAGTGGTTACCAACCTTGACTCTGGTAGTCAAAACACTTAAAAGAATTAATGAATAAAAAAATTGAGACCAGCTTTCCCTGTTGTGTGCATCTCCTTCTAATACCAGCCTGAGAGACTGTGATGATTTTTGCTGGCTCCATTATGGCTAAACCAAGTCCAGCTCATGTAGCCAGAGACCAAATGACTGGATAAAGAAAATCCAACCAGCTCCGATTTCTTATCCCCGTACCGGAGAAACATAATGATCAACAAAGCATGGCTGTCTCTAAAAGAAAAAGAAAAAAAAAAGGCCTGCTTGTGGTTTACAGTCAGCCTGAAATGAGACAAGCTAATTAGAAACAGAAAAGAGCAAACAGATTAGACGGCCAGCAGCACGAGGAGTGAGTAGGCATTCCATGGTATACAGCTGCCTGAAACACAATCCATCGCTCATCTGAAGGCAGAGGAGGAGAAATAAAAGCAGAAAGAGGAGGCCAAAGGCTCTTTATCTAGTGCCAGCCTGCTGCCTTTGATTCACAAAACATAGGACGCTGAGCTCATCCACCAAAGCCCATGTGGAACTTGTTAGCGCACCCTTTCAATTTACTCCCCCAATTTTACTGTTATTTATAAATCTACCAAATTACAATACAAGAATCTTGGAAGTGTCTCATTGCCCCTCTTATCTTAACCCGACCCCTCTAAGCTTGAAGGTTTTGCCAGGGCTTTGAATAAAGTTTAACCACCTCTCAGGGCTTTGAAGTGCTTAATTGGAATGTTATTTTTTTTTTTACCTCTAGCTGGGGCTTGGCCAGGTACAGGTTGGAGTTCATTGGCTCCGAAACTTACCGTAAATGTATGCGAGGCGAGCATTCCCGGGACGCTTGGTGGATCCTCTCAGAATACATCAGGCACAAGGCCTCAGGGGGGCTTTCTGTCGCGGCGAGAGTGTGAGTCAGGTTTCCATCCCAGTGCCAAGGTGGAGGAGATCAAACCAGGCTGTTGTTTAGTGGAATGTGAGGGTAATTAACAATGGCAAGAGTCAGACTCTGAGCTTTTTGTCTCTTCATGTAACAAGTTCAGGCGGCCAGAGATGTCAGCTTCAAGAGTGGCCTGCCTGATAAGAGGCATTCCAGCTTTAATCAGACATGGTTATTTAATGTCGCTGCCAGCTGCTGAGTGGCGTCAAGCTTTTCATGCAAACATAATTATTCTGGGATTGGTTTGCCCAGACTAACAGCAATTTACATATTTTCAAACTTACAGTCGCTTATTTTTTTAAGCCGTTGACTTTATAAAGATTCCTTCACATTCCACAAGGAGTATGATTTACCTCACTGTAACATGTGAGTCATCCAGTGTTCTCCTTTGTACTGGACGCTCACCCATTTCAAATGAGAGAACCCAGTGCAGCTGCATCACCCCTCTGCCGACACATCACACTTTGATGTTGCATTGCAGCTGCTCCTTGGATTTATGTCTGTATATAGTTGATAGCACGTGTTTTCACCCAAATGAAAACTCGGCCTGTTTTTATTAGCTCTCTCTGACTTTTTACAGGCTTTTGACAGGAGGTCATAAATGGTGTTGCAATGCAGTCGGTGACTATGTCTGATCAATTTTCTCTCTATTAAAAAGACACTCGAACCACTCGTTGACAACTACCCAAGACCAGCTGGGTTGAGAAATGTGAGCCATGGTTAGACACTGCTATTTTGTATATTTTTCTACATTGCTAAGGAGACAACCGCTTTGGGCACATTTAAAAAAACAAGCGGCTTTCTTGGAATGCATACCATATGCATAGACTCCACTCTGATACAAAGCATGTCCTGGTTTTCGTCGTATTAGCATGCCCTACGACAAGCTGTTTCAGCTGTCACTTGAATATCCACTGATCAGGCATAACATTATGACCACTGACAGGGGAAGTAAATAACACTGACCACCTTGTGACAGTTCAGTGTTCAGCTGGGAAACTTCTTGCCCTGGTATTCATAGGCATGTACCACCCACCTAGACCAGACCAGACGCCCCCACCCCACAGCAATGACACTCCTTGATGACAGCAGACATCCTCAGCAGGATGCAGCCTGACACAGAAGGAACAACTTTAAAAAAAAACATGAAGAACAGCACAAGGTGTTGACCTGGCCTCCAAATTCACTAGATCCCAAAATCGTGTCTGTGTGATGCTCCACGGACCCCCACTAACAACATTCTGTTACCAGACGCCACAGGACACCCCCAGAAGGCCCGTGTCCATTCTCAGTCACAATTGTTTTGGAGGCACAAGCAACCTTGAAGCATGGTCAACTTTGAAAAAGGCGAAGAACTGCTGTAAGTTCACTTACCTGTATCATCTGTAGCAAATTAAAAAGACAAAAGTGCAAAGAAAAAGAGCCAGAGTTGATGCTGCTGAATCAGTGAAAGGAATAAAACCAAAATGTAACACATGCCAGCTTTCTTCTAATCTACAAATTAAAGAGAAATCTGTTACGTTCTCCACCCAAACACTGACAGCCAGCAGCCTTACTCCTGCTGAATCTTTATAATGCTTTTTATATGAACACTATGTCAACATGTCAAAAGGCTAATAAACTTGACCCAGTGCCTCAGTATCACAGGTGAACAAGGCTTAAAGCAAGTAGCTACTGAATGTATACTAACAACAAGTAACCACTAGCCAGCAGATACAGAAGATTGCCAGTGCTTACTGAAACGGTTGACGACAGAAACAACTGTGAAGAGGCACGGCGCTCACTTTGAATCACAGCTGCCAAAACTAACAAATTACTGTCCCTTTAAAATCAGGTGCAGAGATTTCTGTTCTAGGTGAGACAAGGAGCAAGGACGGGAACACGGGTGGGTCAGGATGACAGGCAAGCTGTGTGACAAGCAGGGGCAACAATCATGGCCAAGAGCTCACAATTTGTAAAACAAAGTCATAAAGGGTTAAACCTCTAGAGCCGGTGTTTGCTTGGTCTAGTCTGGGCTACTATAGAAACATGGTGGCATAACATGGCGTGCTACTTTGAAGTGGACCTGCTCCCTATGGTATGTTGATTAAGGGCTTATTATAAGTTTAGGAAAACTCAACAGTTCATGGCTTCGGGGGATTATACAGTTATGGAAACATAAATATAAATACTCATTTGTCAAAATGTATTCATTTTAATTTCACTACTGCCGATAACATGTTTGCCAGATAAATGCGTTACAAATGGAAGTAAGTCCTCAGGGTACCTGCAACTCCACGCTTCCCTTTCTCACTTTGCTTAAAGCCGCCCTGCAGAGTGCTCAGACCTGCTCACTGAAGAGGACTGTGTACTTTGCCAGCAGACCATCTCATGGTTTACTGTCAATTTACATGTGACTGGGCTGGAAGAACAATGGAGAGTGGGGGGAGGCATGCTGCTCCACCCAGCTCGTCCATCACCTCTTCACAAAATATACATCTGTCACTCTTTCAGTCAAACTCAATACACGTTTTGACTTGGCGATACAAGCATTGTAATCAAGGCTTTTTATTTCACAGTTTCTTAGTTTCCACCTATTCATGTCCTTTCAGTAAACATTTATATTCATTTTCATCAAATCCTCAGAGAGTATGATTTCGTCATTTCTTGGCTACTTTGGCTCTTTTTTAATCCAGGCCTGGGTCAGAATGAGGCGTTTGTCAGGTCAAGAGACATTTCTCCTCGAACATCCAGCCCATGATGTCATGGTAATACGAGACTGTGTTATTGTTTGAACTGTGGAAGGCAACAAAACCTCTCAGCAAGTTGGTATCTGAAGACGGAACAAGCGATGCCCTTCATTGTCTGTGTCTGAAAGTGTTGAAACTTAGTGTTGCATCACGCTTTGCTCTTGTTTTGTGTAAACCGGCGTCCTTTTATGTAACCTACAAATCTGTCAGTCGCCCCCCAGATGAGTAACAAAGTTACCTGTTACAGCCTCAGTCTGTGTGCTCAGTGAACAGAAAGGGGGGGTGTTTGTTGAGTCAGAGCACTTACATTGAACCCATCCCTCCGTCTCAACATGCTGCAGCTTGGATTGCATGATTTCATATGTGTGCTGCTGACAGAGGGATATCCAAGGGTGGCACGAACAGGACCGCTAATTTTCTCCTCCTTTTCCCCCGTGTCTGTTTTTGCACAGAGGTCGCTCTCGTATTGTTTTTATCCCCTCGTAAGCCCTGAGCTTAAGGCAATGTTTAACTTGCAAGGAGAATTCACACTTCACTACAGTGAGCTGCTGACTTCAGCTGTCCTTCAGATCTGCACCCGACACTTTTCAGAATTTCCATAGTGTCCCTGTTCATAACAGTCTCACCTTTGTAATCCTTTCACATGCATATGTTTGTAGGGCTAGCTTTGTGAGGCCTGCTTATTGACATAATGCATTCCCTAGCCCCTTACTGTAATCTTAACCATCACAATAAGTGCTTAACCCCAACCCTTACAGCAACCTAAACCGAATTTGAACATTAACCATAAAAGCAAGTCTTCTTACTCCAATGGCAAGAAACAAACCGGTCCTCATAAAGATAGCTGTACAAGTACACGCACACTGCCAATCAGCAGTCTGTGACAGGGAGAAAAATGAAAGCAACAGATTTTGAAGCTAATCCCCAAAAACAGAGGGCATTAACAAAATAGTTGCCATTGTTCACACTCTATTCTTACCTCGGATTAATGGATGAAGTTGATATCATAATTCCACCTAATGTCTTGTTTGATACTATTGTCTTAATTTTAAACCACCAGAGAAAACCCTCTGCTCTAGTGCTGAATTAAGGTCTGCTGACTAGAAGTGGGTTACACAATCTTTTGTTTTTTTGCAACTCTGTTCACAGCCTCCCATTGAAACGCACCCAACTCTGAACAAACTGCGGCCTTCATTATGTTAACAGGCAGACACAACAAGACCTGAATGCACCCTGCGGGAAATATTTAAAAGTGTTTAGTTTAAGCTGTTGACCAGATAGCTTTAAAATTTTACAAATGTGGGAAAACAAACAGGATCCTCTGACTGAAAGGAAATGCCCCCACACCGCCAACACCATCCCTGTTTAACACAAACACACACACAGCTCAGCCATTCGTCGTCGGCCACCCCTGACCATTATGTGGTGTCCATTTTGGCTCTCCTCACCTCGCTGGTCAATCAGGTCTTGACGTTCACAGTCCAGCACTAAAGCCTCTATGGTTAATGGACCACAGTAATGAAGCCTCGGGGGTCCCAGGGGCCACCAGCGCTCTTCATAGCTTTTACAGCCTTCAGCCTAAACAGGCCAGACAACGGTTCTCACCTGCTAAGTCACTCTCCCTGACTGAGCGACCACATGCAGGTGTTAAAGTGCACTACTGCCTAATTAAGCCTTTCCTGTTCCCAGTAGTACCTCATGCTGTGTGTATTGTGGCTTTACAAAGAGCTACAGGGGCAATAAGCATAACTGTCCTGAAAAACGAGCAAGAAATGGTGGCTATAAATTACATGACACGTGTGTCATGTCCTGGGATCCACACTCCACGGCAAAGAAATATATTTTAAATACTGCAGTTTTTCCAATCCCAATGTCGAATAATCATTCGTTTAGCTGAAACACTCTGCTGCTAAAGAGTATAAAATTTGTCGATAAGTGTTTTCACTGTGTCTTCCAGAGTAAAACTACTTGTTTATGTTTTGATTCGCTGGTGCATGTCCGGCTCTCCTGCTGACATCCCACGGGTGCTTCTTTTCCACAGAAACGAAAGCGCAAGGAGAAGGATGACGGTGACGCAGTCAGCCTCTGCAGCTTCGACTTCAAGGTAAAACACAACATCAGACACCGGACCAAGTGTAACACTGACCTCCTTTGAGAAAGTTAACACTCTCCTATACTGATTTAAACTTTCCCAACCAGTGAATGGTGTCACAAGATGTATTAGCCTCTAATCATCCTAACCTGATTACGGATCACACATATTCTATTTTTACACACCTTATCCACTAGACACATATCTAGTGTCTAGAGCTAAATTCTTTACTGATGCTTTTATGTTAATGTGTCGTTGATTGCAGCTGTAACATACTATATTCCCCATAGGATCGATAGAGTGTATCTGCACATGCTTTTCAGGATAGACAGGTGTTTCATATATTGGACAGGAAACTGAAAACACTAGGTCAACCGGAGCAGTGAGCAGAAGTTGTTTTCACGTGATCGGCGTGTTTGAAGTATTTACTTTATCATAAACATCAGTTTAGTTAAACACCACTGGTTTCCTATCTAGATTTCTTTCCCCTACAGGGCTGTGCACATGAGTAATGAAGTTTAAATGCCACTACAGGCTTATTTCATTTCTGCGTTGTTAGGAAACACTTGATGGCAACGGAAACACAGTGTAGCCAAACTGAAACCTGGAGCCCTCATCAGGTCCTTTTGTGTGTCCGAAGTGTGCGCTCCATTTTCTTCTGTTTATTTAGAACATATTATCAAAATGACTAAGCTCCTGCTCATCTAGATAAAGCTTGTGTTTGTTTGGTGAAGAGCCTCCAGCAGTCTGCTGTTAGTGACGCCAAAGCCGGTCCCGCGATGTAGAGATTTGACAGGCAGGACAGACTGGATTGGAAAATAAACCTCATCTTGGTGTGTGGGTGTAAATGAGCACACGTACTCGTTTACGCTAATACGCTCGTCAGTCTTTTTTCACTAGTAGTAATCTTGCAATAACTGAACACTTTAGCTTCAGGCATGATTCACTCCTCTATCAGGTATAGATGATTCCCAGATGTAATGGAGCAATTTTGTGCAGCTTCCTTTACCTCAGGGTAGCACAGATTCACAAAACAATTTCCAATCAACTGTTGTCTATCTCCATATTTCTAGTCTCCATGCTTTTGTCCTGCGCCCACATGAGAGGGATCAGCAGAGCCTGGACCTCAGTAACCATTCGAATCAGATGCTTCAGTTTAGCTAAACAAAGCTGGTGCTGTGGAGAATCCCGGGGGCCACTCCTTGATTCAAATCAGAGCAGCGCTGTTTTGCTCCCACTTTATTTATCTTTTTCTAATTGAGCTGCTTCCAGTGCAGTCTAACTAGCCCTACACACACCCCTTGCTGAGGCAGTTGATGGAGAAAGCCTTTGTTTACCATATGGCTGCTGATATGCCGCTGCCCTTTTGCCCTGACTCCAAATGGAATTAGCAAAATCCATCTGTGCAAGTGCTGAAATCTGTGCACTTTGGTAGGAGCAGTTGTTGTTTTTTTCCAGTCGTTGAAAATGTCATCACATCCTCAGGTTGTTGTTTTAAGGTTTATTAAGCATTATGTGATTCACAATGAACGGGGATTGTGTGAAGAAGGCACACATGACTATAATAATACTAACTACACATCCTTCAACTTTAATAGCATGTCAAAATAGAGGAATAATCACATGTTATTGCTCAAACCTGTAGAACTGCGTCAACAATGTTCCTGCCAATGTCGTATATTGTGTTTAACGGAATTAACCATAGACGAGAGGCTGACTAGATGAATACTAGTGAATATCAGTCTTTCCAAGTATTCCTACTCATTGATGGTGTTGGTATATTTCGTCACATCACCCAACTCTTCTATAGAACTGTATTAACTTCAGACCTTCAACTTCCGGAAATGCGGTTGAAGACTGCACCCTGTCCCACGCATGTCTGGTCCTGCTTTGAAGTTCCGTCTTGACTGCAATTACAGCGTTGTTGCAATATTCATTTCTCTAGAAAATGCACAAATGTAAGAACAGAAACTAAAAGCTTGTCCCCACATCCTTTTCAAAGAAGCACATGAAATGCCACATATTGGGTGATTCAGCGTTTGCCTTTTCTGCAGTATAGTGTTCTGTGGCCCGCCCCAATGTAAATAATAACAATATGGAGCTGTGTCAGTGCCACATTAGTGCCAGTGACTAAACATTAACTTGGCAAATTGCACTTTTCTATCAGCCAAATGAAGCGCTATCAGTGTATCAGTTTGTTCTGTGAACGTGATGCCGGAAGTTTTACTCTTAGTTACCCTGTTGTGTTTGGTAGCAACCAGGACTGTACTGGGTGTGAACCTTAACAAAACAAAACTGCAACTGTGTTAAGTAACCTGAGGGTGTCTGTCTGGTTTGAGAACCGTGCCTTTCATTGTTTCTACAGTTGTTGCTGTTTTTCTGATTAGTTCACTGTCTACATACTCTGTGTAGTTATTTATAGTTTCCAGCCCCGAGATCTTGTGATCGTACCCTGAATGGGGGCCTGATTTAGACACATTTTTAGAAGGACGATGGTCCTTTTTGATAACTCTGTTACCCTCACGTAAGAGAAACAGTGAATGTAGATGTTTCTGTACATGGAATGAGTGATTAGTGAAGAGCTTCATGAGTGTGAAAGTGATGTGAGGCATATGTAAAAGCCTTCAGTGTAATCAGACCATAACTGAACACCCATGGAATTTTTATAACCGTTTACTTACTGACTGAGCAGCGCCCAGGTCTTGCTACACTAGCCTAAACAAGACACTGTTAGCCTTTGAGAACATTGTGTTTGGAACATTACTACAGATACAGTTGCAATTCACAAACAATAACGGCAACATTTTAGGACATTATGAAAGATTTAGGTTGCTTTCGCATCTAGTTTGTTGTTCCAAAATTGGGAGTCTTTCCCACCCATGCTGGATCATTTGGGCTGTTGTAAACACAGCAAATTGCACTCATTTCCGGAACAAATCAACAAGACCATTTAGAGAGTGTCCTCTTAGCCTGCTTGCAGTGACTCCCTGGAGCGATGCGTTGGCAACATGAACGCACGTTACACACACACCAATGTTAAGACTATTTATACGATTGTAATTTAAAAAAAAAATAAGCAAGCAAGCAGTTTACCTCAGGCTGTTATATGGCTCCAGAGAGTGCACCGTCACAGCATAATAGATGCTCACACAAACTGAACCTCACAGAGCAGCAGTAAATGCCAGTGCCAACACTCGCTAAGTGATGCTCCATTTTTAAATGAAATTATTTTCTGAAACACAGTTTTCAAACGTGCAGTGTTGCGAGCTGGTTAGAAATTTGTCTCAGTTGCGTTTTCTCAAGATGTAGATACTCGAGCACTCTTGAACTCCGTGTGGATTCTGCACACAGATCTGTCTTTGAGCCACTTATCTTCTTGCAAAATTTTCTCTGACATCTTGTGTACTGATTTTTGGGCCAGCTGTCTCCACTTTTATAAAGACCACCAAAACATGTTTTTACACAGCATGTAAACAAGCTTTCGTCCCAACATTTTGAGGAATGAAATGAAACTGGAAGCGGCAGATTTGCGTTCCGATAACGTTATAGGATAAAACTCGGTGTTAGGGACTTGCCACGAGAAACTGTGGAAAACACCCTCTGTGTTTAGCAGCAGGACGTGTTTTCAGGTCTTCTGCTGATCTAGCCTGTAAGACGACAATTAACGTACTTCTTTCTTCACTGGATTCTCCCCGCCATCCCCGTCTTGTGTTATTAAAGGCGCAAGTAACATATACTTAATGCCATAACTTTAACAAATAAGAGAACATTTTGGACCAGAATATGTTCCTGGGTCAACGTGTTCTTGTTGACACAGAAATCTAAACCGGCAACTCCAGCGGCCCTCGTGTTGCTGTCGGCTTCCACCAGCAGGGGGCAGCAGAAACTTCACCGTGCGCTTGGAGGCAGTCAGCACTCAGCCGTGTTTCTTTGCCTAGAGCTGCCACCTCACTACTTTCTTCAAAACTGTAATTAGGCTGTGCCCGTCGTGCTCTCGCTGCTGCTGATGTGGAGGTTAAGTTGAGCTCAGCCCCTTCGGGCCTCGAGGCTCAGTCTGTCCCTGGCACGGCATGGGTTAGACAGCGGTGAAACGCTGCCGCTCACTGCATTACTCATCCCAGCACCCTGAACCCAGGCTGGCGCAAGGTTTGCATTCAGGGAGTGTAAACCATAACCTTACTCCAGCTGCAGCTCGGCGTGACTGGAGGGGATAGACCAGGCAGGCCCAGCCATGTTTGTTTAGTTTTTATAGTAGCCGGGGCAGACGTACAGCTGATTCAGCCTAAGGTCTCCCCATACGTGAGTAACAGCTAGACTGCACACCATGTCTTCTGCAGCCACGCACAGACTACACACAGACATCTCTCTCAGACAGACTTTTCATTAAATCCTCTCTGACTCCTCCGTCTACAAAGCTTTTTAAATATCTCTTAACCCAGCATCTCATCAGTTTTTGGTTCAAAGATTTAAATCACGTGACTCATGACACCTCTCAACCAGAGGTCCAGAGACCTTTCACCAGTATATTCCAGACTCAGCGTCTTCTGAGACTTCGTCCTCCTGACCGCCCCATCAACAAACCCAAAACGCGAGGTGCCAACAAAGATGCACCTCATCAGCATCTGTGTTTTCATACCACAGACACACACACAGCCACTGCACGAAGCCTGTGGCCTGTTTCACACCTCCGTGTTGACCCAGGAGGAGGAAGGACGGCCATGAACAGACTTGTCCATTTGCCCAAAACACACCGCGACACCCTGCCTTGCAGCACCTCCTCATAAGCCACTCTAGCACCTCCACTTTTAGCGGCGCATTTGTGATTTTTGCACCAGCTGCTTGGGTGTGTTTACATTAGGTGTGGTTGTCCTTCAGCCATGTGTGGATCAGCATGTCTGGTTAAATTTCACATGCAGTTGCACACACGTGGACACAAGAACTACAAGCTTGATTTCGCTTCAGTTTGGCCCTTTGTCTTCACTGAAACAGGCAAACATGTTGCATTTTCCCCCTCTCTCTTGGACCAATCAACATATGGGCAGCACTCGCACCCTACCCCCCAAGAGGTACTCAATATACAGGTTTCAGTTCAAACATCTGGCTGAGAGTGTGTCCCAGTGCCCCCACTATTGATATTGTAATTGATCACCTCCCCCAGTTCATTTGATGAAACTGATAAGAGGTCTGTTTCAAGCAAAGAGCAGAGACCATCGCTCCACGGAGCAGAGGCCGCTTTGATTAATTAACCAACAAGAAAGAGTCAAGTTGTAATTGCTTTGTTGAAACTTATATTAACCAGCATTAGTGACTTAGTTTCAGGCTTCATTGTACTTGACTAAACAAGCTTTGTGTTTGTACTGCAACATGTTTGTGGCAACTTGAATTCAGACAGCCAGGTAAAGTGTCATTTAACTAAAATTAACACTTCTGAAAGCAAAATACCAATAACTGTAGCCTGAGAGGAACATCAAGAGGCTGCTTATCAACAAGCCAATGTTGGCCTATCAAAGACAATGCTGCATAATTATGACCAGTAGATAAAGTATATAGGTAGATAGCCATTAAGACATTCAATATAGATAATATAATGTGTAATATAATGTAGGCAAGATTATTTGTGTTTGTGTTTTCCCTGAAATTAACCTTTTTTTTTAATATCCGTTCCTTATTTGATAACTTAATATGTCCCAGCACCGCTTGCTTCAGTTGACATACAGTTTTTATTATGTAATACGAAAGCAATGACATCAGAAATATATGAAAAATAAACATTTTTGACTGTTTGAGTCTGTTTGAACAATTTCACTGCAAAATGCCATTTGCGTTGTTTTAGTTATCTTGTTACAGTTCTGTGTACTAACCCAAGTGTGTACAATATTTGGCAATAGTGTTTCTGTCAAAGATTATGAACCCTCGAATGTCAACATGTCTCTACAACTCTTGCGGCCATGTTTACTGCACATCTCACCACTTTACCCCATTATGTGAGTCAAGGTTCAGCTGTCCATAGCCCTCATCTAAGCTGTTTGTATCAGCCACACTTAGCAGAAAGATTTGCTCGTGAACTTCTCCCAACTGTTTTCATTCTGAGTTGATGGTTCAACAGAGGCTGCCCGCAGCTTCTACTCACGTCTACGTAAACCACTCTCTCTGCATTTGCAGCAACCAGCGCTGAGCAAGAGACAGACTCCTCCCCCCCCAGTCGCTCCTCCCGAATATAAAGGCTCTCTCCCTCGACCCACCTCAGACCAAAGTTTAGATACTGAGTGTGAGGGCAGCTTTCACAAAGTCCCATCCCGTGAGGGAGGAAGAAGACAGACAGGGGTGGTATATTTATTTATTCAAGGGTTTTTTACTCTCAGACAGCCTTCCAGTAGAATCGATTTTTTTTTCTCTGATGTGGATTACTTGGAACTAACTCGCCTGGATTTAAAGGATATTGTGTTTCTGCTGAAAGCTATGGTGGCTTACGATAAAGGGGGTAGCTTGGTGCCTATCAAACGGACTCTGCAAGTGATAGACTACCAGAATCAATCCAACAAAGAGTCAGAGGTGAGATTCAAAATGAAACAGCAGCGCTCGATACTTTGAGTAAATGTTTGACCGGAACAACTTTGAATGCAGTCATATGTTTGTGTCATGTGTCAGATTGTGAGTGAATCAGCGCCTAACCCTGGATTTTATCTCGCTTTGGTACACAGTGTTACTGAGTGTGTGCGATTAGACTTTGACCTTAGTACCTTGGCACTGGTAACGATGCTTGAGATACTGTCCAACCTGGAGAAGTTAATCATTGCTGAACTTTTATGAAGTTGTAGCAAGTGAAGCCCCTCAGCAGGAGCGTTGCGTATTCCCCGTCTGTTCTTAAATATGCCATCCCAGCAGGCAGCTCACTGTCAGTGGGATGTGGGGAGATGAGGGCAGTCTTCAGACTCAAAGGAGCACAAACTGTGAAACAGTAGGGGGGGTATATTCTCAGTCAGTACCCCTGAATCCAAACGTAATACACAAGAAAAGAGCTTCTGGCAACCCTTGTGTAATGGCATTTGAAGTTAAAACAGGTTGTGCAAATCCAGCACAGCAGCCCGAGAGCATTTTTGCTCTTCGATTGCAAGGACACAGGTGTGTCCACTGTGTTAGAGAAACTCGCCACATTAGCATTTCTTCCCCCTCTGCGGCTTTTTAGGAAGAGAACACATGATTTCATTCATGATAAATTTCTTGATAAAGGGGAAGTCGTGACAAATCATGAAGTGAGTAGTATTCTCAGAATTGCTCACTTTAAAATAGTTTTAGCTCAGCACTTTTTTTTCTCTGTCTTTTTAATGTCCACAGACTCTTCATTTGTTGTCTGTTTCCTATCAACTCATTCTGTTTTGTAATTAAAGGACACATCTGGGGTTTCAGCTCATACTATACACAATGGCAGATCAAAGGGAAAGCTCAGGAGAAGGAGCTTTTGGAAACCTCAAAATCAACTGATGTTTATTACGTTTTAACCTTAGTTTGGAAGTTAAAGTAGGACATGTATATTATGACTGTCTGGAGTCATTGTTACCATGATACCAGTTGCAGTGCAAGCGTCTGATCTCTCTGGTTTCCTGTACTAAGCCAGGCTCGCTCTAACTCCAGAGTTAGACTGCCAGGAATAGCAACTTTCTGTGTCTGTCTGCACTGTTTCACTTACAGCTGATATACAAAGAGTGGGACTAGTGTCCCCTTTGTTATTCTGGGGCCGGTCCCCAAAGAACAGGAAGGGAATAATGGCCAGTACACTTTTCCAACATTGGCTTTGGGGACCCCCCCACCACCACCACCATCTTTCTCTATTACTTTTTCCTTATTTCTTTTCACACTCATATTAAAAAGTCAAAAATTAGAGGCAGGTAGTTACAGTAAAATAAAAAGGTTTTGCGTACACTCAGAGCTGCAGACATGACGCTTCTTTGCTGGTCCTGCCACTAGAGGGCTTGTTGCGTTCTCATGGCTGTCTGCGGAGACCCTGGCCATAGCAGACTGACTGAACCACAACCAAAGGAGCTTTCTGGCCACACCAGACTGAGCGGATCTGTTCCACAGCTGTGTCCACGGGGCCTGGAGCCTCAATGGCTGCACTGTTTCCCGCATTCACTGAGCCAAGGCAAAATCACATTTAGTTTCTGTCAGGAGAAAACACAAAGCAGCTTCCAGTATGCTCAATTTCAGCGTTAGTTATTAGTGTGGAGTCCTTAAGATTGAAAATGATTTGTGGGGAGAGCAAACTTTGGAAATGCTGATTGCGCCTGCGACTGTCTCATGCATTGTGTTTTTGGAAGGCGTTCTGCAGAATGAAATCATTACCCCCTTATTCAGCTCTTTTGATTCCAGCAGCTTGTTGTCGTTGGAACAGGGCCAAGCAGCTCTCTCCTTTCTCCCACCCTCAGGGTTGGGTGAGGAGGAGCGGTGGTGGTGGTGGGGAGTCACCTGGTCCAGGTGTAGTGCTGCTCTCACGCAAGGCTTTTTGAAAAGCCTGTCTCAACTCGCGGCTATAAACTCTGTGGTGCACCCCCCACCATGCTGCACTGTGTAAACACTGCAGAGGGGGAAGATTCACTGTGTTTATGGCTGCTACTCGTTTCCCCAATTCACAGCAGCGGTTTCTTTCACTGACGGACCTGAAACAAGACCACTCTCTCACGCTGCTCTGTCTCTGGGAACGGCACTTAAAGAGCTGGAACAATCAGAAAGCCTTTATCGCACTTTGAGTAATAGACCAGATCCACTCTGTCGTGGAGTTGTAGCTGTTGTCAGGCCAGATACTAGTAGAGTGTGTGTACGGGGAGGGGCGATCAACAGCTGAGAAGCACAGTCTCGTGCATTCTTGGCATTCCTCCAGACCCCCTTCCCCTACAAATCAGCAGTCAGAAAGGGTCTTTGTGCTCAGCGGACTGCCCTGGCTCGAAACTCTTCACATGATGAAGCCAACAGCTGTTGGAGCTGCTTCCTCCTCCTCAGTATATCTGTGTCTGCTAGTCCGCCAGTCTGTCTGGCTGCAGCTCAACCTTGGCTCCAGCTACTCCTCTTTCTTTACTCCCAAGCACAGAGTGGAGGCAGTAACGAGGATTTATGACTTGACTTGATGTATTTTGTCACGAGTAAGTCACTAGAAAGTGCCTGGACTTACCGCCGGGGTCTCACAGTTAGCAGTGCTGACCCGTTGCACTCTAAAAAAGAAGCGTCCGGCTTTCTCTCTGTGACATGTGCTATGATAAAACGATTGCCTGACTAACCCCTCTCTCCATCATCTCTTGCTTTCTCAGGAACCCAGCAACAAACGTGTCCGTCCTATCAGCAGGGTGACGTCGTTAGCCAGCCTCATCTCTCCGGTGAAAAATGGGGCCGTCCGGCGCTTCGGCCAAACCATCCAGGTAAGCCCCAGTGCCGTCACTCAGAAGGAAAAATCCAACGGCCAAAGAACAAGGCTTGCAGTGTGTCTGACATGTGGGGCTTCCTCTGTGTCATCTGCAGGCCTCCTTCCGAGGTGATGGCAAGTCGCCGGTTGTGTCCCAGAAGCCTTGCAGCAAGGCAACGGCCCCAACACCGCCCAAAAGGAGGAACAGCGTCCTGTGGTCGGAGACGTTAGACATCCACCAGAAGGGAACTTTCTCCACCAAGGAGATCAAGCGGCAGGAGGTGAGAATCAGCACAGAATTACAATAGAAATGCATGGAGCACGATGACGACACCACAGACAAAAGTATACACAAGTTAAAAATCCAGACAGAAGAGAATTCTACCTGTCTGCCAGACGAGTTTCACAAGTGCCTGTAGTATGTGTGTCAAATAATCTAAGTGGAGCTAAAAGCTGTACAGGGCTCATTTTCCAGTCTGTGTAAACTTGCATGAAGCTGACAAGCCAACAAACTCTGGCCCAGCTTCCCCACTTACCCTGCATATGTCAGACATCGTAGCCAGTTGTCAAAAGCGACTTGTACTATTTAAAACAAAGAGAGACCATGACGGCGAGGGAGGAGGCAGCCAGAGAGCTGACCTCAGTCATTTGGCTCCACTCTAGTTTTCAATTTAGTCCAATGGCTATCACTTGCAATAATGTAATGACATCCTGATTTATGTGTTTTGCTAAAAAAAAGTATCTTTCTGTGCCTCTCCCCTCCTTCCTCAGGCCATATTTGAGCTGTCTCGTGGAGAACAGGATCTGATTGAGGACCTCCAGCTCGCACGCAAGGTTTGTACTTTTAAAAACTCAGAGGCAGAGGGAGTACATATAAAGCAAACAGATTAAATCAAAATTTGGCAGACCTTCCATATAGCAAAGCCAGGAGCTATAAAAAGACAGGAATTGTTCCTCTGCCTTTCTCTCGTACCTCTAAAGCTCTTCACCAAGTTATTCTTAGCATCTGCCCTCTTAGCCTGCCAGGATATTATTTGACCATTTTGGCTCCCATCCACAGGCGTACCATGACCCGATGCTGAAGCTCTCCATCATGTCTGAGGAGGAGCTCACTCACATCTTCGGGAATCTTGATGCCTACATTCCTCTACACGAGGACCTGCTGGCCCAGCTCTCCAAAGCCACAGGGCCAGACGGGACTGTGGGCCAGATCGGGCAGATTGTTGTAAACTGGGTGAGTGTTCTTTCACTGATGCATCAGCGGCTTTAATTGTGCTAAATTGTGTTTTGAATAAAGAACTAATTTCAAATGTCCTTCCATTTTCTGCAGCTGCCCAGGCTCAATGCATACAAGGACTACTGCAGCAACCAGCTGGCAGCCAAGGCACTGCTGGACCAGAAGAAGCAGGACCGGCGGGTGCAGGACTTCCTGCAGCGCTGCCTTGAGTCACCCTTCAGCCGGAAGCTGGACCTGTGGAGCTTCTTGGACATCCCGCGCTCTCGTCTGGTCAAGTACCCGCTGCTGCTCAAGGAGGTCCTGAAACATACTCCACCAGAACACCCTGATACTCCCAGCCTGGAGAAAGCAGTAAGTCCAGAACACAGACCCACAACTCTTTAACATAGAAACCAGCATCATCTATAGATGGTTTCATGTACCTCAAGTAACAGTAAGAATCCTTGTTTCTTCAGATCACCATCATGCAAAGCGTTCTGTCCGACATCAACATGAAAAAGGGAGAGTCCGAGTGCCAGTTCTACATTGATAAGCTGGAGTATCTGGACGACAGGCAGAAGGACCCTCGCATCGAGCAATGCAAGAGCCTGTTGTGTCACGGGGAGCTGCGCAACAAGAGCGGCACGGTGAGCAAAACACGCACACTTCTCACTAATAAGCTCAATTCTTATTCCGACTGGCATTACATACAGTAACCCAGGAACATAGCAATACAACTCGACTGTTAGAGTGTAGAGTTTTAATGTCTTTCTTTTTCATTCCTTGCAGAAGCTGCATGTGTTCTTGTTCACTGAATTCCTGGTCCTGACCCGGCCCGTCACCAGAAACGAGCGCCAGTGTTTCCAGGTTTACAGACAGCCCATCGCAGTGGAGGACCTGGTTTTAGAGGACCTGCAGGACGGAGACGTCCGAATGGGCGGCTCCTTCAGAGGAGCCTTCAGCAATTCAGACAAAGGTAAGGTTTGTCTCGGATATTTTCTGGGAGTGACCTCACAAACAGCAGTTCCCTGTTTTATCATTTCCTAATTTCGTTTCCCCTGCTCCCTCCTCAGCTAAGAACATCTTCCGAGTGCGCTCACAAGACCCGAGTCAGGCGCAGTCCCACACGCTGCAGGTCAACGACATCTTCCACAAGCAGCAGTGGCTCAACTGCCTCCGCAGCGCCATTTCTGTCTACCGGCCCCTCAGCGAGCCCTCCACCCCGAGCCCCACCACAAGTGAAGCCCGTTCCAAGCGCCGCCCTTCCTCCGTCTCCACCATCATCCACATGGAGGAAGCAGACGAGAACTGCCCACAGACACCCTCTCAGTCAGCACCCAGCTCACCGTGCAGCAGCACGACCTCCACCCCCACCACCGCGTCCCCTTCATCCCGCTCCTCGTCCCCATCATCATCATCATCGTCGTCCTCATCGCCACTCTCTTCGCCCACAACACATAAAACCAAAAAGGACAAGAAGCCCCTATGTTCTTTAGGGAAGAGAAAAGAGACGATGGTGTGAGGAGCACTGAATGAGGAGAAAACGGACTCCATGGTGGACATTTTGGTGTTTGTACATAAAACAACGCAGAGAGGCGTGGGACTTGTATTTATGTGTGTCTGCGTGCGTGCGTATTATTACAACAGTGTTCTGTGTTACTGTCCTCTTTGGCAGCTATTTACCTTACCCCTCCATCCAAGTGCACCCCGCAGTGATGCAGTGCTCTGGAGAGGCAAGCGCGGCTTCCGCAGGCTCTAAAAGGGAAGCACAACAGAAAACAGACTCGGTTTCACACGTGTCACAAGTTTGTTGATGTCTTGAAGAAGGAGCTGGTGCATCAAAGCCTGTTTACTATTAATAAGATATTTAAGCATTATTGTAGACCTATTTTGCGGGGGTGATGAAAGTTTTACATTTTTATATTTTAAAATCTATTGTAGTATTTTTTAGGTATCTTAAAACAGCACTGTTTTAGCTTTTAGAACAAGTTATTTGGAATTTTGAGCATGTGTAGGAGTAGAGACAAAACAAGAGATCCCCCCAAAAAGGTGATATGTACCACACAAAGCTACAAATTTCTCTGTAAAAGTCTGATTTTTAGATTGATCAGAAGAAATGTCTTATTTTTATACATTCCTTCAATGACAGATGTCAGAACCTGGACACTATTTTATTTTATTTACTAAAGAGGCATTAATTTAAACACATCCTGAACAGATGAGACTGTCAGCTACACTCGCTACAAAGCGAACCAATATACCAAACCATCGGACGTTGACATCACATCATAGAAGAGATGATGAATTTTGTTTCAATACAAATTTTTGAACTGAGCCACGTTGGTTTGAGAAAGCTGACTTTCAGAATGAAACGGACCGTTTTTCAGCGTAGCATCTTGCATGGAGCTTTAGTTGTGGACGCTGCTCGCACCAGTAGAGACAACAGGATGTGTATGCCTTGTCTGAAGGACGGGACAGTGGAATGTGTGGGAGACTAGTTGGTAATGAGAGAATGTTGTTGAAAGCTGAAGAGGAAAGAGACTAGAAGGAGAAAAGAGTGTTTTGGAACAGAAACAGATTGGATGTGCTAGATGTATAACTCCATCAGCCGCTCAGGTTGATGTGATATCTTGCTCATAGCTGGACGATGGATTGTATTAATCGATGGAAAAAGTATGTAGGGGAAGGAAGATGAAGAAGGTATTTGCAAGTGTGTACCATATGTTAATGGTTGCTGAGATGGAAACAATGTGAATGGTTGCTGAGATGGAAACAAAAGAGAATGGGACGCTAACCTTATGTAAATGAAAAGAACAATAAAGATCTGTGTAAGATATGAAACTGAACCTTTGATTTATGTCTTCATTATTCGTTCTGACTTTTTATTGAAGCATTCGGGGAAATGTTCTCATTTGGTGTTCTTGTCTGTATGCTAAATGTGACGCTACAGCAGCTGGCCTCGGTCTCTGCTGATCATGGATGACTGGCTCCAAGGTGTTGCGCTGAACCAAGCTAAGCAGCTGCTAGTTTCAATAACCCTAACCCTAACGCTAATTATGGCTGTAGCCTTTAGGATTTGGGGTAAATTTAATTTTAAAATATGGTAAATAAAGTAATGATACATTATCTAAGTACACTATACAGTTTGTATCATATTGTAAGATAGTATATGGTGTCTACAGTAAACCCACCCTCAGCGCAATCTGCTGACTTAAATGTTACGAACACTGCAGCAGTTCCAGTTAGCAAGCCAGTCTGAGTATCTAAGTTTTCCACTTCCTCCTTTATCTCCTTTCACTCCCTATCCACTTCTCTTCCGCCCCCACAATCATCGCAACGCAACCAGACTTGAAAACACATTTGTGGTTATGTTACGGACTCTTAACTCTGACAAGTCTCCGGTCAAGTTTTCCACAGCATTTTCCTGAAATCAAGCACGAGGCAAGCGGAGTAGGCTAGTTCGCGGAAGAGCAATGATGCGAAGCTAGCATAGAGAGCAGACACCGACACATGGTATCCACAACAAACACAACACGGTCTCGGCGCTAACTCGAAGGCTGTCTCTGATCCTTTTCCCCAAATATAGAATTTTAACTCACAGTTCTCTGTCATTTGAGCTAAGCTAAGTAGCTGCCAGTTAAACTAAGTAAATCAACGAACTTAACTTTCATGATTTTTTTTCAGTAAGACTCTTCATCAGTTACGGAAACAGGCGCATAAAACGAAGTTGATAAATGACAAAAACACAGAATCGACTGATCTGATTTTCTCGGCAGAATGCTCCACGGCCGTGAGGCCCTGATCACTGGTTCTCCTTTTGTTTTTAGTTGGGCACTTGGAACAGACAGTAGACCTCTGCACGAGGATTTCTTTCCAGGTATATCCTGGTCTGTATGGTGCCAAGAGGTCATCAATGGAGCTGGGGTGCCATGAAGAGCTTTAAAAGCCATCAGTAAAATCAGCAGAATGGTTCTGGTTGAAAGCCTGACAGCTGACTTGTGTACCATCAGAAGGTCTCGAGGTTGAGTTGTCGTTCAGACATGTAGAAAAGCTACAACAATAATCCAGGCATGATTAACTAAAAACATTTTAAATCTTTTTCTCTGTGTTTCTCTGTTCTGTGTGAACTGAACTTAACAACTCTTAAAATAACATGCATATCTGTGACTGGGATGGTGCTGGATGAGTCAGATAGCACTGAATAGAGGAGTGCCCAACACCAAAGCAGAAGAAAGAGATACCTGTTGATTTATGACTGTGTTGAGCTCTTAACCAAATAGTGTGATCTGTGTAGCTGCCAAGAGAAACATTTCCGGCGAAGGAATGAATCCACTTTCAAACTTTGACATTCATGTTTGAAACTCCTCATTGCTCGACAAAGAACCTCCTATTGTCAGGTGTGTGGTACCTATTTGGAGGTCACGACAAATGATCCATCAGAGCATCTCAAACATTTTAACAAACATACTGGCTTTGAAAGATTTATGTCGAGGAGGAAACTTCATACTATTGTGTGGTGATGATGCAGAAGGGAGACAGCTTCATTTAGGCCAATACCATTCAGCTGCAAGACGTGAAGTCTTTCTTGGAGCGAAGGAGATTTCCTTCTCGTTTAATTTGTTCACTTGGCAGAACCTGGATGCCCGCTTCCAACTTTATTGAGCTATGGCCTCACGTCTGCCTCTCAGAGTGCATTCTCCAAACATTCGCTCATGCTCTCCACATGGCCGCTCGTTTACTTTAATGGAAGTTGAACGCGTACCAGCACCATAAGGAGTGAAATAGACTTCTGGGGAGCAAAGTGGCTCTGTGACGAAAGTCGGAACAGAACAACAGAACTGTGAAAACGATTTAAATCACCCCTGTAATGTTCATTGTGCTGTACGTCATTTTGTCAGCCTAATTTTTGCACATATTGATGTTATACACTGGTCAGGCATAACATTATGACCGTCTTCCTCCTATAGTGTAGGTTTCCCTTGTGTCTCCAAAAAGTTATGACTCATCAGAGAATGGACATGGGCCTTCTGAGGGTGTCTTGTGGTGTTTGGCAACAGAATATTGTTAGTGGGGGTCTTTGGGGTTCAATCTTGTGAATTTGGAGGCCAGGCTTCTAAATTGTTTTTATGTGTGTGTCTGTGTCAGGTTGCATCCTGTTGGAGATGGCTGCTGCCCTCAAGGAGTGTCATTGCTATGGGGTGGAGGTGCCTGGTCTGGTCTAGTTGGGTGGTACATGTCTATGTAACATCCACATGAATGCCAGGTCCCAAAGTTTCCCAGCAAAACAAGATGGTCACAAGATGGTCTTTGTTATTTACTTCTCCTGTCTGTGGTTTTAGACTCTCAAGGGTCTGTACAGACCCTGTAGCACTTGTCCAGTGAGACTGTATCCACTGTGTTTATAGCACGTGCTAGCATGGTATGTTCTAGTAGTCAAGGTTGCATGGGATTTATTACCTGCAGTATGTTCTAGGAATGTCCCAGGTTCCAGCAATGTTAAGTGGAATTGACAAAAGTTCTGTGTGAAACTAGAAAAATCTCAGTAGACTTGAACAATGTTCTGCTGGGAAGCTTTTGGACCTGGCATTCATTCATGTGGACATTACTAAGATATGTTCCACCACCTCGACCAGACCAGGCTGGTAGAACAGCACAAGGTGTTGACCTGACCTCCAAATTCACTAAATCCCAAACTGATCAAGTATCTGTGGGGTGATCCACAGAGGCCCCTCCCCTCAACCCATAAGACACCCTCAGAAGGCCCATGTCCATTCTCAGATGAGTCATAACTGAGATGAGTCTGGAGGCACAAGGACGAGCTACACTATATTAGGAAGTTGGTCATGCTATGCCTGATCGGGAAATGTGCCTTATGGTGCCAATGTAAATTTGTTAAGAGATGTCAAACAATATGTGCATCTGCTGCGGGTGGTCTTTATGTTTAGATGGATCTATTTTAAACACAATATTGTGGCATGGGAACTCGTTCCAAGATTATATCGCAGTCTATTCCATTGCCCACTTGATGTTCTTTCTCTTTTTACACACTCATGCCTTATCACACATTAAAGTTGGATTTAGTCTAAAGTTTTATATCTTTTACATCTAAAGTTATACTTATTATGCACTATTAAAAATATAAAAACAACATCATTTATGAGGTTGTTTCATTCGCACAACTGGTTACCCATGTTGGCAGTTAAATACCACGTTAAAGATTTGTTAGAGCTGTAACTCTAAAAGTAGAATTACAGAAACTTTGTCTCAAAGAGTAGGTTCATCTGATAGTGGTTTGAAGTAAACAATGATTATTTCTGATGAGACCACAAATAAAGTTTAAGCATTTGAGTCATTTTAGTGTCTCTCTTCATTTGGACAAATGAAAACTGTGGTTGTTTATTTGAGTACTGGAGGCGTCTGCTGTACCAAAGTGTTGATGAACGAGCGAATGAAGTGGCCTGGGTTTACTTTAAGATGCCACACGCTGTTAATTTCACCAGCTGCTGTTGCGTAACAAAGCAGCACTTTTGAAGATGGAGTTTCCGTCTCTGAAGCTTTTTCTACGGCCACAAAATAAGGAGCCGAGAGACGACCTAGACACAAACACACCCGGCCTCTTTCTGGAGTGTAGCAGAAGCCTTTCTCTCAGCAGCTCATCTGTGCTATTGAAAGATCTGTGGGCCGGATTATTGACGGACACAGACAGCTTAACCTCCTGTCAGTGATCCGTCGCACTCCCATCTTTTGACACTCATCTCCCGCCACTAAAACACTCCCTGACAACTACAAACTGCCTTCAGCTTTTAGAATCTGATCTGCCCTGTGTACGCAGCCGAGTGGAAGAAGTATCAGGGAGGAAGCAGAAACTTCCCTGACCGGTCTGACTCACATACGACTATTTCCCTTTTACCAGAACTACGATGTGGAAGTGACACTTCCACATGTCCAGCCTTGGACATAATGTGACAACTAGCTGAGATAGCAGAAGTCCTCTCAGAGCATTGTGAGGGTGTCAGTTTAGCCATGTCAAATCTGTGAAGACTAAAACAGAATCAAAAAGTGACTAATTATGAGATTTTCACACATCTAGAGCACGGAAATAATTATAGGCATCCAGCCTGGGCTAACTAGACTCAATTCAATCAGAATATGGCATCACACCGAGAGAACCAAAAAATACCTCAACAGTCATACAACCAATGGTTGTTGGCTGCCCGTTACGTTCACGTTTAATTGACTTTCAGCCAGAAAGCATATTTCTCCAATATAATCATACAAATATTAATCTGGATTTAACTACTAGGGTACTGGGGATTAAAAAGGAACAGGAGTGCTGCTGCCCTGTTGTGTAAGTCTTGCTACTTGGAGAGGTTACTTAGGGGCTAATTTAGCTGGGACTAAGGCCAGTCTAAACTTCCAGAAAACTGCTGGCCTTGCCTGTGAAGGAAATTGTCGACGAAAAAGGCCGACATGCATCAGCTGCTTTGACAAAAATGGTCCGGTAAAACAACTGGAGATCGGCGCATACGTGATCCGAGGCCATCTGACCTAGCCACAGCATGTTTAAAGGAGCACAAAGAGGCACTGCTGCTTGCTGGAGTCGGTACCGGTCAAACACATGGGCAATGAATTCATTTAGTCTCAGCTCATGCATGGTAAAAAGGCCACACAGCCCCACACAGGGCAGATAATATAACGGAGCGATTGTCTGTGGGATTAACGTTACAAGCTTCTCTGTGTTGTCTGATGCTTGTTTATCACTTAAATGCAGCAGTGTCTCTTTTAATTAATGGGTTGGATGCTGGAAAGCATTCCGAGCATTTGAGACTTTTAGATCAGTTTATCAATATCAACCCCTACAAGGAGCTCAGGACTAATTCTGGCCAGCAAAAGGAGGATTTGAGGGGGGACTGAGGTCAAACAGGTTCACAGCCCCCTTCTATCAAAACGTGAACTCCCTGTTTGTGTCAAAATACACTCTGTTCTGCTCGTCCTGACACACCCGGAGCTTGTCCAGTCATCATTCAAATGTTGCCGAAAGCAGCTGTCAGCCCAATGTGCTTTTCTCTCAGACAAATATCACCTTGTCTCAGGGATTTCCTTAGGCCCCAGGACATGACTTGTAAAGGTGGGCAAGAAAGAAAGAAAAAAGAAAACCTGAGCAGCGATTTATGGTTTGCAAAACTATCCATCTATGTTAAAAGGATGATGGAAATGTTTCCCTTCAGGGATGTTTCACATAAAGCAAGCTCAGCTGAAGCCTGTGTTAACTTGGACAACTCAAAGTCTCTTTAACTCTGTTTGCCTCGTAAAAATAAAAACAGTTGTATGGCGTACAGTAAAATGGCTGGGTATTGCTACCAAGCCACAACTACAAGAGGTGAAAGTTCAATTTACTCTTTCAGTTGATAATGTCACTTGATACACTTGAATGGGCAAGAAGCTTGCTATAGTGGAATCATTTTTTGAGCTATTAAAAATATAGCACCATTTGGCATCCCTAAAGACAGTGGAAGCGTGCGAAGCGGTATATGTTTTCTATTGTAAAGCTTTAAGATTTTATTCAGACAAGGATTTCCCAAAAAAAAAACAGTGCATAATAATATATATACATAATATACATAATAGCTAGCTAACTAGCTAAAATGGTAACAGTCAGACCTCCAAGAGACAAGACTGACTTTCCCTCAACAACGTCATATAAAGTCATGTGACTAAGTAATGTGTGATGCACTGTATTTAATATTTATTTTTTTCCAAGGAAAAAATATTAAGCTGTGAATAGGCTACCTTATCACACCCTTTGAGCTATGGATAAACATTACAAAGACAACGTTTGCACTCACTAATGGAAAAAAGTATATGAAAAGCCTATTATTTAGGCTTCTGTTTCAGAAAAAAAAGCCTTTTTAACCAAACTGATTCCTAAAGTAGAGGGTTGGTGGGTTTAATTTATTTGTCGGAAATTAGTTTAGTACTTCATATCAATTTTATTCCTTTTTTAAGAGAGCGATTTGAAACCGAGGAATTTCAGCACATGGGAATCTAATCGGGGATCTGCTGCTTAGAACAAACCTGCCCATGTGGTGTGCGGTAAACCATCAAATCTCTCTAATCTGTATCCCTTTTACCAAGTCAGAATGAATACAGTTTAATTGAGAGGTTACCCATATTCGCATTTATATATATATATATATATCTTTAACACAATCATTTTCATCTCATTTCAAGTGAATGAGCCATCCAAGGTTAAATACATAATATTGTGAGGGCACCATGACGTTTTCCATAATCATCCTGGTGTGTCTGAATAAATCCCCAAGGAACTGAATAGTCTCACCTGACGAACAGACCAAATAAGGTCACCCTTACTATAAAGACTTACATTTAAAAACAGTGTTCAGCCTGGAGGCTTCGAGCTAACAAGCTAGCCATTGTGCCCAGCAGAATGAGCCAGTGTTTCGAAGTTGCAGCGAAATGTGGAACACATGTTTACAACGGCATGTGCCGTTTGGTGAAATGATATTTATCCTCCAAGATATTGCTTTCATTGTCAGAGGGAGATTCAAGCTTTCTTTCATTTCCTCCTCAAGAGGCCCAGGGCTTTGGTGATATGAACTAACCGGGGTTCTGCTTGGATGTCGGTAATGCCTGACTTGCCATGAGTTTTTATGTTGCGAAGTCTGTGGGAGTGAGTAATCACTCCTTCTGTGCTGACACTGGCTGAAGCAAAGTCCAGCGGACAGCAGAAATGCTTTGAAGGTACGAGGCCTGCCAGGAGTAGTATAATAACTCACAAACAAGATGGTTATCAAACACCTCGAGATGAATTCATCCATGTCACTTTGAGTGAGAGCACACGCAGGTTATATTTGGGAGGAATGCCTCTGCTGTGATTTAGCTTTTCCCCTAGTCACGAGAAACATCAAACAGGAATCTGCCTCGCATATCATACATTTAACAACAGACTCAAAAATAGCAGCTTGGCAACCTCCTCACTTGCCTCACTCTGTCAGGTATGAATGTTCTTCAGGCGAGCGCTTTGTTTGAAAGTCCGTCACCGGATTGTTTACCGTGCCCTTCTCCCGTCCAAGCCTCCGAGCGTTCAAAAAGAGATTAAGAGAATGCGAAGCTCGACGGGTCGGAGGAAACCTGAGTATCTCAGATAATCTCAGATTGTACAGAGGGCTGATTAGTCCGCGGCCAGTCTCCCACTACACCACAACCCATAAATGGTATTACAGTTTTCCATGTCTGCATCAAGAGCCACAGTTAATTTTCCATGCGAGGCGCTCCAGTAACTTCCTGGCTCAGAACCTCTGTACAGTATAATTTCCATAAATATGCTTCCATGGGTCTAATGGGAATTGAAGTAGCAACATTCCCAGGTAATGGCTACAGTTATGAATCTCTCATGATAGCTTAGAGCAAACGGGTCACTAAAGACTCACAGAGTAGTCCATTAGCTTCTTGATTTTCATTTCATAGCGGTGGAGGATTCATTTTAAGGAAGTATGTTTGTATAAACAAACTCAGTGCCTTATTGGGATCTGGATGTTTGAAGCTGGAAATGTTTGCAGTGTCTGTAGGGAAGAGGTAATGTGTAATTGCTTAATTAAGACACTTCTCCTTTCTAATAGCCTTAGCCTCTAATGTCCTTAGTTGCCTGCCTATCTGAGCCCCAGATATGTCTAGAGATCCCTTCTGGGAGCCATGGTCTAGATAAGCTAGCAGCATCTCACATTTCAGGCTCTTGCAGTTAGGTCACTAAGTACAGTGTTCTCATAACTTGCCATGCGTGCTTGCCATGCCATGCATTCAGACAACTGAAAGACCTGACTAAAAGCCTTGCAGCAATAGTCAAATTTGAAAAATACTCTAATTTTCTATCTTTCCTACAGTTAAGGACCATTCACTAGCGTCTAGGCTGAGACTTGGGCATTCATCTATACATGCTACATCTTGAGAGTGTGCGTACACTGAAACGTCCCAAACACCTTGAGTCCGATGCTTTTTCGTTAGAGTAACACTGTTTGTACAAAAACATGCTACCACCCAGGTTCCAAGTTGCACTAATTTCAGGCCCTAACAAACCCTTGTCACGTCAGGTTCAGGTGCTCTATTTATGCTTTCATACTTTCTCATTAAGCTCTTTTTATAGAGAGTGTATTTTAGGGTGTTAGTTGATGTAAAGTCAAATCAAATTTTTATTCAGGGATTGAAATAGCTATGCAAAATCCATACAATCCATCCATACAAGTTTGAGCCTGAGTCTAATCCAGAACATGGCGGTGGACAGCGCAAACATTACAAACGGATGTTCCTGTTTGTTATTTCTATAGTGAGGTTCATTAAACACATAGTATACTACTCAAGTAGCGCATAACAAGAGTGTGAACACACATTTACTGAGCAAATGGACTTAACTTTGGGAGTGTTCTGATGACAAAGGAATCGAGTGGGTTGTCAACAAGAGCTAGCGGTCTGAAACCCAGCACACAGACCACACAGCTTACAGTTCTTGAGTCAGACTCGCCTTTGAGTTGGTCCCAGAGCCTGGTGCTGGTGTGTGTGAACATTTACTTTAAACTTTGGTCACATTTACTGTACTAAACACCCGATATTGTCAAAATTTATATGGAGAAAGAAGCCATAAGCATCCTTTAAGTTCCCTTTAGAAAATAAAAGAGTAATGACTATGAGAAAATGTCTTAGCACACCATTAGTCTTTGAAACTAAAAACGATATATACAAAGTCCCACCTCATTTGTGGCCTAAAACGCTTCTCTCACCAGGAGCAGAATGTTCAGTCTGTCATGTTTTAAAACACATCATTCCACAGACACAACATTGAGAGGTAGCGGTGGGAAAGCTGGAGTTGTATTTAAAGATGTGTCTGGGATGTCATGCATTTCTCAAGACCCCACAGATTTGTATCGTATCACTTGGACCCAGGAGGAAACCTGGGAGATTGTATACCCCAGAGGAGCTACCTACGATCTGTGTGGTCCTTTTCAAGCCCAGGGGCCGATTATAATCGTTAAGAGTTCAACACTGATCCCTCCCCATGTGTTTGACTGTGTGAATGTAAAATTCAGAGAGTGGATAGAGGAGATCTTAGTCGGCTAATATCCTGCCCTGGGCGTTTTATGTTGTTCTTGTCACTGTGATACCTCCAGTATCCTCTACTTCCTCATTGCTGCAAGGGTGTTCAAGCAGCTCTTATACCAGATGAGTTGAGTTTAATAACCTCTGTGAACTGAAAGATATTCCATCCCATTCCCTCACTGTTTCCGTGAGGAAGTACACAGCCTGGCCAAAAGAAAGTCGCCACCTGAGATTTAACTAAGCAGATAGGTAAGAGCTTCCTATTGAATAATTACTGCAATGAGTAGTTATTTCTTCAACAGCCATATGGAAAGACACATCCGGTGGTGGTGAAATAGATGTTAGTCTGTTTGAGAAGGGTCAAATCATAGACATCAAGCAAAAAAAACATCTAAGGAGACTGAATCAGAAACTACTAACAGTGGGTTAAGAAGTGTTCAATGCATCATTAAAAACAGGAAGGACAGTGAAGAACCATCGTCTTCCAGAAAGAAATGTGGTTGGAAAGGCAGATGAAGTGTTGCCATCATGCCTAGTGTCTACTGTACCAGCCTGTGGGGGAAGTGCTATTATCTGGGGTTGCTGCAGTTGGTCAGGTCTAGTTTCAGCAACATTATACCCAAAGAAAGAGATCAGCTGACTACCTGATCTACTGAATGACCAGGTTATTCCATCAGTTCATTTTTTTCTTCCCTGATGGCACAGGCTTATTCCAAGATGACAGTGTCAGGATTCATCAAGCTCACATAGTGAAAGAGTGGTTCAGGAAGCATGAGACATGATTTTCACACATGGATTGGACTCCACAGAGTCCAGATCTTAACCCCACTAGAATATGATGTGCTGGAGAAGGTTTTGCCCAGTGGTCAGAGTCTCCCATCATCAATACAAGATCTTATTGAAAAATTAATGCAACACTGGACCGAAATATATCGTGACACTGTAGAAGTTTACTGAAACAATCCCACCTCAAATATACGCTGTAATCAAAGCTGAAGGTGGTCCAATGAAATATTGGAATGTTTGGCCCTTTTTTTGTGCAGGCAGCGTATAAATAAATACAGTTAAGTACATTAGTATTCATTAACTAAATTCAAAAGAAAGGTACCTGTTTTGAGAGCAAATCTCACACTGCTCTTTTCTGAGATCATAGATGCCTTCTTCATTCAGAGCAATTTTCAGTCATAAGGTGTGCGCGCGCTGGGTTCAGTGTTCAGTTTTTTTTTTATGTGCAGGCGGATATCTAGGTCTTAAAGGGTTAATAGTACTCCACAGTGATTGGAAGATGGGATAGTGTGGCTAGGTTTTAAAAAAGCAGTAATTCTCTGGAGCCTTTTCCACGTACGGCAGCTAAAGGTCTAATAACTTTGACAATAAAATTCACCAGCAAATTGTTGGTTTGCAGCCTCCTTCTCTGTTACCACAGGACATTTGGAATTGAAGCTGTTATCTGACTGCTGTCCAGAGCACTTGGACCATTAGCGTTTGTGGATGTCTTTTACATCGTGGTAATACTTTGGTTGTATTTCAGGACTGACTCACATAGTTTGCATATCATGGTAAAATGGGTTTAATCTTTAGTGACGTATTTCCACACAACTGGATGAACCGCTGCTAGTTCGCTGCAATGACCCACTTGGATCTTCACGTCTTCTAGGAGGCGTCCATGTTGTTATTGACCGCTAACCCTCTCCCTGCTGAACCAAAGCAGGTATTAAAGTCACACATTCCAACATCACAGCATGATGCGCCCTTGTTGACGGTCACGTTTCTCATCCATTACCAACACAGACCATTGTCAGGATCCACAGATCCCTGGAAAAAAAACATGGAAAGTGTGTTGGAGGCCCTGTGTGTCCCCTCATCTGCAGCCTCCCACTCATCAGCAGTACATAACAGTAGTCTTGTTAGACAAACACAGAGAACAGCGGCAGTGGATCAGGGCCACATTGTTGTGCTGTAATCCCATGTGGCTCTGCTCTCCACCCACGGTGTGTCTGCTCACACTGGCCCTCTCTGTGCAGACATGGACTGAGAAGATCAAATGTTAAAACCAGAATCAAAGCGTGAATATGAGTAATTTGTATACGCAAATTAGATGCAAGTGCTTTGTAAATGTTGACGATAAAAGGCAAGAAGATAAAGAGTGATGTAGAAATGTTAAAATGCATACGATGTGAATTATTTCTTATAGTATACAGTAACATCATCTGAGTCAAACCAGTCCCAACATTCTTATTCCCCATATGCGTTGTATTACTTGCTGCAAAAACAGTTTAAAGCTGCCAAGACCTGAACCCTACAAGACGTCCGAAGGTGTCTGGTGGTACCAGGCACCGAGACATTAGTAGCAGATCCTTTAAGGCCAGTAAGAGGTGAGTTTCACCTGTTGCTTATCAGATCTTATTCCACCACATCCCTCAGCACCCCGTCACCAGTTTGTGGTTTCTCGTTTCACCTACACACATCTCCTGCTTTTGAAAACACAACACTATGAAAGTCCTAATCGTACACAAGACACACACTTGAAAACCAGACAAACACTGATGCTAAATTCTATCACAGCAAACAACTCTCACACAGCAGGCTTGATGAAATTTGTTTCAGAAATGTAGCACGAGCTATTTTGTTGTCAAGAATTTCAACGTCGTGTATGACTACATTTCTGCCAGTCCTCCGTCCAACATCACATAAAGTCCACCCCATGATTTGAGAGGCCTGACAGATTTTCGCCGGAGCATGATCAGTTCCTAATGGAGGGGTTCCACACCAACTTTTCACCACAAACATTTTGTGGGTAGGGGGAAGTCGGTCTGGCTTTCAGGCAAAGTCACAACTGAATTTATTCCGATCACTCATCAGCCGACAGCAGTTTATGTGGCGTTACCTGAAATTTTCCTTTTCGGGGACGTACTTAACACTGCATTAAACCGTAAACCAGATGGGATAGAGATCAGAGAGGTATTTAACGCAAAGCCAGTGGTCTTCACTGCCACCAGCTTTGTCCTTCCTCTCCCCTCATCCCTGTATCTGTATATCCATTATAAAGTTAAATGAGGTGAGTCTGCAAGCCACTCTCCGACATCAAAGTGCGCTTGCTTTCAGTCAAACTATGCACTCTCCTCCCTGATGACCACAGACCCTCCATTAAACCTTGGGGACACAATGTCTCTGGAGGCCCCACAGCGGGCACAACTAATCCTCTCTGCATCCTCGTTCTGTCTGAATCGACCCTTCTTTTCTATCTGGGACACTGGGGCGTTTTCCCGCCATTTTCGATTTGATTGGAGTGCGAAACAGAGTTGTAGGGTATTTTCTGAAACATAATACTCTTTCATCTAAAAGCTGTCTCATGTTGCCACTGCTCATTAACCATTTAAAATAACCCATTTACATGTAGTTTATACTTCAGTCCAAGTATCATGCTGGACTAATAATGTCCTTATTAGCTTTATTATTCTGCACTGCATTATATTGTCTGTATTCTCTTTGTAAGACTTGGTCAAATTGTAGCCATGACAGGTGAAATAACCTTTGACAGAGGGTGACTGTGGCTCATTAGCTAGACTGTAGAGTAGGTAGAGGTTGTTCATGAACCACGCGGTTCAGTCCTGGGTGGATGTACATTTCTGGTACACACCAGATTGATAGCTCTTAGTGCTTGGCACCAGTGTGAACTAATGCACGGGTTATACCTCCCAACAATCTGACGCCTTAGCTATGGCATCAGTCCAGATCCTAGCAAGCAAGACTTTATAGTAAGTAGGTCAAAGTGTAACCTAATACATTTTTGCTTAACAAAAAAAAGAGTAATACAAGCTCATTTTTATTAATATGTGTATCCATACTTTGGTGCAGGCTGAGTAATGGTTTACCAGGGTTCAAGAGGGCTCCGTAGAGCGAAGACCTTCATTAATATGATAAGAATGTACAGGAATTTTTCTTCCACGTCTCCAGGGAGGTGATGCATATCTGCAGGTTCGCATCTATGCATTTCCTTTTAAAGGCCTTTCTTCTGATGCAGCCTTTCCAGCTGTGCACTGAAGGCTTTCACCGGAGCGTGGGAAACACCGCTGAGAGCTCTGGATAAATACCTGAAACGCAGACCTAAAATACCACCTGCCGCTCACTCAGTCAGCGTTCAGAAAGCGGCGTCTGCAACTTTGCCTCACGAACTTGCCGATACAGGAGCTGCACCGGCGTGTGGCATTTATTAGATCCGTGCAATCTAGCGCCAGTTAATACAGCGATTAGAAAGTGACAGCCTCCTGATTCATTTCAGTCATCGGAGTGTGTAGAATACTACAAACTGGCGGTAATTACGGGTTTATACAACAATAAAACTTATTTAAAGGGGCATGTTGGCTTCTTTTTAGTAGAACATAAGCTTTCACAGCATGACAGGTTCAACAAAATCATGAAAAGAAGCACAAATCTTCTTTCTGAAGCATCCTAAGAAATAACAGACTGCAAATCCATGACCCAAAGACCCAAATCAGCCATGTTTGGAAAATCTGTCTGCAGCAGACAGAGAAAGAGTGGTTTCATAACGGCCACACAACCTGCCCACGGGGCGTGGACGTGTCTGCCTGGCTGCAGCTGCACAGATTGTTGTGGATGTCAGAGGTCTGGAGGTTAGGGGTTGAGTTTTTACTGGAAACACAGGAATGGAATGCATGTTGAGCTGTGCAGGTGAGCAGGTGCCAAGGTTTCCCACATTTTCTTTAGATTTTGTTTTTAAAGTTTCGTGATTTGCGGGAAGTTCCCGCTCGAGGTAAGTAATTGAGACGGTAGTAGTCATAAACATTTCAAAGAAAAGGGCCTGCAGTTTCTTGTGTTTTTACATTTTAACAAGACAAATATCCTTCATGTATCAGCACTATCACTTACTTGACCTTGGCAATTATTCAGTTATTGTTTGACTTACAGATAAAGCCAGAATTGAAATGAATTAGTTCTCACGTCTGAAGGAATTTAGGTGACTGCCATAAGTGTTAGCCGCACAGATCTCAGCATCTAGGCCGTGACCCGCCAACCTCATAAAAACATGTGGTTGCTTCATCTGACTGTATGACTGAGCGGATGTGTGCGTGTGTGTGTGTCTCAATGTGGCCGCGTGGAAGAAACACAACAAAGACCGGCAGTCATGACGGTCAGCAGTTCTTCCCGGTGTGGCTGAGAAGAGGAGAGTGGGCGTGAATCCGGAGAGCTTCCAGACACAGTCCACGGTGTGTTGCACAGTCACAACATACAACATATTCCGCATTTGTTCATCGGTGTGATCTAAATGCACATTTCAAACTTTTCAGGTAGTCACAGATTGACCCCGATCACCCCTTAGAGTCTGCCTGGTGGCTTTATTGACATTTCCTTTCTGTGTTCTCTGACTTGTTTGAGTCTTATCTGTTTGACCTAGACGAGTGTTTTGACCCTGACTTGTCTCTGTCTCAGACTTATCTCTGTCCTGCATGTATTTTGACTTGAAGGTGTTTGGCTCACACGCATCAAGGACGTCGAGTTTTGACTTCAATCATGCTTCTGTACGTGTGGACTCCCTCTTTTATAGGGGGCTTTCCCCCATTGTTCTGGGTGTTTCAACTACTCTTCGTCTCATTCGCTGGCAGCAACACACATATTTCATCTTTACATACACTACAGTAATTTGACTATGCTGATGACCATTTTTTCCAGATAAGTTGCTCTGGTTCTAGATTCCCTTCAGCTTTCTTAGTCACGTGGAGTCACGTGGATACAGATTCAGGCGGACCGTCTGGACGAGGACTTGGCCTTGATTTTATTTTGAAATTCCCCCCACGACAGACTGGTCTATGACTACGCTTAAGGGGTTGGCAATGCCACCAATCTTTGGTGTGTCAGCAAATGCTGCTCTGACTCATACGCATGTTGTTTACAATACTATGTCTGATGGGATGCAGAGGTTTAGGGGTGTTGGTAAATCATATCCATGATGTGTTTATCATATACACTATATACATAAAAAGGACAGTAATAATAAGGTGTAAAAATATGGATAGAGGAGAATTAACATGAAAAGCGTGTTATTCTAATGAGTATCTGTTACAGAAAGGTGAGTTGTTGTACAGCTGGATTGAGAAGGGTATGAATGATGAAGAAAATGTGTTCATCATTCATCAGCTATTTACTAGTCATTAGAAGCAGAGCTCAGAACAGTAGTTTTATGTTTCTGGCAAATTTACAATGGTTAGATTTTACAGGGTTTGTTAAGCAGCAGTGTACCAGGAATTCATTGTAACCTTTTTAAGCGTGGGGTTTGTGTTAGGCTTGAAAAGTTAGATTGTTCTGCTGGATTTGCATTTAACTGGATATCCGCCTGTCATATTTTGTTCCTCTTCATGATTAAATTTGATGATTAGCCACTTCTGGGTCGCTTGACGGAGGAAGTGCTGTTATTCAGTGCCACAGGGGCTATGAATGTTGTTTTACCTGTCATCTTTTATGAACCAAACTGAAGATGAACTGGTTTTAAATGGTCTGCTTCATAGATTCTTGGTGTGAACACGTCCTGACACATTAGCGTCGCGCTGCAAAGCAGCCATCCAGGAAGTCAGCTTCCAGCCTCTCGCGTGTAAGACTCAGTCAACCCACCTGGGTCTTCTCTCTGCCTCAGGGAACAGGTCTTATACAAGCCATTATTCAGCCACGGTGCTGGATTACTCATACCTTCACTTCCTTGCTCTTATAACACACCGGGGAACATCTTTGTGTGAGAGAAACTCCACCAACAGAGGGGCACATCGCTGCCAACAAGCACCGCTCTTGCCTGCGGTGGCGAGCACAGACAAAGCTGTAGTCTCATCCCTCCAGTGACAGATCTGAATAAAACCCATCAACAATAATTAACCAACAAAAGAGCCATCCAACTTCGAAAACAATAAGCCATGCACGGGGTAAAGTGGATGCCACATCAAAAAGCTCAGCCACACGGTATCGGATTCCTGAATAAGGCTCTCACACAAATCTAATGATAGAGGCTATTAGGCTGTGAAAACAGGTAGGTCCATAGGATTATTGTATAAGTCTGCCTGGGCTCCATTTGACCTACATTATGCAACCTGGAATGCTGCTGTTTTCCATTCGAGGCTGATGTTTTATTCCTGGCTTCTCTTTGTAAGATGTCATGTGAATCCAAGGATTAGCTTAATATTTTTTGTCACGTAACCGCTGCTGAGCGCTGTAACCAGATCCAGCATGTTGGTATTTTCCACACCTCGTTTTAAACTCAGGCTCGACACCGATCGCATCCCATTCCCAATGACAGCCTTTCACAAACGGTTTGACTGATTGGCGGCGTGTCATTTGCACAGACGGACGACAAAAAAATCATTCTTCATTCCTCGGATGCATAGCTGTGTTTCACTTTAAGTGGAACCCTGTGACTCCCCACTAACAACATCCTGTTACCAAACACCACAGGACGACCTCAGAAGGTCCATGTCCATTCTCTGATGAATCACAACTGTTTTGGAGGCAAAAGGGAGACCTACACAATATTAGGAAGGTGGTCATAATGTTATGCCTGATCAATGAATCTGAGAAGTAATCAAATATAATGTGGTTTACTGTATTCTGGTGACCTCCAATCATTTCTTCTTTAAGGCCATTTCTGTGATGCATATAGACTGACACACTGTATTGTAACGTACGGTACACTGTATATTGTTTGGCTTAAGCTCCATTATGTTTGTAAAGCTAACTCATAATCTCTACACAGTCCTTTCAGCTGATGTGCATGTGAAGAAGGTTTTGAGCTTTCGCTGCTTTCAAAGGAAAATGTACCTGTGCTAAACGCCCAGACAGCTTGTTTTGTTTTTCTTCTATTTGCTCCAGATGCTGACGTCACAGAGAAGTTCAAAGCATGCGTGAGATGAGCTCACCGATAGACTCTACCCCCGCACCTGGCTCATGTTGCATCTCAGACTTGATGCTCCCCTGATGTCAGCCACAATGCCGCCTCTTTTCTTGTGTGTGTGTGTGTCGCTGTGTGATGTTTCTGGAACCGCCTTTTAACAATGTCTCCTTTGTCTCAGCCAGCTCTCTGCCTCTCTGAAGTGACAGAGCAGGTGACAAGGTAAGCACCAGGAGGAAGATAAGAAAGTTGGAGAGTAGCTTGAAAGGAAGTGAGACATCCTGTGGGAGGTCGGGAGGGAGAAGATGTGAACGGAGATTTAAAACGAATGGATTCAACAATGTCCCTATCACTTCTTTCTCAGTGTGCAATGAAACAGTCAACTGTACAACCCAACACAACTAACCCACAGTTCATGCTTCTGAGTTAACGGACACCTACATAGATGCTAGCGGTGTAGTTGATGTACACCTCCCCAGAAATGTAAGCATGCGGAAGAGCTGTGATCAGTCTGCTTGGTAGGTGTGTGTTTCCACTATGGCTGCTTCTCCATTACCGCGATTTTTCAAATTCATTGTTTTGGATCAATAAAGACTTGTTAAGGTTAACTGAAGAGGTCTGGAGATACAGACATTTGTTTGACTCGTGTTGGTGCGTTACCGGCATTCCAGTTACAGAAGTCGGAAAAGTAGGTGTGTTGTTTTTAGCCACTGTTAGCGCAACATGGGCTTGTAGTTCTTACATAACACATGAAAAACTTAAACTACTCCATAATAGCATTTCAACGTATGTATGTGGGAAAAAATACTGTCTGTACAGCCGATTTCATGCAACAAAAACTAATCAGAAACGCTAATAAACACAATATTACAGGAGCTTTAATTACTATTTACACGCAGGGCGGCCATCTTGGTAACCTAGCTCAGGTGGTAGTGAGGATTCTACTCCAACGTTGAAAATTCCAACTCGGAACTTGGAAATTCCGACTTCTGAGTACAAATGGAATGCACCATTCAGGTTAATGTTTGTGGATACAAAAATGGATACAAACATTAATCTGAGTAGCATTTGGGTGGCATTGTTACGGAGTGAATCAGACTGATGATTGCTCAAGTATAAATAGTCTCGCACCGGCGTAGACTATGTGCGTAGGTCACCGCAGTACTATATATTTGTCTTAACTGAGACGTTACTTTGCCTCTGTAGTAAACAGCAAGTCTGTTTAGATGACGCAAGCCTCTCAGGAACATTGTTCCAATGTCTAACATTCGAAGACTGACACATGTTTTTTCAATCCATACTTTGGACCCAATACCATGGATAAGTCTGAGCAGTCATGTGGTTCACTTGGGGTTAGACTGTCCCCTTCGCCTTTCCGGTCACAACAAAAGCTCTGACTTGACACAAATCAATGTAGCTTACGTAAGTACAAGAATATAGGTCTTTTTACAGACATCCTCCATGTTCTCTTCAGCCCTGATTATGCGGTGCCATTGAGCTGGGAGTTATTCAGCAGAAATCCTCATTCAGTTCGGAGAGACTCCTGACCAATGAATACAATGTTTGAAGCATTTATGTATGAACAAAATGTTGTATGTTTTATCTCTTGAAAATGTTTTACATTACATAAACATTATATTTAGAAGCAGTAGTAGTGGCAATATATTGTATGGTGACTGAAAATTATTAACCAGTAGAGAAACAGCAGACAGAAAGCTAAATAAATCCCTGTTGTGTTATCAAGACATCTATATTTTGCTTTCCTAAAACAGGCAGTTAAATTCCATCCATCCACACAGTTCCAAAATGCCATTTAGCTCGATAACACACTGTACGTATTAACATAAACATCAACTCGGCAAAAAAAGCGATAGGAAACATTCATGAAAAATGAGCACTATGAGAGTTCCTCATTAGTTTAATGACAGTGACCTCCTGTCTACAACATACAAATACAACAGCGTGGACTCATAAAGGGTCCAGTGGGGGTAAAGTATTTTCATGGAAGCCTGGAGGATTCTCATAAAACGAAAGGTTAATATGTTCATTTCTCTACCTGCAGATTGCTTAGATTCTGTTTTTTTCATTGAATGGTCATTAGATGAAGTCATGGCTCATGGCGGTTATTATCTTTAATTATTAAAGTTTAAGTTGTTCATTTCCTCTCGGTTTTAAACACCACGGGAAGGATTGGCAGTGATATCCTGACTTGGCTTTGGAGAGAGGTCAGATTCACAGGAGCAATCCTGTGTGAAGGCAATTAGACATTAGTAGTCAGCTGCTAACCTGACCGCCAATGAATGAGCTGGAACACATGCTCATTAGCACTTTTCTTTGCATGTGTAAATCTGAACATAAATATCAGCCCCTCATTCTGCTTCAGCTTGTCATCGTGTACATTTCGCATGCCCATTAGACATGACTTCAAATGGGGTTGCATTTATCATGTTCAAGAGCTTCCTGGGACACTGAAGCATGGGATATGCTATATGCATCGTCAATGGCTGACCTATCGGCAGTGTTACAGTGTACTGATCAATGAAACCTAGCCAAAAGCACTACCGCAAACTCCAAGTTCTACTTTAGGTGTCAGATTCTTGTATTGTCCGTGCTAATTTTTCTCTATCTCCCCCTCAGGTTTAGATAAGATCTCCTGTTCACAAGCTGCTTCTGCTCTCCTTTGTCTTGAGTAAACTGCCTTGCAATCAAGCAGTGATTGATTGCCACAGCTGATCTGTCAGACGCAGCAGTAGTAGGCCTCTGTAAACTAATCCCCAGCACCGCCGATATGACCGCCGTGAGAAAGACGGTGGGAAAACTCCCCATTTCCACTACAGCTTTATCCCCAGCGATGGGAATCGTGGTGTGAGCGGCTTGGTTCAGCCCTGCAGCAGTGGCAGACGTACCTGTCAGAGTAAGGAGGGAGATTGTTGGTCCATTGTTGGGACAATAAGGATTGGTTGCTGATATGTTGGTGTTAGGGCTTGCGCAGGATATTGTGTCACCGTCAGACAAGTTGTGACTGGGCTGTAGCACAGCTTCAACCAATCTAACAGAGATATTGTTTCTGCTTTTATCACCTCATAACGTTGTGCAAGTCTTACTTGGTATCTTGTTCTACCCAAGATGACCCCAATTCCATGCAAGTCTAGGACGCATGTCGTCAATTGTTCTGCGGTTAGGACATTGTGCATTCATAAAGCGGATGAATATTATTTCAAAAGGTTAAAGGTGAGTAAATCAGAGTTTGTCTGCAGCTTTAAAATGCAGATGGAAACATACCCAGCTTCTGGCTTTTACTGTGACAGTAAAGACTGGTATTACAGGAGAATTCCACAACATTTAATATAACCCTAAATGGCTCATTGTAAGTCTGAGCTGCCAACTGAGAAATGCTGTGGCAAATGTTGCTCTCGGTCAAGAATCTGTCAGGCACACAAGCCCTTCATATTTTAGATCCACCGCATCTATCACCATCCAAATGTTCAAGAATGCTACAGTATAGCTTATTGCAAAGGCCAAGAAAAAGGGACACTCATAACCCAAATCTTAGCATTTCTACTTTGGTTACCTGGAAATTTTGGCACATTTGCTTTGATATGATTTGTAATCTAACCCACACATTTGATTCTATCTTGGTATTTCTTTCTTCTTTTTTTTTTTACGCCTTCTCATAGCAGTGTGCAGCATGTTTTTTAAAAACACATAGTAATCAATAACAGAATTGCTATTTTTATTGTTTTTACTTTTAATGGAAAATTCTTTGTAAGTTAGCTTGTTGACAGTAGACCCATATGGTAACGCTAATTAGCATAAGCAGTTAGCAACATTCCACTACATGTTGCTATTTGGATTGTGTTGGATTTCTGAAATAATAATCTAAGGTAGCCTTTTAAAGATTATAAAGAGTGCGTGAGTGCAACATTAACACGCTTGCGGCCTTAGGCTTTTGATGGAAAATGCATGCTTTAATAGTCGTAATGCTATCTACTGCTTTAATACATATGCAGGTATGTGTGCCTTTTAACGGCGCCAACTTTGCAGTCACCATCACCCATATGAATGTAAAATCAAAAGAAGAAAGCTGTGATCTTAGCATTGTTTAGGTTTTATAGCTACAAAGGGAGCTAACTGTCTCCTGGCTGTAGTTTCATATTTCATAGGCAGATATTTTAACCTTTTAAAAGTAGTTCATAGCCACAGCCTCACTATGCAAAGAAACAATAGAAATAAACGACTGACATGTGACGAAAGCCTGAAGCCAAAAACAGGTGCTAAAACGGACAACGTGGCCACTTGCAAATCCAAAGTTTTTGTTGTTTTTTGTTTTGTCTAGGTGTGATGAATTTTCACACCTCTTAACTGAGCCTGCTGGCATCGGCTGACTATTTGAGCAGCATCGCACTCGGGTTGCTCGGTTCAGCTCACACAGCACCTGCTGGGAGTGTGAAAGATCCAGGTCAAGAGAAGTGTGCCGGAAACAGTTGTGCAGCCACGGAGATCAGCTGATGACGCAAAAAGCAGTGTGACTGAACAGTCCTGGGCAGTAATCGTTCACCGCCACCTCTCTCTCTCTGACAGTCTTTAAAATGTTTTACAGCGCCATTGCATTCTCTGTAAAATCTGACCAACATATTTAAAGTTTGTTTGTATTGCATGTGGTATTTTTATGTGACATGCAATTCTTTTTTCTTTTTCTTTTTTTTACAAGAGCAATGCAATCTACGGTGGAGCTTTGGAGAGGGCTATGAAGAGTGTTTACAGGTAAACAGTAACTTTCCATTGGAAAAATTAAAACAATGGCTGCTGTCTTGGAGAAATACTGATCCACAGAGAAAAATGTGGGTGTATTCAGTCTAAATTCTAACAAATAAGCTTGCATTATCTTACATAAGAGCCACAGAATGATGGCTGTATAAAATCTGCATAAAAGTACATCTGAAGACCAAGCACTTTTCAGACAATATGTGGATAAAAAAAACTGTCTGTTGAAAAAAAAAAAGGAATGATAATCTAAAACTTTTTGCTCATATTGAGGGAAGTTTGGGGAATGGGGATTAGATTATTTCACAGGAGGCAGGTGCTTGGCAAAATGCATTAACTAATTGGCTTCCTGGGGGATATAAAGGTTAAAATTGACTGAATCACGTTTTAAACATTGAAACAGATGGAAAATTTGAAAAATGAATAGAAATATTGATAAAATAGAGTTAAACTTGAGCTGTGAAATGAAAATGACAATGAAGTTATTGCTGCAGAGACATTTTCACGGTTCTGCACGTTGGCTAGTCTTTGCTAATACCGTGGTCACAGCTCCAGAGATGGTTTACACATAGACTCACCTGCATGGTCACCGGTGATGTGTCAACAGAGTCATGGCGGTCTGATATTTTTATTTTGCTGATTTCTGGGAATGCCACAAGTTTTGCTGTGGGAGCTTTTCTCAGAACCTCGAAAGGTCAGCTGTTTGGATATACACATTAAAACTACAGTGTATATATAATGGAAAGCAGGTGTATGTGCGTCACACACACCTTGAGTTGACAAGACTAACAGAGGCTACGTCACCTCTCAGTTTACAGTCTGTGAGCATATCACCTGTTAGGCTAAAGTTCATTCAGCTATGCAGATCAAGTTTGCAGCCCGGGCTTCAATCAAAAAATGCTTGTAATGTGGAGGTAAACACCCTTAATAAAAAGTTGAAAGTTAGTATGTACCATTTTATAGTTTATTCTTGTACTGACATGACAGCAATAACCTCTTTTGTACTGGTACATGCTTTGAAGTACAGAATAGGCATCTGAAGTAAAAATGCCTTGAAAGAGAATAATTCTGAAAAACGACAAAACCTGTGCAAAGGTCTCTCACTGTCATGTTGCCACTCATGCCATGAAAAGGAGCATCAGTTAAAGTTCCCCAGGACTTATTGTAGCGTGATTCACACCAATGCAAAAGGCGTGAACACATAATAAGACAAAGGGCCAGAAAGAGGACAAGACTTTAAGCCATGATCACTAGATAAGATAAACACTTTCCAGCATCTTTCATTATCTGTGCATGCAGTGAAAAGTGGGACAGATCCTGGCAGTCCTCTCATGTCTGTCCACTCACACTAAATTGTTGATGCCTCTGTGAAGCTGCACTTGGGTCCGATGGCGCTCAGAGTTAAAGGCTCCACTTTGATGGATCATCAAAGTGAAGACCGCTAATGTGCAAGCCAAATTTTTCGACAATCCAATAGCTGTTGACATATTTCTCCAGACAACACAAATCTGAACCTCATTAATCTAAGACTCTCAATCTGACAGCCGTGAACTTGTGCCAGTTTAACCGTTTAAATTTTCGTCTGAGAAGGACACGTTTGGGCTGCTCAGCCTGCTTCAACCAGAGCCATGAGGATTCATTCTCTGTGCAGCATGAATGTATGAAGTAGGATCCAACCTCTGAGGACTTTTCCTGGAGTTTCCTGCCAAAGTAACTCACATTTTTTGAGATTCTTTGGTCTGGACCAACAAGCGATGTCCATCTGACTGTTGGCAGTCTGTACGACCATGCTATACTATAGAATTTGGCTCTACGACAAGCACAGGGGACAATGCTGGCACACTAGGACCGCAAATGTTTTAAATAATCAGCAAGCTCTTCAGTCCTCAGGTGCCACAGAAAGAGGGATCTATAAATATATGGTATACTGTTTTCTATCTTTAATTGCCACTTTATGGAAATACAGACTTGGCATTTTTCAGATTTGGAAAAATCAAATGTAAATAATAGGTGTTTTGCAAATACAGTAGTAGTTCTCAGATAATAAACAGGCTTGACAAATCTTAACTTATCACTTTAGAATTTTAGATTAAATTGTTCTCCTTTGATTGATGCCAAGGCAACAGGGTGAGGTCTGGGTGGAGCTGACAGGCTAACAAAGCAGCAACCTCAACAAATGTGTGTGTCATAGATTAACCTGCCAATCAAGTCCAGCACACCCCCACTCATCTCAACGGCTCTCTGAAACCTCAGGATCTTCCTACCAGATTTAAAAGTGTGTAGACACCCCATCTACCCCCGGCCGTCGACTGTCCATTCTGAACCACAGCGCAAATCCCTATATGAGAACGTTGCTGATTATTACAGTGCGACTTCATAAAAGTGGTAGTTTCTAACTTAACGTGCGTCACATTTGTAAGCCCACATCCGCGCTGCGACCACAGTTGTCTGGCTACTGCAGGAGAGGAGAGGGGGATTACCCACTGACAGTAACTGCTCTTTGAGTGATCTCATATTGACTGGACATGCAAAGGACACAGATGTCTACAGCTTAAGATAAAATGAGGACACTTTTTAACTAAAAGCTGAGAAGACATTTGTGAATTGTGTAGTCGAACCTTACAGTTTGAATAGGCAATCCTTTAAAAACTGTTCCAGAGTGGTTGACTCTTCGACAACAGTTACGCTCAGTTAAGGGTAAAGAAGTGTCCCCATAAATCAGGAAACTCAAGCCAGTAACCTGTTAGTGTTGTACGTTTGAAAGCTATGAAAACAAATGTCCTCCGCATAACCTAACTGTCCCTGTAATGTTTCTAGGACGGGTGTCATATGTCACAAAACCGGTCCGTGGAGATAAACGTCTGAGTCGGTGAGCTCATGTCTCAACAATGTTCCCATTGTCTCGCCACATGAGTTGATGTTTATCACCAATAATGAGCTCACTGAACCGGGGAGAAAAGCTAAGGGCCAAAATTCACCAACAGACGTGATGAAGAACAAGAGTCCAGTCAGTGCGTTTACATGCAGAGCTTAATCGAGCTATGCTCAAAATTCAACTTTCTGACTACAGTCCTTGTCCCAGTTTACATGCAGCACAAGAAAATCGAATAACCGTTCTCCTCCTCCACACTAGGTGGTGTTACGTGTCTTTTCAGCGGGATAATACCACGTTAATACGGCCTGATTTCCCTGTGATCTATTAAGTGATATATTAAACAAGAGTCAATCATTCGGCGGACCGGCATTTCAAACAACAACCAGACGGATAAAAGTGCATTTTTCAATCTCGTACATAATGTTCGTGCTACTTCTGGTGCAGGTAAGATCCACGCTATCCCTCAGTCAGTTCTTCTAGCGGCTCCGTTTCTCTTCTTCTTCTACGATCGGCTTTCTTGGACGTTTTTGTTCCGGGCTCACATGCCAGCGCAGCGGTGGTTGTGGAGCATGCGCACACGCATTATCCGATTGGAAACTCCGATTCCAGTGACATTATCTGGGTGTCTCAATCGGACAATGAGAACTCCGATTTCAATCGGAGTAACGTGTTCACATGCACTTAAGTTCTCCTGTTATAGTCCGATTAAGGCAATAATTCGTTTTTTTCACGTGCATGAAAACGCCCTGATTGATGAGCAGAGGTTGGTGGAAAGAAAAAAAAAATGCACATGCAAAGTCATGAGGGGTGTGTGTGCTGGCCCTTATGACCACACTTTCACATGAACCATAGCCTGCATCCACCAGTTCGGCACAGCAGTGGATTATCATGCGGATATCAATGTCATGGGCTTTCTCACAAATGGTCTCCTGGCATCTTTGTCTTACTTTATGGCCGGTTAGAAATGTCTTAAGAACAACACACGAGACTAGTATGATAGTTGTTTGTGAAGGCAAAATGAAGCACATGCAAAATGTATAGAATAGCTCCATGCAATCATTCATTCAAAAAAAAAAAAGGTTCACTAAGCCACAAGGTATCGTGTGCACAGCATGTGAAGAAGTAACTTAGAGATAAGAGTTTGAGGAACTTTAGATGTTCGGATTCTTTCTAAAAATACTAACCATAAATCATCTGATGGGTTCCAAACGTATGCAGCAAGACACAAACTGACGGCTGCAAAAAGAACATCCAACTGCTTATTGTTTCATGCTAATGAGAGCGGGAGGGGATGGCGTCAATAGGTGTCCCGTAACAGGGCAGTGACCAGGCAACCTTAATCCTCAGATGAGCTGTGGCAAGTTCCTGAAGAGTCTGAACAACCTACCTGCCAAGTAGCTTAGAAAAATGATTACAAATGTATTATGTGTAAATGCCAGTCCGTCCTATACTTAAAATGTTGCAATATTTCACTGAAAACCAATCCGGCTGTGACAGTTACCGGATCACTGAAGCTGGTCAAATGCTTTGTCTGAAAACAATCAGTCAACATCGCCATGTGTGTGGAGCCATGTGACTAGCTTGGCTTTTTGGATTTAGCCTTCTAATTCTGACATTAGAATCATATCATAGGATTTTAGACACTGTTATACAACAAGCACCTGGTGTGAAGCTCATGCCTAATCTAGTGTTTGGTTTGCGGCTGAGCTAGCTCACCAGTGAGATTCCTAGATCAAGATGATATAGGAATTCACTTTGCTTTAGACCGCAGAATATGAAGGAAGGTGAAGTTCATTAAAACCCTTTGGTTTCTGACAAAAAGATTCCAACAGACATCTCAAAATAAGGTTCAGTGCAAACAAAACGTTTCTCTTCATTAAATCTGTTCCTTGCTGAGGCTGTTTTGCTCAGCCGTGAGCAGCAGCTGCTGGATGCATTAGTCTTCCCTCTCTCCACCTTCTCCCTCAGACAAAACACGGCAGTACGAGAGACCTTGATTAAAGCGCTTCCTGTCTGACTAGTCTGCGGGATCAAGAGGCTCGGCAGTGACTCGTGTATTACTTTACCTCGGAGTCGAGGTTGCCTCGTTGACCCCCAGTGAAGTTTACTGCTGAAATCGGAGAAGTGGCAGCTCTGTTAATCAAGGCACGCGGGGAGAGGGAAGGGATGTGTGCTGAAGTCAGGTTACGTAGAGGAAAAAGCTGGTGATGTTTGTATTTTGTATCGTAAAATGAATGACTTTGTTTCCTGTGAGAATTATTTGCATAATTAATGAATAGTTATTTGCTTCTTATTAAGTGCCATACTTAGATTACTACTAAGCTACATATGTACCGCAAGTAGTTACATAGCTTAGCTGAAGAAGAAAAAAAACTGAAGCAGGTTTTTTATGACCTTGAATGTGAACAAACATCGACATGTTTTTAACTGTTCCCTTGAGACTTGTGTTTAAATTTAAAACCCGTGTTCCATGTTGCCCATAAACTATGATCCCAATAAACTGCATCTTATGTAATGGTTGTGTAACAGAAATTTTTGGATCTGCTCAGACTGCTTTAATCAACGTTTGTTCGAGTGTGGTGGGTGGGAAACCATTGTCATACGTCTGGCTTCATCCTCTCCCATCTCTGAGTCAGCAGAGGCCGCTCCCTCTGAGAGTCTGCAGCGGCAGGAAGCTTTGTCTAGTTCCACTCCCTGAAGGACCCCCCCGGCCCGCCGAGGTGACAGATGCCCCTGTCTGTTTGTCTGTCAGTTTCATGAGCTAATGAAAGTGGTTTTCTATTCTGGACACTTTTGTCGAGTAGAGGAGGTTGTGACGCCGGCATGAGTAAGGGATCACAGTGAAGCACATACATAAACTGTTGATTTGTACAGAATGTTCCCCATTGTTTATTGGTGCTCTTTTGGTGTCCATCTTCTACTGCAATGGTGTAAAGGCAACCAGCTGGGGAATTAGCTGCAGCAGCTTATGTAATATAATCATAATGTTCTATTTTTTGTGTCCCACGTTTGGATAAAAGTGCATCTCAGTTGTCAACAATAATTACAAATCTGAGTTCAAGCCATCTTTGTTCTTGCTGCGTGTAATTCAGACTCTTAGGGCTGTTTGACACGGTGGCTGAGAGACGTCAACAGGCTGCGGCTGGAGAAAACACATGCAAATAGACAAAACACAAGCACGTTAAGAAAATGTCCTCATCGAGCTGACAGCACGTGTAATGCAAATTCTCCCGACAAAGCTGAATACAGAAACACAGACAAAAAACTCACAACATAAGCAAATACTCAAACAGCCAGCACATACAGAAACACGCTGTGAAATTTCCAACACCACTGACCAGTAGTAAACGTTAACAACTCCATGAGTCACAAAGCTTAAAATGCTTCCTAGCAGGGTTATCACTTTGCAGCCACTGGAAACATGTCTGTTGTTGTTTGCACTTCTTGCATATATTCGCAGTGCATGTGCTGTAGTTTCCAATAGATAGATGGATGGACAGACAGATGGATACGTAACAACATAGACAAATACGTAAGTATGTAGATAAATACGTAAGCATGTATATGTAAGTATGTACATAGACAAATACATAAATACGTGAGTACATAGATAGATAGATGGATATGTAAGAAAGTATATAGATAAATACGTAAGCATATATATGTAAGTATGTTATTAGATAATACGTAAGTACATAGACATAGATATAATAAAATGAGTAAATGAATAATAATACATGTAAAATATCAGTGTTCATTTGTTTAGAATAAAACCTATTTTTAAAAATCTGAACATGGTTTTGATTTTCAAGATGAAACAAATCTCGTGCACCATATTATAGACTTAAATTGTCTAATGGAACTTCAGAAGAGGATGACTTCATCATAAGCAGTGACCACTTTTTAGAAAATGACCTTCCAGCTTCATATATGTTAGAAATGTCTTGGTTTGCTGGTATGCACCAGCTTGGTTTAGAATCTTTGCCTCATTTTCATCATGCTCAGGTTTTGTTGCACAGTTGAGTTACGTAACTTGAATAACACTAGCTTACACCAGCAGTCCTTGAAAACCAACTACATCCATGCACACAAGTCTGTGTCTTCACATTAGAAGCCACAGTGTTATTCTGGAGCTCTCCTGTAACGGTGTATTTACCCTACCTCACCTCCATTCATGAGTATCTCCACAGTCGGCTTTTGTAACAACACAGAGGCCTGACTGTGGCGAAGGAAAGTCAAAGCCGCTGCCAAGCCAAATATCGGCTTTTACTTGAGATTGAGTACCAAAAGTCTGCACCTTCCATATCGTCATACTGGTGTTATTGACTGGTTTGTTGCCCGGAGCGGTGACTGTGGTTTGGTGATTAACTCTGGCAGACCGTAGAGAGCATGCCGTTCTCTGCTCGCGCTGACATTAGGATGCTGGGTTGCCAGGTAGAGCCGTTATTTTCAGAATGCAGAATGGAAACACGCTGACCACACTTAGAAAATCTCATTGCCATTCTTGTGTTAAAGTCTAAATTTTTTCATAATGCGACTTTTTTTGAAGTAGATACACTCCATGTTTATTTTCTTTTAATTTGTATTAAATTCACCCTGAAATTACTTACAAAAAACGAGTGGAATCAGTCTAATGCTGTGTTTTTGTACAGAACTCACGTGAAATCCAAACTGATGAAAGTGCTTTAGGGTTCTCCTGTCTTTGAAGCACGAGGACACAATGTCTTTTTGGAAAAAAAAAAAAAAAATGAACAAACTGGAAGAGAAAATAAAATTTTATTGCAGGGCTTAGAGGCTGCTTTGGGGCTGAAGCCAGCGCACATCAGCAGCAGCTGACAATGATTGTCCGCTATGCAACATCAGTATCAAAACAGGGCACTACCTGGAAACCAATATTGTGCTCTAGCCCTGGCACGTTAAAGGACGTCTCATCAAAGCATGAGGAAAATCTGTGGGATGAGTTTGTGCCTGCAAGTTTGTTCAACCTACGGTACATTGAACAGAGTGTTACTTTGATCTCTGCTGCAGCTATGGAGATGGACTGCCAATGTGGAATGAAAAAAACAACTTCTTATCGCTTTTGAATTGGGATTTAGACTTAGATACTTTATTGATCCACAAGGGAAATTGCTTGGTCACAGTAGCTGGACATTAAAAAAAAAAGACGTCCTTAACTATGTTGCTGTTCCTCTTTTGTCCATCACCACATGAAGTCCAAACAGTTTGACTGGCCCTGCAGATCTTTGCTGGAGAATAATCAGCTACCAACGGAGAGGTTCCAGGCCAACTTTCCACCACAAAAAGATTTGTAGGTGGAGAAGTTGGTCTGGCTTCTAGGCTAGGAAAAAGTCCTAGCTAGTGATACATCCAAGTTAGAGGTTAGTATCAGTAGCATCACTGTGTAATTGAGGAGACGGAAGGGCAGAGAGGATGACAGACAGTAAACTATCAAACTCACAGTGAAACATGATCGTGGGAATATTCGCGTCTGCGGGTTTTGCTACTGGAGTTGGACATCTGCTCCGAATCATCTCCACCCTGACCGAGAAGAAGAAGCACCCTGTTCTTCAGAGACATGCTACACCCTCTGGTTTGCGTCTTTGTGGGGAGGGACACTTCTCCAGTTCCTATCGCAGAGCGATAATTAGCTTAAACACAGCTCAAAGATTTGCAACTGCTCCTTGAGGTCCAAAAAAGCCAGAGCCACGCCGAATGCCACGGACTTTCCACTGCTGTCACCTGACCCAAACCCCACGTAAGATTTATAGGGAACTTGAAAACATTTGTGATGTCACAAGAAGCTCTGCGCTGGGGTAACAAGCCCGAGCAGTTGAAGAGCAGTTCATTAAAGCTCATAGCTCATAGCTCACAGCTCATAATATGTAATAAATAAATGCAAAACAGAAGTATCTTCGCTCGTATCTTTACTAGTGGTCTCTGTCTTTTTCCTGGAGTTATTCTCTTGTTTAAAATGCCTCCACATCTGTTTGCAGCTATTCCAAACCCAACTACCCGCCCCGTAAAGCACGCACTGATGCTTTATTCTTGAAATAGTCACTAAACGCAGCATGGCACAAGCAGAAAAAAACCACACACACCTCATGTGCTGATCACAAATGACATAGCTCCGTTTAAAAGGCACGTTACATCACTGTTCTTTCAACAGCCCGCTTGTGTTAGGCTGCTGGTTTAGAACAATAAACTCCAGGACATGGCTGTTTAACAGTACAGTTATTCCCCTACGAGTACAATCTATTACATCTAAAGGGAGGACTTGTCCTGTGTTGCTAATCTGTCACCAGGCAGGATGTCTTTGTTTTTGGCTCCCTGCCGTCGTTCTGCTGTCTGCCACCTCACAAGTCACCCGTTTCTTGGTTTAGTCCCTGCAAGCCTCTCGAGCTGTCGCTGCGGGTACCCGGCCCCTGTTGGAAACGGCGGTCGCAGACAGTACAGCAGGTACAGTCTGCCAGGAGATAGGGGTGAAACGAAGGAACAGTGTTTGTCACCAGCGATTATCAGTCAAGACAAAAACAGGCCACACAGGCGACTTCTGTGAGTAGGCGACACGTGGGACAGGGTTTATTGTTGTCTCGCGGAGATTATACACCATTTGCTCTCTGATTAATAGCTGTATGTCAACCTGAGTGAAACTAAGATAACATCCTATTTGCAGTGGTTTGAGGAAATTGATAATGACAAACGATAAAGTTACTCTTGTGACAGTCAATCTACTGTTTTCAAGTAAACAAAAGGGCACTTTTTACACATTCCTTTCAGTTTACTTGTCACAGGGAGTGCTACACAAACAGAGAAAACAGTCATATATTACGTGTTCTGTGCTCTTGAAGTAAGACAGATTAGGTTATCTCTTTTGTATAGTTTCAGATTGGGAACTAGATGTAGTAGATGTCTCCCTCAGTTGCTGACGTTCGAAGTTTTGATGTGTCTGTTGCCAGCCAGTTAGCTACAGAGTCACCATAAAAACAGGAAGTTGATAGCAGAGCTCATCCCTGACTCTGAGTGCATGCATCCTTTGTTCTAGGTAGCCCGACCTCCATGATTGTTGCAGATCTTCTGTGCAAGTCCAGGCCTGTGGAACCTCACTGTTCACAGGGCACTACTGGTGACTGTGCTGCTTCCCCTGTGCTTCCCTGCTCAGAGTTGTTGGGGCCTACCAACCATGCTGGAAGCCGCACTGCATGGCTGATACATCTCCACACGGTGCTGCTTTGCCATATGGGATTGCAGCTCTTCCATCTTTGGCAATGGGATCTTTGGTCTTTGTAAATACCTTTGTTTTGGTTTGGTCTTTTTGCACCGGCTTTGCCTCATCCATCCATAGTTTTACCTGATCTACCTTTAAAACCTGTTTGCCCTGGGTTCTCACTGCCCCAGGCCAGCTTTCTTATTGTGCAAGGCTTATCACTTCTTTTATACCCTACTCTGTTCAGCTGAATAACAGCTCATCTATGTGTGACAACTAAGCTACTATGACCAAGCAGATTCCCTCGTCGATCATTAAAATCTGTCTAAGTTAAGTTTAATTCTTTGTCTCTGGACTCCCCCTGACTGTTTTGTCTTCTTTTCAGAAGCTGACAGCAAATAGTGGTGGTGGCTAGGCCTGTGCTGATGGCATCTCCTTCACTGTCTACCCCACTGTCCGTTTGTTCACGTATGTGTGTTGGTTTTGTGTGTTTGGGCTGATCCTCACCTGTGATACCACTTCTTGCTAGCGCTCCCCTCACAGGTAAGCCTCAGCTCTGAACCAACTTTTAATGGGTGTGTGTGTGCGTGTGTGAGTCGGGTCCTTGAAACATTTTGTATCAATAAAAACTTTTTTTTTACAGATAGAACCTCACCTCATGCCTATTTGCACAACCAGCTTGAGTGCCTTATAAGAACTGGTTCATAATTAATGATCCCTGGGTGAAATTCCCAGAGTGGCAGATTGTTGAAGTTGATTTGAGGGCAGAAAACCTTAGCTCCACCCCCCACTCTGTGAACCTTGCACCACATAGATTTATTACTTATGCCGATCAGACATAACATTATAACCACCAGAGAAGCCCTTCTGAGGGTGTCCTGTGGTGTCTGGTAACACAATGTTGTTAGTGGGGGGGTTGAGGGGAGGGGTCTCTGTGGATCATCCCACAGATCAGTTTGGGATCTAGTGAATTTGGAGGCCAGGTCAACACCTTGTGCTGCTCTTCATGTTTTTCGAGTGAATTGTGAACGCTGAATTGTCACAAGATGGTCAATGATATTTACTTCTCCCGTCAGTGGTTATAATGTTGTGGCTGATCAGTGTATGTCTGCATTACAAACAGTGACACAGGGGCAAGACACCACACGCTCACTTTACTGTGAGCATAAAGTTTAGATAACCTGATCAACCCTGGCCTCAGATTCTAGGAAAGATTTATTTTCTAATTCAACCCACAAAAGAACGAACAATGTCTTTGTACTTTGGGAGGAAGATAGAGCATAGAGCACAGAAAACCAACACAGAACAATGCAATACCACACACAGAATGGTTGTAATTCAAGGCAACATCACTGCACAACTTCATGACTGTGCCACAGCACATTCTGTGGATGTACTGTGGGAATTTAAAAAGAAAATGACTGCATCATACGGTAAATTGTGTCCGACAAGTAATATAGAAGCGAAACAGAAAATGCTAATGCTAAAATACCCATTAGCTGTAACTTGCCTACATTAGGTCCCTGCGTACAAACCTTTTGTGAAGGAATATTGGGGCCAGTTAAATCATTTGGGCCTTTGAGTTGAATTGGTTTACAAGAAAACTGGTCCAGTTGCGTGCAGTCATACTGTATATTGTTTTACGCCAGTTGAAGTTCAATTGTGATGAAATCTGGCATGTTACCAGACTGATATTAAGGTGAGAGTTGAGTCTTGTTACGCCAAGTTGAAATTGCCCTTTAATGTTAATGTTTTACACAAATAGTTGAGCAGGTTATCAGCTTGTCATTCCGTGCTCTTCCATTGTTAACTTTTGTTAGGTTAACAAGGCTCATTAAATGTTTGAAAGCCTGGTGACTATGAAGTCATACAGTTCAGTGCAGAACTAGAAAATTCTCAGAGCCAAATTCATGACAAGTTAGATGTTATTGATTCTGCAACAGTTGTGTTATGAGCTTTGGTGTCCTCCCCTGCTAGCCAGAAGTAAAGGTTGATAGTGACATATAAATGGATGCATTTGAATTATCCATCTCATAATAAATCAATATATGACACACAGCAGGTTTATAGAGTTCCATGTCAACACAGAATACATATAAAAGCCAGATGTGAAAAAAAGTTAATGGCACGATGGTGCACATAGCAAACATACTATAGCATAAATCACCTGAAACTTTGTCAATGTGACCCAATTGAATGGAACTGTCCTTGCCCATGTGGGAACTACATGTGCTAAGGATCATACATGACTGTCAACCAAGAAATTCAGGTCTGGAAACCGTCTCCAAAGCCTGCCCTGCAGGTCTGGGCCAAAACTAAGCAGATTACCTTCCATTAATCTAGCAGCTTTTAAATGTTCAACCTCCAATTATGGGCTTTTTCACTCACTCTGCCTTAATCCTCTTAAGCTGTTATCTCTTCTCTTCAACAGTTTGTCATTCTGAGTGTTTGGCATTGAGGTCCATTGGACATTTGAAAGTGTCTGCTTCTAGTTTTGAGGTGGACCAGCTAAACACGTTCGGACGCTAATGCATGCTTGCAACTAAAAATGGAAGATAAGATCGCCACAAGAGGATCACTAGAGTCCAAAAGTTACAGAGGGAACTGGAGCAAGACAGTTTCACACCTGAGACCTCGATGTTATCGATGTGGCCTGCTTTTCAGATTCACACCTCAGTGTTTACTTGAGTCTAGGTTTAAACAACAATCTGAGACTTTAACATTAATGTATACTGCAGATTTTAAAATCATTTTAAAAGGCTGGGCAGAGGTCACGCTAAAAGATCCTATACAGGAGATTAAAGTGTTTGTCAGTGGCTGCCTTTGATGTGGGTACAGTGTGACTCCTGCTGGGTTACAAACTGCAGGCAGCCCCAGAGGAGAGAAACAGCTGTTGTTGTCATCATTCATTACTGAACATCACTACCCTGCATACCAACTGTGTACAGTGTGTGCTGTTCACTACTGCAGCCAGTGTTTTCATTGTAACCCGATTGAGGCAGCACTCATTTCAGTGGGCAGGGAGACCAGCCTATCTCTGACAAAGTAAACACAACCAGATTGCTGTGACAAATCTGGAATAGTCATCATAGACACTTTTTGTGAAACAGCTCAACATAAGTAAAATAACTGGATGTTCTGCTGTGTGTAAAATTCAGAGACATCAGAGACAAATAAATTAATATTTATTTTAAATTAAAATGACAAGGTTCTGTCGTGTCTGAAGGGCGTATCTGTAGTCACATAAAGACATCACCCAGCTCTTGTGTTCCCATCCAGCCTGGAACTTCCCTGGCTACAAATGTTTTGTGGCGGAAAGTTGGTCTGGGAACTGATTATGGCAAAGGCAAAGATTTATTTGCTGGGCCAATCAAATTGTTTGGGCAGACTTTAAGTGTGTGTTAATAATAATAATTAATGATAGTTTTCCCATGGGAAAATGATGTTTTTTCGGCTTTTCGAACCATCCATTTGTTCACACAGTTGTGTGTATAGTCAAAGCAGTGGGAATAGACGGTGTAACCTACCTACGTAGCCTACGTTGCCTACGTAGTGTGAGTCATACTTGTCTGGCTCTCTCTGTAACAGTGCGCCTTTTTTACCAGTCAGGTTCGTTTTTGTTTCCACTTCCTGCTTCACTTTCAATAACAGTGACTGAAACTTTTGCTGAAGACGAGTCATACAAATATTTGTATCTCTGAACCTCCTCAATTAATCTTTTCTCGATGTGGTCCATCTTGAGATTGAGAAGCAGCTGAAAAAAAACGAAGAGGAAACCCCCTACTACCAAGTGGTAACAGCTAAGTCAAAGCGGTGCATAAGCATAAATCGTTTATAAGGGGGAAGCACCCGGGGAGCAATTTGAGGTTTAGGTCCTTGCTAAAGGCCTCAGCCATGGACATGAGGAGGAGGAAAAGCCTCAGGACCCAACCTACATCTCTAACCACTACTGTACAGCTTCCCGTGGAGAGAAGAGTAACAGCAATGGATCTGAGTGTCACAATGTCCAATTTGTTGAGAATAAACTGCCTGCCATCAAATAAGTCCACTATCATGTCTGTTGTAACAATTACAGGAAAATCATTTTAAAGCACGAACAGTTAATGGCTTTTAACGTTGCGTACTTTACTACTCTGACTGGTTGTTGCACACAGGGATTTGTTTCTCTGTATTGGTGGACAAAAATCGAGCATAATGAAATCCAAATGGCGTGTTTGAAGACTCGTATACTGATCCAGGCTAGTTCCCTTCAGCTTTGAGCGTATTGTTTCGATTTCACAGTCTACAATTTCACTGATTTGGTTCGGTCTCATGACTCATGCTTTCAGAAAGCGGTTAGAGAGCAGTTAGTTGTTTCCAAGTGGACAGAAAGGAACTATGGATGAATGCTAGATACATAAACAGCTCTTCATGTGCCTGGGAAACTGCAGTGATGCTATTTTTTAATCTACTCAGCATGTCATGTCATGAGCAGTGAAAAGAAGGCAGGTTTTGGATGAATTGGTGTCTTACCTATATATAACATATATATATACTGAGTGTTGTTTTATATACTATATATATATATATATATCATGATAAATTTCAGCAAATACGTGCTATTTCTTTTTCGTCTACTCTGTGGATGTAATTATATTTTCTCTGGGTGTTTACTTCAGGCAGATGAGAAAGTATGTACTTATGTCACTTAAGAGAAAATAAAATGACCTTAGGAGGACTTTGTCCGCCTACGTCATAGTGACGAATGTTTTCAAATGTTTTCAAATGGCTGATAAAAATAAATAAATGCATGACGCAAAACGCCTTTCAAACGACAGGAGAAGCCTGAATTTAGCAGCAGCCTGTGAATGACCGGTCAACATAATAGTTTATAGCAGTTTTTATTCTGCTGGACAACTACCGTCAAACCACAGGGCGTGTGCAGACTTTTCTGTGTGCGTGCGTTCTTTTTCACGGTTAGCATGAAGACAACACACTCCTAAAAGTCGCTGGAGACATAACGCATGCTGAGGTGAACTGGGAAAACCTTTGTATTGATAAAAATCAGCGATGCACAAAGAGAGCTCAGCCGTGTTGGTGCAGATGACCTCACCGTGACACTGAGTGTTGTTTTGTGTGTTTACATGGGCGTTACTATGCTACTATTTCGAAAGAGGTGAAGTCACATGTGCGGGAAAAACAGAAGCAGGAGGGTTTAACTGAGCAAACACCGGCACTGTGTATGAGTGTGTGATAAATGTTGTGTCATTATATGAGACATTAAGTCAGTGAATGATGTAGGTTACTTTTAGTCATTTATTTTCATTTTTTATTTATTTTCAGCTCAGAGGCCAATCTCTGTCTCCATGTCAGCAAAACAAAATTAAAAAACTTTCACACTGCACGAAAATCCCACATTGTCCCAGGTCATCACGGTTTTTGGGCAGTGTGAAAAGGTTGCCACGGCATTTCTTCCTGGGTCAAATCACCCTTCAAGCGCCCCGGGAATTTAGCGGCTCGGCTCACCTGCAAAATTCGTTTTGCGTCGTCCTGTGTGCCTGTGTGTTCTGATTTTGTCACTGTGCAGCCTGTCAAGCTGTCATTGTAGAAGCTCCAGGGCTGCGAGAGCTGTTTTGATCTACTCCCATAAGAGATTTTTTTTCCCCATTTTTTTCAGTCAAATAAAACAAATGTGTAGCTAAACAATAACTTTAATGGAAGCACACACGTGAATTATCCCTACTTCATGCTTGGGGAATCCCACCTATTGGGTGAATCCTGATATATACAGCTTGTATAGGTATGGCAGACCGTTTTTATCGTTCAAAATTGCAATGCACAAAACAACAACGCCAACGTTCGACTCCAACTGATGTTGGCGTTGTCGTCCACTGTTTACCTTGCAGTGTTCCGGCGCACTTAATTAACACATTACAGTGTAATGCTGACATTGACAACGCGACAATGGCGATGACGGATGACAGGGAGGGGAGAAACAGGCACGCACCTCTCACAGCTGGCAGTGCTATTGCTCCACGCACTGTTTTCAGGGTGAAAGTGGTATAACTTAGGTCCAGAGTTGAATGATACACACACTGCTGTCAATGCAACATCCAATGATTTTCATGCAGATTAAAATACATACCCTCTGAATAAATGAAGTATCTATCTATCTATCTATCTATCTATCTATCTATCTATCTATCTATCTATCTATCTATCTATCTATCTATCTATCTATCTATCTATCTATCTATCTATCTATCTATCTATCTGTCTATCTATCTATCTATCTGTCTATCTATCTATCTATCTATCTACCATTTTGATTTCATCATTGATGCGTTTGGTGCTGATGGATCCAACCCAAAAGCTGTTCAAAAAGTGCCAGAGTGCGTACGTTAGCGCAGCCTGTCATAAAAGAAAATGCAGCTGAAGCACAGAAATCCTCCAGCACCAAGCTGCAGCAGCCACAACTATTCACATCCCACCACTTGCTGACGTCACGTAGTCCGCTGATTGGCACGTGGAATTTCTTTACTCTACGGAGGCAGCGCACATTCAGTGGTGCATGCACCACAAACAACGCACAAACACACACTGTCTCGAGAAGAGAAAATGCACTTTGGTTGAATTTAAGTAATTAGAAGAAGAAGAAGAACATACAAAATGATCCCAAATCATCATGAATTGTGTTCCACCATCCAACTCTATTTCTACCTGCAAAATTAGAAAAAACACCCAATCAGGCAGTGGATACAGAGAAAAAAAATAGATTGCATATCACATAACTAACATATAAGTCCTACAACCAATTAGAGATATTTTGTTGTAAACTAATTCAACTCCACGGTGCCATGTATGACAATGCCTTTGCCAATCCAAACAATTTGATTGGCCAGCCGATCTTTGCAGGAGCATAATCAATTCTCAACGGAGTGACTCCAGACCAACTTTTGTCCACAAATTATATAATATATAAATAATGTGGGTGGGGCAAGGTCAGGCTGGCTTGCAGACAAGAGAACTCACTGTACCCTGTTTGGTTTAATGCGCATACAAACTGAAATATAAAAAGAAGTAAAACTGAACAAAACAAAATTGTTTGGTGGGAAGTGCTCTTTGTTGTAGATGCAGGTTTGTTTTCTGCGGATAAACCTACTTAGCCTACCTTTAATTAGACCTAAGTAGGAACCTCTCTGTTTGGAACTACAATTACAGTGTGTAACCCGACCTGCTGGTGCAACATGTATGAAGTCACATGTTTGTTTGTGTACACATTTGTTCTCTGCATTAGCTGACTAGATATGATTGCAACCACAGATGGCAACAACTGATGTGTGTCTTTGCCTTTTATTCTCATGGGAAAAATGATAGTGAGTGGCACACAAGCACACACACTTCTAATCCCAGCTCCCTGCAGTCCCACACTAGGCCGGATGATGTCATTCACCTGTGGTGCCTTAGGGTGACAAAGGCTCTTTTGTGCCTGTGCAAACACAAACACACAGACCGACACACAACACATACACACACATTTATGTACTGGCTTTTCTTCCTGTGTGGAGCTCACGTGAGCGGAGCAGAGTGAATTGAATGCACATGTGGCTCCTCTCTGCAGGGGCACGCGGGGCATTTATCATCGGCCTGCCGTCTCATTCATCAGGCCGGGGGAACAGTGAGAGCTGTTCCTCTCACTTTGCAAAAGGGAGCCAACGAGACAAATCAGGCCAGGTCATGAGAGGGTCGACAGGTTTCCTTTCAGACATTTAAAGAATTCGGGTTCCTCAATGAATAAGACATCTGTCTGCCTGTCCTGCTGTTACGGACTGTACAACCTGGACAGTAAGTGAGCGGACATAAAAGAAGAGTGCAAAAAGGAGATGAGTACTTTGTTCTTTCCACCACGAGTGCAGTTCCATCAACGCCACATTACACAACTGTTTTACCAACTATTTTTGGTCAATTCCGCGGTACACTGGCTACACTGGGAGGGAGCATGGTGTCTCTTTCATTCCCATTCAATGTCCCGAATTCCTGTACTGGCACCGACGATGATGTCTAGAGAGTCTTTTGGGTATTGGCCAAATATTCTCGCTTGCTGTGAGTAATATTAACTGACTTATTGTTGTTGTACTTGGTTCATGCTGACTGCAGAGTTTGGCAACTTGCTAGCGCCCTATCATAAGCTAAGTCAATTCCTTAAAGCTGCACCAATCAAAAATACTGACAAAGTAAGTGTATGATGTGAAACATAGGGACAAACTCACACTCTATGAAGAAATGTCTTTTGTCTTTTAGCTCATTGTTTTGGTTTTTGGGACTGCACCTTTAATTTTTCTGTGATAAATTAGTCCTAGCCATAAAAGCACAAAAGTTGATATCTGGCTTGTGAACATAGTAGACATATGCACCGATCTGGCATAACATTAAAACCACTGACAGGAGAAGTAACATTAACCATCTTGAGATAACACAGTGTTCTGCTGGGAAACTTGTGGACCTGACGCTCATGTGGATGTTACTTAGACACGTACCACCCACCTAGACCAGACCAACACAAGGAGTTGGCCTGACCTCCATATTCACTAGATCCCAAACTGATCAAGTATCTGTGGGATGATCCACAGAGGGCCCACACCTCCATAGCGCCCCAATGACAACATTCTGTTTCCAGACACCGTCAGAAGGTCAATGTCCATTCTCTGATGAGTCATAACTGTTTTGGAGACACAAGGGAGAACTACACAATATTAGGATGATGGTCATAATGTTATGCCTGATCAGTGTAGCTGCTATAATTCTGGTTCCCTCAGGAGATACAGCGTTGGGTGAAACAAATACTAATATTTCTAATACTGAGTGCTGCTACTCTAGCGTGACGAGAACAATCCAAAAGTAATTAAAAGACAATCATTAAAAACAATGCTGCTTTTATTGCTTTTACTGCTCTCCAAATTGGTTTAATGTGTTGCTCCGTTTAAAGGTTGGCCGTTGCCTCTATAAAATACTCAAGACACTTATATATATATAGAATCCATTGTGGAGCCATTTCTAGAGCTGTAGTGTCTCTCTCCACTCTCTTCCCCCAGATTCTGTCTATTCATGATTGTACTAGCAGGATAAGAGATTAATAAGAGAGAAATGGAGGCCACCCCCAACCTCACACTAGATGTCGTAAAGAAAAAGTCACACCTGCCCTATTGAACTGTGGCATCTCTGTAAAACACAACAGGTGCAGAGATATGATCAAGATTAGGCCGCTGTGGCTCTCAGTGGTAGTGTGTGACTGCACGTACCTCCTGCTAACGCGTGTACGTGCAAGTCTGCCTACCGGATAAGCTGGCAGTCCTTCAAAACAGAAACACGTGGTTGTTAAAAAGCGCTTTGACCCTGAATGCTCTCAGCTCTGTGAAGCGGGTAGTGCTAGTACTGCACTGCCACAGAGAAAAAAATCAGCAAGACGGCCCGAGTAGATTGTAGGCTCCCCCACTCCCACATCTGGACAAGATGTACTCGAGCCGTCTCCAAGATCCGTAGAGACCCAAACTACCCCAGGACACCCTCTTTTATTCAAATAATGCCGTCTTTGCACTTCTGTTTAGCTGCTAACTATATTTCTGCACTCTGCCCAAGGACAATTAAGCTGGGTCTGATCTAATCTAATCCAATAACATACTCAAGCAAATAATGTTGGCCCGTCATTAACAGTCCAGAAACATTACCATACAAGTCATTACCAGAGTAATGGTATGCCCACGAGCACAAAAACAAACAAAATAATTTTGGTCATGCTTCCTCGTCATGAGATCATAAACAGTGGTAAAAGAAGAAGTTTTTTCCTCCCCGTTCCAATACAACTCTTTATTTAGTCATCCAGGTCATGGTAATCCAAAAGGCGTTGGATAATGTCAACTGGACTTTGAATTTGGAAAACTTTTTGTTTAAGGAAATATTAGATAAGAAAACACCAGGATGCCAGTAAACAGCGCAGTACAGGAAAGATACCTGGAAAACTAATGTGGCTGAGTAGAATAGTGTGTGATTTTCACATCGCAAGCTTCTACAACTGCATTTTATAATTTTGCTGCGTATTATTTTTTTCCAAGCGGCCGGCCGGCTCACCTGGAGCAGCCTGTGGGGCCGTGTCTGTTTGAAAGATGCCTGCGTCTCTTAAGATGCACATGCCCGAGTAAACCGTTGAGTTACAACAAACAGAGTGGCAAAGGTTGAGATGTGAGATTGCAGTTTTATTAGCTTCCAGCGCCACACGTTAAAATAAAACTGTGCGAGTCAATGACCCTGTTCAGTACTAAGATCTTTTCTTTTCGGGTGATCATTTTATATTTTTTTGTGGGTCAATGAGGCAAAACTCTGCTTACACCAAGGCACCCCTGCTTAATGTGACCCAGGATGCACTGTGTGTTCACAGCGCTAAAGGAATGCGGTCAAATGAGCACCAGACCCCCCCCCCAAATGTGGCCCGGGATCGGATCAGTTAAAAGTGGCCTCCGTGTGTTCTGGGTGCTCACATGTTCATGTTAATGGAGGGTCTGAACAGGGCCAGGGACTCTCTCAGTACTTACATCTCTTCCTTAAATAGAGGTGATGTCAGGGCCCTCTGGTAGTCCTTCTGCTGGTTTTTGGGTGCTGTGTTATACTCCTCCTCCTCCCCCTCCTCCTCATCCTCCCCCTCCTCCTCCTCCTCCTCACGGTCACATGTGAGCCAGCAGGCGGAGGTTTAGATCAGCTGAAAGGCATGAGCTCATGTAAACTGCAGCTCCATTACACTCTGTGTATTAGCCTGACCCGTGAGGTAATTAGGGACTTATCCAAACACTGATAGCAATGGGCCACCTTCTCATGTGAGCGAATATGAGTAGGGGAGGTGTTTGTGTGTTGGATATTGACGGATGGCATGGAGAGCATATTTCTCCGTTCTGTTAGGGTAGGTCAACATCTCTGAGCTCTCGGCAAAATCGACCTGTTTTTGTCATCACTCATCGAGTAAACTTTACGCCTACAAGTAAATAGCAAAGAAACGGGCTGTTTAATGACACGGCACAAACAGAGGTTACGACGTAGATCGTAGTGGTCACATTTTATATTTAGAAGAATCCTTCAAGTGTGTTTAAAGAAGAGCAATACTGCATCACCATTTACATTCCCACTGCACACAAATAAACTTTTATTGCATAATCAACCGTATACCAACCACTGAAAGCCGTAATCCTGAGGCAACTTCATTTACAAGAGGAGGAAACAATAAGAAAAACACTTCCAAGCATCTGTTATTACTTATTTTTGCCTTCAGAGAATGAGGAAGAGGTTTGTGCATTGGAGGAAACTGTCCTGTTCGCTGTTATCGTCTTATCTTGCCGGGCCAAAGGCTAACCGGTTTCACAGCAGCAGAGCCAGCAGAGAGGTGAACCCCCCACCCAACAAAATGTTAACCGGAAGACGTGACACGCTGTAAAACGTAAAAATGGCAAGCTTTTTTTTTTAGCTCATTGTTTTGGCTTTCGATTCGTCGTGATTATAGAAACCAAAGATGTTCTAAACCAGTTCCACAATAGCTTCGTATCAGACAGACGAAATCAGCAAGTAGCTGGTGACGGCGTTGTAGCATTTAGTAGCACTAGAGTTTTACAGTACATACACGTATACAAATACATGACTTTACTCCATTTCGGTCATAATGCTCTTTCTTTCATGTCTTAAAAATGTCCACGTTCAAACAATAATATAAATGAATCTAAACGTATTACTTAACTAACTAAATCAGTTAGGAAAATAAAGTCGATCACAGAAAAATATTTCTTCACATTTCAAAATAAAAGTGTTTGTGGACAGTTTCTAATTCTTAAATTTGATGTAATAGGTTGACTTCTTTAAATGGAGATGATGTCAGTGCCCTCTTTGTGTCCTACAGCTGGTTCCTGGGATTATACTGCCCCTCCTCCTCCTCTTCTTCCTCCTCCACCAGCCGCACATCAAAGTCATGTAACTGAACACACGCTACACATCCAGTCTGATCGCATCTACTGTGTAGCTGTTTTCACAGTGTTGGAAAACACCTGGCCCCCCTGGTGTAACGTGGCCTCGCCACTGATAACGCAGCAAGCTCCCACCGGGAGTTGCCTCTGAACAGGTTAATACTTAACTATGGTTCTGAGAACAGTGCGGTGAGAGGTTTGTTTAGTCGGTATGACTGACTTGTTTATCCATTTACACTCGTGGGATTGTTTCCTAGGTGGATAGTGACTGTTTAGGAAGTTTGGAAGGACTCATGTTGCTAATCCTCTCCTGACTGTCCACACTAGCTCTAAGCTCTGTTCCCTCCAAAAATAGCAGCACTCACCTGTCATGATCATTTCTATGTAAGGAAATGTTTTTATTAATGTGTGTTTGTTTCGTCTACATCCTTTGGAAAAGATTGAAATGCCTTAGTATTTTACACAAATGAGCTGTATAATATCGCTGCAGATGCCTCACAGCATCTCATTGCACAGATTGACTCGGGCTGTCCTGTCAGTCCCCTTGGTTCATTTGGACTGTTGAGCAACTCAAGAGCGTTTGAAAAGATGCCGCTGGAGTTTTAGAACGCTCATGTGCGGTTGGTGCTACCCTACGCAGGCCCTAATGCCGTAGTCTGACGTTCCCCTCCCCAGAATAAACTACGATGAGGTTCAGAAATACAAAAACATACAGTACGGCTTTCTGCGAAATTTGGGCGAAGGATTTGGGCGCCACTGTTGAAAATGAAGTGCAAACAAAAAGTTTACTGGCAAAAAAGACACAGCGCTGAATAGCATTTGGGTGATGTTTCTACAGAATCGGAATAAAACCGATCAGCGCACAAGTACGAATGGCTCACTACGTCATCTATGTCCCGCAGAGTTATAAACAGCGCTTGAGCCTTCCTGATTAGTTAGAAACCCTCTCTGGTCCTTTTTGCAGAGGTAGTGCAGCTTGTCTGGGCTAAAAGTGATAACTGAACCCTTACTTGGAACCAACAGAACTCTGTGGTGGTTGTCATTGCATATATTGTAGTAGTACAGGTACTTGCACAATAAAATGCAGTTTGTCCAGTGCCAGTAATGCAAATGGCAGCAACTACAAAATAAATTGTAATGATCGTATATAGATTGAGTATATGTAGTATGTACGGTATGGGTATGTACAGTTCAGCATATACACAGTCCTTGGCAATGCGGCAGGCTCTCCATATGTACCATGTGCTGTGATTTCTTATAAGTCTGTAAGGAACAACTCAAATTGTTACTTACAGTCTCTTTTCAATTAACTTACTGAACCGAAAGTCTTGGAAAGGTTTTCACTCTAATAATTCTTCACATCACCAGGAAACATAAGGATCCACAGCAGAAGCATTAAGTGGCATTAACTAATATTATTACTCAACTGGATTTCCCTGTGTAGCTCTTGTTGATATTGATGATTCAGGGTGACATCACCCTTCGGTCTGTATGACTTCTCATGACTTTATTTTGTTTATTGTTTGTTGTTAGTTTTACTCATACAAAGCCAATGTGGACGCAGAGCAGACCTGAACTGAAATAGAACACATCAACACTTCAGGAGTACAAGCCAAATACGTCAGCCTCTGCGTGTTTTCAGTACTTCCGTTCGTTTGGGATCCCACTCCCTGTGATTGCGTGTTGTGATCAGTGACTCAGCGGCGCAGCTGCTGGGTCACAGCAGGTGTTTTGCCTTTGACTGAGGGGGAACACCTGAACTGACATCACTTGGTGGGGGTGCGGCCATGAGGAGGCCCCATCACCCAGAAAGGGACAGCATCCGCCTTGTGAGTCAGCGCTGTATTACAAGTTCTCCCCCGCGATAAATAAACTGTGACTAATGTGGAGTTGTGTTACCCTAGCATGTTGTAATACTGTCACAACAAGTGCATGTTGTTTCTGCGGACTTACTTAATTCGAATGTAATGAATCTATACTTTATGTAACAGCACTTCTGTGGCTCGGTCCATCCTTGTCTCTTTTATTTTATCCACATGTTTTGTGAGTGGGGTTTAAAGAAATGATTCCAGTGGGTGGTTGTGCACACAGTGGCAGGCTATGCTGTGATAAGCCCCAAGCGTCCAGTTTGTTTTTAGGCACTGGGTTCACAGCAGGCTGCTATTGATATAGGCCTAGCACTTTGGAAATGAAAAGTGCATTTGAAGCCCCCTTATGAAGCCGCATTCCTGGCTAATCCAGAGGAGATCTGCACTGAAAGGCACCCCGATCTCTCCCGGGCAAAACAGAAATAACACGGAGCGGGAGGGCCGAGCCAAGGGAGAAGACCTGAGCTAAAGAGTCATTCATTTTCCTTGTGTTTATACACAGCACATATTATTGATATCAGGTAAGAGCATATCCAGAAATGTTTCAGAAGCTAAAGAAAAAAACATGTTTGAGAAGGGCCCACAGTTCTGATATTTACAGTGAAGATGGTGTTAAGGTCTCTCTGTTTTCTCACCTTTATATCAACATGCTAGTCATTTTAAATGAAGGAACCATTGTTGTATTATTGTGCTGCTTTTTTAGAAGTCATTAAACAGCAGAAGAAATTCAATTAAAAACAAATCAAACAGAAATTGTGACTCATTAAAGTAAGAAAATTACCATCAACAATCCTTGTATTCTATGTTCTCTCTAGAGCCCCAGTAAGCTGTGATAGAGAGGCAGTAGGAACAACCGGAATCCTGAAACTGGTGCAGCTAATTGGAATCAGACAGGATTTCTAGCCCCACACATTGAGTCTTGGATTTGGGTTTCATTATGGAGTGTGTGTGGCCACTTAGCTTAGCATGTCATCCTACAACGCCACCTAGGTTTGTGGGAGCTTTGGAACACTCAAGGCTTTGACTCAATTTTCCATTGTGTGTTCAACAACCAATCAGCGGCACAAAGGGAAATTATGCTGGCTAGTTTTTTTTAAATTACATAGATGTTTAGATGCATTTTTATCCCAGATGAAAAAACTATTTGTAAATCTAATCTGTAAATTGGTTAGTTACAAAATTCCTGCAAAACTAATGACAGTTCCCCTAGCCTCTTCTGGAGTTTGTCTAGGATTAATCAGCTTAATTGAGCTATGCTTGAAATTCGACTTTCTGAATGCGGTCTTTGTCCCAGTTTACATGGAATGGAGAAAATCGAATAACTGGCAGGAACTTGTCCGCCTCCTCCACACTAGGTGGCGATATGTCAGTGGATTAATACAGTCCTCTTTCCGATTGACCTATTATGTCATATAATATACGAGTAATTCATGCATCAGACGCCATTTCAAACAACAAAAAGATGGATAATAGTTCAGCTTTGTTGTCTTGTATGTAATGTGTGCGCTATTTACGGTGCAGATAAGATGGTGCTATCCCTCAGGTGGTGCTTAAGCCAACACTGGTCACCTTCTTCTGCGACTGGCTTTTTTGGATGTTTTTTTCCCGTCATCATACAGCGATTGTGGCGCACATGGACACACATTGTCTAGATAACAGTTTGATTAAGTGTATACATGCTGAAGGAAATCAGTTTTCAAGCACATTATCTGGGTGTCTTAATCGGATAAGGAGAACTGATTTTAGTCAGAGTAATGTGTTTACATGCATTAAGTTGTCCAGTTAAAGTCGGATTAAGGCAATAGTTTATTATTGTCATGTGCAGACTGTGAATTAGATGTTGAATTATGATCAAATTATATGAGGATGTGAAATATGATCACAATGTAAAAATGATTATTTTTCATGATTTAGGGTTTGTTATGTAGTATTGAACAAGAAGACATTTTGTTTTACCAAACACATGTCTGTAGGGTCCACTTAGTTAAATATGCTAACGTAGTTTGGGTTTAGCCTGTAGGCATTGTCATGTTGTTCAGACCTTGCTTTTTGTCCTCAGACCTGGGCAATCTGAGCTCAAGTGGCTATCTTCAAGTATCTACATTCACACCTGGCATTAAAATGAGTGTCCTCCATGTGTCCTTAAACCACACTTGGGATCCAAACGCACCGACATCATTTGTGGTGCAGTGGATTTATTTTTTTTTTTCAACAGCTGCTGTCTTTAATGGATCTCTAGAGCGCTATTAGAACCACAAACAGCTGTTTGCCGTGTATGGGTCATGACGTGAGGACATGATTTATATTTTTAATACACACACAAAGCATACTCCTAATAATTAATTCCATTTGCTCATTCTTGTTTGGATTCATCGACACTATCCGTGGGACAATAAATCAACTTGCTGCTAATGCAACATCAAAGGAATAAGCTGTGGCAATTTTAACACTCATGTCTCTTTCATGGCTGATGTTTGCGGTGGGATTGTTTATGGACTTTTTACATTTAAAGTCTAACCTAAATGAATACAACCTCGCAAAACCTTTCTCAGGATTAAGTCTTAGGCCTTGAAAGATCAAAGTTATTGTGAAAGAATTTCATCTATATACATCTATATAAATGTCTTCCATTAAATCTTGTCACGCACTTGAACATCACACTAGTGAACCTCATTGTCTGCAGAGATAGTCCTTTGTCTAGACTAATAAACTGAAACCAGTCAGGATTCTAAAGTGGGAATCTCTCTACAAATTGCTCATACGTTTTTGTTTAAGGCCAAGAGTTCAGTGAACCCTGATTCAGACTTTAGTCAAAGGAGCTTAATGGCTCTGACACAGGATCCTTGCTTTTATCTGTTCGGCCCATTTTTTCCATCTCGGCCCAGCCTAACAATGATACTTCTGCAGCCCGTGATGTTGACACAGCAAAGCGTGCCTTTGATTTTCCATCAGAATGGGTCAAAAGACAACGCACAGGCAGAGGGGAAAAGGTGAGGAGGGTGAGTGAGAGCCAGCGGTGCTTGAGGAGGGTCTAGGCATAGAGACTGAGGGGGACTGAGTTTTCATTGCAGAAACCCAATCTCAGCCCCGAACAGCTCATCCTGGAGTGGGCCTCTTGTCACGGGGGGTAACAGCGGCCACGTAGGCAGTCGAACACAAAGCCACCCAAGCAGCAGTGATGCAGCTTTTTAAAGCCTAGAGCTTTGATCGGCTTGATATGTCTGCAAATACACAACACTGCACTAAACGGAGCTAGTGGAGAGAGATGAGCTCTTTAAACTCATTTAAAGCCTGTAATAAAAGGAGCTCACATGAAACAATGTAAACTGAAAATGAGACACCCACCCTCAAAAACAACTTTAACCATGGTTCTTTGTTCTGCTCACATGCTTCTTCGCATGTCATCACACCTTGTGATGAGTCGTAAATGTGAAAATTTTAGGACAGGATCTATAAACGTGATCAACTCCGCAACATTGTTCCACCTGCTTAGCTTCATGCACGGACAGGAACTTTATTTATAAATTGATTGTGGATCACGTACCTGAAATGGGTAGTAAAAGATGCTATCTGAGTAAGCTAACCAGCTAACCAGTAGCATGGAGCTTTAGTGTGCTAGTGCTAGATAGCATTAGTCACACATTTCCATTATCTTTTCAAGCTGGATACAAAGGTTTATGTGAACTGTCATCTTTAGCTCTCTCCACACCTGCTCTTTGGGGTTTAACTCAACACTCTAAAGCCAGCCTCCAGCATTAACCTGGCTACGTTTTCTGTGCTCCGTGCTGAAAGATGAGCCATCACTTTGGTCTCAGGTTGCTGAAAAGGCTTTCTTCAAGAATAACCTTGATTTCAGACCAGTCTCCCTGAGAAATGCGGCCAAGCATGATGCGGCCGCCACCATGCTTCACCACAGGATTGGTATTCGCAAGAAAAGAACAAAACCTAGAGTTTGTCTGACATAGTATAGCACCTGTAGATCTGCTGATACATCATTTCTTTCCTCACGCTATCAGCACTTTAAATAGTATTTCACTAACTCCTATTGATCAAAACTGAAGTCCACAAGTGACTCTAATACCAATTGCTCTCCGACCCCAAGTCATCTGAAAATACTTAAATCTCAACAGACCTTCTTTAAAATCACATGGCTGATCTTTATTGTAATGTTCCATTGCTGAAAATGTATCAGCTGCTGACACAAGAGAGCCAAATTTAAAAGCAGGTCAGTGCTTTAGGAAAAGCTCTCTCAGCGATTTTCACTAAGCCCCCTCTAAAAACCTTACTGGCTCCTGCCTCTGCAGAGCTCTTGTATACCACACATATATACACATACACTCTTTGTTGAACCTTGCGATGAGGAAGCCTTCAGGGGAAGAGGGGATTTTGAACAAGGGGAAGCCTATTTTTGAAAGTCATCCACCACAGGACTCAGCTAGCACTTCATCTAAGGGTGCAGGGTCAACGTGTGCTCCTCCCCTCCCTCCCTCCCTGTGTTTCCTGAGGAAAAGCTGAAGTGATTTGACTGTGCACCACGGTGGTCTGGGCCTTCCCTTTCGACCCACATTTTCTGCAGAACGTGCAGAGAAGCAGAACCCGGAGGAGAACGTCGACAGCTATTTCTTTCACTCCTCTTGGGTTGCGAGGCCTCCAGACAGTCGTGTTTGGCCTCACTGCCTTACTCACTCTTGCACTCTAATTTCCTGCACGCTGTCTTGAAATGGGCTACCGCACTTGGCTGACTGATGTGCTGAGCATAGTCTCTCTTCGCTGCCAAAACCCCCATATGTTTAAGCTCCGCTCGTACGTCTGAGATGATGACTGTGCTGTCTCTCACTTTTGTTCTCTGTCTCTCAGTAATTCCTAGCATCGGTGGATTCTGGTGGAGATTATTCAAAGCTTTGAAGCTGCTGCTAAACTGTGTTTCAGGTTATAAAATAATTAGTCCATCCCGTGTTTTAGTTTAATAAATGGCTGGGGCGCATCTGGCTGAGGCCGAACAGCTTCCCATGGGTGCTTTTCCAGTCATGTGGACAGGGATTTTATTTACAAGTGAGAACCTGGTAATTACAGTAACATAAATATGATGTGAACATGGCAGTGATAGTGTGTGATCAACATGTCTTCAAATGACAAGTAGACACGTTCAATACTTGTGCCAATATAAACTGTACTGCGTCTGCAAAAAACCTTTAAAGTACAACTAACTTTACTCTGTTGCTGTGATTGGTTGTTAGACTATTCGGTTGCGTCAACAGAGATATTTTTTTTCCGTATGAGTTGAAACATGCCCATAATGAAATCCAAAAGGTCAGGAGTGTTCACACTCTGATAAGAACTGGCAAACGAGAGTTAGTGACTGTATATTCTAATAACCATTGTTTTTTAGAGTTCATAAAACAGCATGAACCCTTCAGAGTTCTTCTCTCGGGGAAGATTATTAATTAGGGAGGCTTCTTAACCACAAAGTAAAAGCATGTTTTCCCGGCACTGTGCTCTGCAGATAAAGATTTGGCTCCTTACGAGCAGACAAGAACTGATTTCTTCTGCTTTCCAAGAACCGTAGAAATAACCTTTACCAGCTGATTTATTGGCTCAGAACAAAACTGTACGAGCATTTTGCTCTTTGCGTGTACTTTGCGTTCGCATCGATCAATCTAGCAGCCTGTGGCATGTTTACGCTCTCAGATCCAGCTCCTTGCAGCGCCGCGCTTCTCTCCTGTCTGCCTTGAGCTTTTCCAGATCCTCACACTCGGTGTTGTTTTGCTCTCTTTGTCTCTCTCCTTTGTTGCAACCTGGCATGTGTTTGGCAGCTCTAATCTGGCCCAGCTCAGGGCGATCATGTGTGTGCTTTTAGTGTTCATTTGCTCTCTCACGTGCCCTCCTTGTGTTGATCAGTTACCTCTGCTGTGGGTTGAGGTGACTTCTGCCCCCTATGCTCTGACCTGCTAATCTGCCAACTGCACACTGGGGCTCTCTCCCTCCTCCAGGTCTCCACATGTTGCCTTTGTTCACTCATCAGGGATCATGACCTCTCCCTTGTGGGCTTGTGTTTGTATTCTGGGCTCCGTTGGCCTCCATTTAGCCTGCAGGAGTGCATTACAGGTTGTTGTTCCACATTTAACCCTCCCATCCTGTGTCTGCACACTTCACATCACCTTTGCATGCCTCCCATGATTCACAAGAATATAATGAAGGGCAATTACCTCTGATTTAGCCTTTACACGACATGGTAACACCTCCCAAACAAGGCCAGCAGATAATAGCAGGAGACAGCAGAGTCATGGCTCAGTGCACTTTTCCTTTACTGGTGGCGGTGTAATATAAATAGCGTTATTATGTGTTAAGAGACTATGTCACAATCAGGGCCATTTGAGTATGAGATTGCTGTTGACGTGTTTAAGAGAAGAGAAAGTTTTAGCTCATAATATAAGGTTTTTGAATTGTGGAAAGTTTTTTTTTCTCTCACAAACTTGTTATCTTATAAATTTCTGCTAATGCTAGCTTGACCGCAATGTAAAAATAGAATTCCTATTTGCTATTTAACTGTAATGAATTAAACGGTAACTAAAAATCTGTTGAAGATTCAGCTTGTGGTTTGACAGGACCTTAGCTCATACTTTATAGCTCATGTAAATCAAGGTAATGTATGTAGTTGGATATTTAATCGCGATTAATCAAACGATTAATTGAATGATTAATTATACGATTTCTATATTTAATGTGTATTAATCCAAATGAATCACACTTTTGAAGGCATATTAATCAGGTTTGTATTACTTTTATGAATGCAGATGCCTTTGTTCTTCTCAGTAGAGACATCTGGCAGGACTTTGAAGCCAAAGTTACTGTTTTAAAGAGCAATTTCTGTTTCTAGAACTGCTGGATTTGAAATGGTGAGGTTGTGTGCACAAATTATAGTGGTGTTTGAGTTGTAACATTGACTGTGTGTCACAAAGAGACTGTTACAGGTAAGAGACTGGCTACACGTAACTTAACCCAGAAAATCTTCAGTTAGGAGTTGTTTGTTGGATACAGTTGATGGTTTTAATCAAAATATTATTTTAGCACTTTGTACTTTGACCACTCTGTTCGCTTAAACTAGTGTGGGTATTCGTATAGCATATTGTGTTATTCTCATAGCACTATGTCATAAGTATGTCATCAGTTCTTTCAACACTATGCCTTCAGCTTTATCTCTCAGCTGCATACAACTGGAGGATTCGCAAAAACTGTCTTCGTTTTTTGTGTACTTGTTTCGTGCCAGTTGTGTAACGTCCTGGCAGACAAAAAGAACAGCTTTATCTGATAAGCGGCATTACTCCATACCATCTCCCAATCTTCCCTTCTCTTGCCTTACTCTCCAGATTCCCACAGGAGACTGTAAACCAAGCTTGACTCCTTGCACAAAATCCTCCCTTTGTGAGCAGCTGAAGCAGGTGAGCCAGAGGTACCATTTGTCTGTCGTTGCACAGATTGTGGCCTGCCAAAATACCTGGACAACAATGACCTCCTTCACAGAAAGCCTAGAGAGGGGAGGTTCCAATTAGGGAAGAGAGGCAGGTCACAACACACGTAGCTGAGCTCGACAAAAGCTGCAATGTTACAAAAGCAGCGCATTTTGTCTGCACAAGCCTTTCGGTTACATTGGCCTTGGTGAAGTTTATAACATTACAGCTTTTCTGGGTTTTTTTCTTGTGATGCAATTATTTTCATGGTGCAAACAGGGTGTTTTCAAGTGTTCATCACGCCACAACTGCACAGTAAAACTATGCCAAACAAAGCTGTTGTGTTTTATGAGTTTGGGCTTATTATCTGTACACCACAAACTTTAATTAGTTCATTCACCTCAACACAAGGCCAAAAGGAATGAAACTGATTGTGTAACACATTATGCAACAAAAAAAGCTAAATGTACAAAAATGATTTTTAAACTGATGGCTGCCTCATGAATAAATTAGTGTTGCCTACTCTCACAAATGGTGAGCAGAAATGTGTACATGATTTAAGGTTTACGATTGGACTTCAGTTTAGATGTGTCGTTTTTGGCTCTCAACACAACAATCTCATAACCTTGTAGAGATTATATGGTGATGAATTTGTGTATTGTGAAATCCAAATGCAGAGCAATGTTACCAGTTTTCATCCAGAGGCATGTTTCTGGTCAAAATGGGTCAGAGAACATTGACATAACAAACACTGATCAACAGAGCCTAAAATTTTGTGTCTTTGAATACTGCTTTTGAGTATATCACAAAAGTTCATTGGCTTGCTCGCTCATCAGTTATCAAGGAATTTTTAGAAGCAATGACACAACAAACCCATCAAAGAAGTGCAAGCAACGAAGGCCAACTGTGACGTCCCCTCGCATTGCAAAAAAGTTGCACTTGAACAGGCCGCAAGAGCTAGCGCTAACAGCCAGTTCGCACATACCATGAAACCATGAAGCTTGAGGAGCTGGGATGCTAGCAAGCTAGGCTACAAATCATCATATGGATCAGTTGGACTAGATTTTATTCATTCTGGATGATTATTATTATTATTATTATTATTATTATTATTATCATTATTATTATTATTATTATTATGGACAATGATTTGTGAACTTGAATTTTGACATTAGATGAAGGTGTAAACTTGCAAATTACAGCCAAAGACGTAAAATGAGAAAAGTCGTCTGTGAGCAGTTTTGCTTCCTTGCTCATCACTTCTGTTTTTCTTCTACACCACCAGCTCTCTGAACCCATCAGTCATTCAGCTGCCACATGCTGAATCAGCTGAAAAGCCGTCGGAGGGGGTCTGACTATGTGTAGGACACACAGCTCGACACCAGAAATGGCTCACCAGTGTGTCACGGACCTTAGACATTCTCACAAGGTGGTCGGTGTTATTCACTAACCCGTCACTGATTTTAATGTTGTTTAATGTGTATCTGTGTGCTCAGAGAATTATAATGATATGAATTTCATCCACATTGTTGCCATTTCGTCTAGTCTTTCTCCCCCTTGCCAAATATAATACAAAATAAATACTGCTTGGTGAGTTTTATTTGAATAAATTACTTATTTTGTGGAGTCTGACCCCAAAATAAATTTTTTGGGATTTGTTTGAAAAACCCTTCACTTAGTTAAAATAGCCTCCTCTGGCTATTTGGAAGCAGAAAGTAAGCTTTTCATATATTCTTCATCCTGAACTGTGATCCAAACCATGTCAGTCTGTGTTTCTTCACTGTTCATTTTTAAACTGTGCAGAATGAGAGTCTAGGAACCCTCCCAAACCCAAGTCACTTGGCTTTTACGGTCGTCCTATACGGCGTCCTTCTCTTGTGAAGCGGAATCAGCGCACTAACTCTTCGCCCTTGCCGCCATCCTCCCTCATGTCCTCAGTGAGTGTGGCTTGGCGCTCTGACAGACACGTCTCAGGCAGCGCTACAGTGCTCACGCAGCACTAACACAATGGCTGGCGTCTGACATGCTCTGGCACAGCGTGCCGCTGTAATCACGGTATGGAGTGGTCCCGGGGGTCACTTTTTCTCAGCGCGTGTTTTGTCTTGGCAGTTTTCACGCTACTGCATCTTCTCGTGCGCTAGCATGTGTGTGCAGGGGCTCAATTTAGACCGAGCTCGATGTGGCTCCCCGCTCCAACGTGACTGCAGCGATGACTGTTTGGGAGTGGAATCTTATTTCCACCAGTTCTGTCTGAAACAGCAGACTGTGATCTACAGCTGGCACTCAGTTGATATGAGGCCAGGCAGTGGGGTTAAAGGGAAGACAGACAGAAGTGTAAGAGCACGTGAGCAAACCCAACATGCTGGACTCCCTCATCAGACACTTGATGCCAATTTACAGCTCATATATATATATATATATATATATATACATATACACACACACACACACACACATCTGCCCTCTAATTTACTCAACAAGCTGGTCATAATGCGCTGCACAGAGTCCATGTTACGTGTGTATAGAATATTGACGACCACCCCAGCCACGTGCCTATACAGGGACAAGGAAAACATTTTAATTTGCACAGGCCTCAAGTATTATTTCTGCTGTTAGACAAAACAGCAGATGTAATTTTTGTTAGACATTCTTTGTTGTCTGGAAATTGGCAGAAGCCATGGCGAAAGCGCAGATCCTACACAGATCCTGCCATTCAGTGCGTAAGTTATTGCGTCAATGTCCCACAGTACTGTAAAAGAGCCTTCGGGCTAATTACTGTTTCTTAAAACTCTGAAGTATTACAAATAAAAACGGGATGTGTGTGAATGAACGTATACACATCCTGTGTCTCTTTATTTCTGTTTATTTTCTATAATCTTTTGATTAGTTCGACCGTGACAAAGGTTCCATTTTGCTACATTAACTATTATTAGTATCATTATTAGTAGAATAAAAAATATGGAAGAGCACACCTTTAAAGTTTTAATAACTGACATTATACACCGATCAGCCACAACATTAAAACCTCTTCTGCTGAGAAACTTTTGCACCTGGCATTCATTCATGTAGATGTTACTAAGACATGTAGCACTCACCTAGACCAGACCAGACACCCCCACCCCCAGAGCAATGACACTACTTGATGGCAGCAGCCATCCCCTGCAGGATGCAGCCTGATACAGCACCCTTTGTTTAATTTAAACATTAACTTTATTCCCCATATCGCCAAGATAAAGGTCAATCGGGGTCATCCGAACCGTTCCTATTTGGAAAGCCCCGTGTACTGAGGATGACTGACTTTGCAATCTATATTTTCATCTAATGACCACAATCTTATTTTTTTTGTAGCTCACTGTGTCGTGTGTATGCGTATTTGTGTGTTACCGTGTGTTAAACCGTGTCCCTGCTGCTGCTGATTTCAGCACATTTTCACACTCTTCTATGTTTTTCTTTCTCTCCAGCACTCCCTGTATAAACACAGTTTGCACTAATAAGCCCGGCACAGCCCAGTTTGATTGGTCTTTCATTTCCTATTCAGGGGAACCATGCACGCAGACTCACACGTACATTCACACGCACACATGCAGCACTGGTTCAGGGGTTATTTGTTTGGCCTCGTTTCTAATGCATGCAGCAGACAGGTTTAAAGGCCCTGGCAGTTCCAAATGGGAAAATGACTTACAGCAGCCATGAAAAGATTGGGTTTCCTCCTCCTCAGAGAGCAGCTAATGAACCCACATATCTGGCACATCAAACACTAAAAAAAAAAACTACATGCAGCCCTTTCCTCCTGAACCCTGGTTACGTGCCACACCAAAAACCACCGCTCAGAGCTTTCTCTTCTTTTTTACCAACCGTGTCTTTTTCCAGTCTTGGCTTCCAGTCCTGTCCAGCGGTACATAACTTCCCACCCCCACCCCTTTATTATACTCCATCCTTCCCAGAATCCCCTTGTCCGCCTAACAGATGTTCCAGCACTCCTGGGTGTCACATGCCCAAATAAAACCCAGAGGACGGACTCTTTACTTTCTGCCGGTGGCCACTAATGAAAACACTGTCAAACAGCAGTAAGACAGAGTGGATATTATGGACTTTATTTATGCTGTTGTACATAAATTCAGCAGAATTGGGAGAGGGATTATACACACACATGTTGCCACTGTAGACCTCTAACAGCATGAATTTGTCCTCGGTTTGTTTTACTTTGACATGTAGTGGTAGTAAGATGTAAGTAAGATGGTAAGATGCTGACTAAGTTAAAACTTAGCATCTTGTTTGATGTCTGTCAATTTGCAAACTTTGTTATTTTAATGACGGTTCAACCTGTAGAACACATCAAAATTCAAGACGAGATTTTTAAAATAATTTAAATCCATCTACGCGCCATTCAAATTATTAAGTTTTGCACTTACTTATTTATTTATTATTTTAAATGTTTTCCTCCCTCTCGTGGTCTCACGGGACCACTTCACAGAATGGCTGCCATGGCAACTTGTAGTCAGTCAGTTCTTCTAGCGGCTCCGTTTAGCTTCTTCTGCTTCTTCTTCTTCTTCTGTGATCGGCTTTCTTGGATGTTTTTGTTCCGGGGTCACACACCAGCGCAGCGGAAGTGGAGCATGCGCACACGCATTATCTAACTGGAAAACTGCGGTTCGGTATACATGCCGGAGAAAACCGAATTCCAATCGCATTATCTGGGTGTCTCAGTCGGATAATGAGAACTCAGATTTTAATCGGAGTAACGTGTTTACATGCACTTAAATTCTCCCGTTATAGTCCGATTAAGGCAATAATTAGTTTTTTTCACGTGCATGTAAACGCACTGATTGTGATGTCACATCCTGTTTCTATGAACTCATCAAAACAATAGACTCTTGAGTATGCATCAACATTATATTAACTACCTAAAAGGACATTAACCATCCTCGAAAAATAGTTATTTGGCGTGTACTTTCGTGTTTTTGTTCAGTTCAAGTCCCCTCCACAAACACGGAGGGGGTGGAGCTTAGGACCTATACAGTAGCCAGACACCAGGGGGAGCTCTGCGTGCTTTGGCTCTTTTTATATATATTTTTATATATATATTTATATACAGGCTATAGTTGGGACAAAGATCATTTTAGCTGTTTTCTCAGACTGCACAAAACTTCATAGAGCCGCAGAACAGAGTAAACTGTTTCACATCTGGTTAATGGATTTCTTAAGTGAATGGTGAAACTTCCTGGCTACTTAAGTGCTAAGTGGCAGTTCATAAACCATGTTGGAGATGTTTTACTCCCTGCAAGTAAACTGCAGGATTTGCACTACACCGCAGAGGTTGTTTGTTGATTGAAATATCACCGTATTTCGAAAATGTCACATTTCGTTGGATTGGTGCTGTTTGTGTAAAGCCTTTATACCCGTGCCTCTGCACTGAAACATGAAGCGAACGTTCTAACGTTTCTCACCTCATCCATGTTTACTGGGATCCTGACCCGGTGTTGTCTTTCTACACCGTGTCACTCGGTGTCCATTTCTGTTTTAATGACTCTCTGGAAGTTTCAGGATACCTGTAGGCAGAGTTGTTGGGAGATCAAGGTCAAGGCCAGAGTGTTTTTTTTTTTTTTTTACCATCATGTGGAAGACACCTGACCCCTTCTTAGTTTACTCTTAGCACATAATGCTTGTTTATCTTGGTCCTCTTGCTCTCATCTTTTGCTTACCTCAATTCGATGGGTTTGTCCAGATGGAGCAGGGTTCTGCTCAAGGTTTCTTCCTGTTAAAAGGTTAAGAGGTTTCTTTTTTCTTTTTTTTGCCACCGTTCCCTAGTGCTTGTTCCTTGGAGATAGAGGCTCTGGGGTCTTATAAAGCGTCTTATGACAATTTGTACTGTTATTGAGGCTATATAAATAGGATTTAACTGAACTGAATGAATGTATTGAGGGATGTGCAGAAAAATATTACAAATTATTACTTTCTACCTAACATACTGCAAAATACAAGTAAAAACATTAAAGCAGATCTAAGTTTTGAACAATTCAAAGGTCAAAATAAGCATTGTGAAGACTGATTTATCAGGTTCAGACTTGCATTAACATTTGCCCTAGGCAATCGGATCACAAGTGATCAGCTCAGACAGTACGGGGGTTAATTATGGTGCACATGGATGTTTTAGTTCTAATCTGAGCTTTGCCAGGTCTTTAAAAATAACTAACATCAGGGTGGAACAACTTGGGTGATTTCAATAAGTGAAAAGACCTCAAGGCTTGCTCCAAAATATGTATCATCTCCACGAGTCATGACACCCACAAACCAAAGAGCTTGCGGTTCTGATGCAGCAGTAGTGATCCATGAGAGACAGCGTCTGTTCTAATATTCTACTGTGTCTCAAATATCATGTCTCAAGTGCTGGCTGGGGACACATGTGGAGACACATTTTGATGCAAAAACAGGAGACATTCTCAATACTTTAACATAGTTCTATGTCTATACGTTCATTTTTGCAGGACTTTTACTTGTCTTACTGCTGGAAGAAATTCAGTATTATTACAGTGAGGTATTAGTGCTTTTGTTTAAAACTTCCTATATTCCATCAAAATCATCCTTTTTTAAAATAAGTTCTGAATATCTTTCAGCAACCCTAAAATCTTTTATAACCGAGTGTCATTTTGTGCCTCCGTCTGCCTTAAATCCATGTATTTTGCACAGTGAAGCCATTAAACAGATTTTGATCTTTGGCTTTTATGTATTTATTTATTCGGTGAAATATAGTGTCAGACTGTAAAGTCCAAATCACACCAAAGAGCCAAAGGGAAATGTAAAGGGATCCTCTGTTTGAGTGACACCTCTAATTTTAAAACTAGGTCCATTTTGAATGCTGCTACTTTTATCATTGGCATGAGTCTGTAAAAAGTAATGCTATGCAGATTTCTTTTAATAGACTGGCACTGAGTAGAACAGTGAGGCAATCCATATTCCTTTTATACTTGTCTCTGGTCAAATTCAGTTTCAAAATAATACGTTCCTTATTTGACCTCTTTTTATTTTTATTTACACCTTGTCTATATCAACCATAATGTATCATTAATAAGCCCTAAATGGAAATACAACCCTGAGAGAATACATTCAACATTCCTATACACTGCTTGTTATGTCTGAATATTTATGACCATGTTCCGTGGACGTTGATGGTTTCTCTGTGGAGCAGTGTAGCCGTAACACCAATGTTTCCATTCAAAAGTGGACGGGCCCCGGTGCTGCATTGAAAGCCTCCTTTGTTTTGCAGCCTCAGACCTTGTCTGGGATCATGTTTCTAATGGCTTCCACTGGAAGCGAGAGCGTGCGGCTGACGCAACAAGTGAAATTAAATGTCTAGCAGAAGCAGATGTTGGACAGACGCTGGCTGCTAGGATGTGTGTGAGGGGAGGAGGGAGCAATGGGCGTTTTAGCTGTTGTCTGGATTTAAGCGATTGAATGGGAAAGGGGAGAAAATGACGCGGGAGACGTGTGTTGGTGCCCAGTTTAATGTAGGTCTGACCCCATGGGAACCATTCGGACTTGTTTGTCAACCAGCTGATGCCACACGGATGGTCCATCTAGCATCAGTGTGGCAATAAGAGTGATTTGATTTGCCATTGGCAGCAGTCATGTTTACTTTGAAATTACATTTTTGTGGCCCAAACCTTAGGCAATGGCTAGATTTCAGGGTAAGCCACTGAAAGTCCTCAAAAGCAATGTGTGCGTGTGTAGTCTGGATCCTGCTCATTAATCCTAACCGAATTCATCAAATTATGCAACGAGTCTTACGAAATGCCAGAGCTGGAAAAATGGTGCCACTTTACTGCCATTCTGATTATATCTGATGATACAAGTGACAACAAACTTAACCAACCGATCTACCAGGCCCTAATGCGAAGGGGCCAGACCCAATGAGCATAATTCGAAAGAAGAAGAGAAAAGTACTCCCTTTTTGTGGAAGAAAAGACTTCTGTGCGTGTGTGTGAGCAGTGAACACACCTTGAGCATGTGTCAGGCATTAGGTGCTAAATCCTGGATCAAAGGATCTGGACAGCAGCAATCCGTCTGAGTTTTGTCACTGTTTCCATCCAGACAGTGGAGTGCGTTCAGCTCCAGGTGAGGCCTGTCAGACTGGGGGAGTCTTCCAAAAGCAATGGGATGCTGGGAAATACAGGCAGAGGGCAGCTGTTTTCCATCTTTAATGTATGGACACGGCCGAAACAGGGGAGACTGTACTGTGGAAACGCTAGGAAGGACAAAATGAGGAAGAACTGTGAGGCCTGGAGGGAAAAATTAGGTTCCAGCAGACATTTCATGGAAAATGGCAGGCAGGAAAAGGTCAAGATGAATATGAACAGAACTTTTACTTACCTTTTAACAGCAACCTGAATAAGAGAGGGAGCAAGAAAAAGATTCACGTAAAAGATGATAATTCATGAGTTGCATTTAGCTAGCTTGGGAGCCAAACCAATTCCCTGGCCTACACTTTTTTTAACGACAAAAAGTTGGTCAGGAACCCTGATTGTGACTGATTATGCTCCAGCTAAGATATGTCGGACCAATCAAATGATTTGGTCCTCTGAGCGCCTTTGAGTTAAATCTGTTAATAACAAAATGGCTGATGATTAGATTGTGCTATTGCATCTGTTGTAACAGATGTTGACAGTGAAATAACTTTAAAGGATGAACAATTAGCAGCTATGAAGACATTTGTCAGCGATGCCTTAACCACTTATTGTCACATACTTTTGTTACTAAATTACTGAGACACAAATAGAAGGATACCAGACCCCTGTTAGATTAAAAAAAAAAAAAAAAAAAAAATGGATTCAGAGGCGCATGTAATATCTAAATGTTTGGACAATTTGTAACCAAAGAGATTTCAATGAGTATTCTCAAACTAAATCTCCAAAGGAAAACGATAACAAGGTGTATTTACAGTATCTCTACAGAAAATGCAAGCAAAAGGGTTGTTGGGTCAAATCAGTTAGCAGTCTGAATGCTTCGTTCATGAAGCAGGAGTTAGCTCGCGGACATACCACTGCTGTACTTTCCAAACCTCTTCAAATGTCCTTAAATGTCTGGTTAAGGGTTTTTATGGCAAAGAATTGTGGTTACTAAACCAAGCTAACAAACCACTTTTGTTATTAACATTTAATGATTATAGCATATGTTGAAGTATAGTAAACTACTTTTGAAAGGACAGTCGTCACTAGCACGTAGCTATTCAGCTAGCTACATAATAAACATTAAGGCTCATTTAGGGTATGTCAGGGCATAACCTACGCACGTAGCCTATGCCGGTGCGAGCTATTTATGCTTGTGCCCTTGTCAGTCTGCACGCTCTATAAAAGCTCCAACCAAATGCTAGTTGGTGCTGTGTCTTTTTTTGCCTGGAAGATTAATTTTTGATTCTACTTCCTGCTTCAATTCCAACAATGGCAAACTGAATCTTTCGCTTCAGACATCTGCGTAACATGTGCGTAGGGCCTGGGCTGTCACCAGCTGACTCATTAAAACAAAAAAGAATCACATCAAAGGTCTTCATTTTAAACTATATCTAATATCACACTAAAAGGCTGTTCCACATATCAGCAAAAATAAATAAATAAAATAAATCTGCGTCCTCAATTAATAACCTGTGTAGAACACAAGTGAGTGATTGGGAGGTAACATGTTCAGTACAGTATACAAATAAAGGGCAAATAATGGGCTTACAGAGACACTGTTTACACGTCACATGTGGAGGCATTATTAAGTTACTGGATTAGTACGTGGTTTGTTAAACATTTTCTCGGCTTGGAGCAGAGGTTTATGTAACCAAATGTTTGAAATTCACAAAGTCTCCAATTTATTACACTTAATCTGTTAAGATTATCGTAAAATTATTTGTGTATGGGAATATCTTACTCAGCCTCAGTTCTAATCTAAATAAGGCGGTCCATGTAAACACAAGTGGTGATATAGCACAATGGCAGTAATCTGTAAAGATTAATGCGCGTACACACCGTTGAGAACCTCCCAGACATCAGCTGGGGCCAAGCGACCAGACGTTGGCGTGTCTGCAAGATGGCATTATATAACCTAAGTTGCAAAAAGATGGATGTGGTTGGCAAAAAAAAAAACAACGTCAGTCATTGCAGGAGAGGCGTAATCCAATCTCATCTCCTTAAAAAACCATTATGAGCACCAAATGAGAGAGTGGGACGTCTCACAGCAGGCCTGACACAACTGATCTGGGGTGGATTTGTTACATAAGGTAACAACCGCCTGTGGAAAAAAAGCGGTTGCTCTTCATATGTTGTACGTCACTTAATTACAGGAATTACCCAACGCCAGATCCTCTTAATCTGTCATATATCATCAATCACTGTTGTCCTATATTTCTTGAAAATGTATTCGAGAAAATTCGACAGATAGCATCAACCAACAAATGCCAAAAGCAATATTTCAAGGTTTCCAAAGAGATTTTCCTGCTAACGTTCAATTGGTCTGCTCAGTCTATTTAAGTTTTCAGCGGATGTCAGCTGCACTAAGACTGCAACTTTCTGACAAGCTGTCAAGCCCCCTGCCACTGGTGTGCTGCATAAGAATTTGATCTTTGACCTTTTGTTGTAGTGCCTAAAAGCCAGAGGACAGCGCACCTGCCTGCCACCCTAGGATACACCTTCATTTCAGGGACACACACGCCAAAATATCTCTGTCAACAGTTTCTTAGCTTTTAGACAGATTTCCCTGAAACCGATCCGCTTCAAGGGCCCAGAAGAATTTTAACTGTCTTGTAAAATATTCAAAGAGGGTTTTCCTCCAGAAAGCTGACACTCAGCAATAAACTTGCAGCAATGTTTAATGGCGCCAGCTGGCAAAACTTCTTCCCTCCGTTCGGTTTCTATTTTCGACTCAGACTCTGGCCACAGCTTTGATACATTGATACACTGATACACACCACATAGCGTGAGTATAAACATTTGCACATCAAAGCGACACTTAAAATACTTTAAAACAGAGGATGTTGATTTGGGTATCTTTAGCTGCTATGCTATATCTGGATTTGACTTCGTCTATTTCATGCTATGACATGTTTTATGATCCACAGAGGACAAATCCTTCTCATCTTTGTAGTCTGTTGATATTTCAATTAAAGATTCACCTGGAAAAAAATTACTGTCCCATCATGCTAGGAATTTTTTTTTTTTTTTTTTTTTAGCATGTTAGCATTTCAAAGCACTGCTACACCAAGAACACAGCTTCATATGCAAAATAAGTAATTTTCTGCTGTAATGCAACCATTAGGAGTTAAATCTCCCATTGGCTTCCATTAATCCACTGCAGAAGTAATTGGTTTGGGTCCATTTACCAAGAAAATGGATTATCGATGAATCCTGGCTGCTTCAGAGGAAAGTACAATCAACCAACCAAAAAATACCAGTTTAATTAAACAATGAAAACCATGAAAATTGTCATTATGGCACTCATATTACAGAATGATTAACAAAAACGGCTGAGGTAGATTACCATACATTACGAGTTGTGTATCATTTTTATAGACGACTTCATGACACGACATTTGGGTAAAATATTAAATAAATAGTCACACTGAAATATTAGTATCAACATAAATTCAATGTATATGGTTATCTTTTCAAAATTACCAAAGATTTCCCTGCAAAAAAAAGAAAAAAGATAAAAAAAGGAAAGTCAATGCATGAAAGCGGCCATTTTGTAAATGGCTGCCAAAATCCTGCAATTGATCCACCAGGGGGAAGATGACCAGTATCAAAATGTGGACAACAGGATCTTCGGGGACAGGGAGGTACTGATCATATGGGTGGAACAGAGGTCTCAGAAACTGATGCATCAAATAAGATGTTTAAGTCTACATTCATACTCTGTTTATGCGTTCTTTATGGTCACCTCGTCTAAAGCTATGACTTTGTGGCAAATAGAACAGAAGCTCACACAAAATGCACAGGTTTAATCAGCCAGAAATAATCAGGCTTTCATTAGGCCACTAACTAGATATACTTTTAAAAACACTCAATACACACATGGTACGCAAGCATTTATTGTAGTTGGTTTAAGTCAATTGCCTTTTGCACATTTCACTTAATTTGCTAAGTTGCTAAGTTGATGGAAATAGGCAAGCAGCAACTCTGAGTTTAAGTTACTCTGGATTAAAAAAAGAAGACAAATCAGTTACGTGCACACAGGCACACAGAATGTTAAGTTTGAAGTGATCGTCACACTGTGAGATGAGACTGGTCTTCATCAAAACACCAAATGAGGGAATAATGCTTTCATCCTGCCAGTTCAACTCCACACACTTGGAGCATCTTTGCAAAGCCCTGAACGCTCCCAGTCTCTTATTACATATGTCTGCTTTCCAAGCATTCAGCCCCTCGTTTCAGACATTCAGCATCGGGCCTCTGATGGAAAACTGCAGCCCGTTCACATCGTTAGTTCCCATTCTGGCTGCACCAGTTCCAGTATCTTTTTTCGCAATTGCATTAGCAGACCGCCAGCACCGCCGCAATGCAAGGAATCCAGACATTACCCAATATCCCGAGAGGGTCCGAGGGGATACGCGCTCCTTTACAGACACGCCGAAAGAGCGTGTGACTGCTCGACATGTCTGCGGTTTGAAGTCACAGGGGAGATTTGTCAGAACACACGTGAATGACACATCATGAAAGACAAGTCAATACTTGGCCTTAAGAGAGGACTTTTGACTACTTTTTATAGGAAACTAACTTGTCCTCTAAATGAATTAAACACATTTCTTTCATGTTAGGGGCCATTAATACTTGTAGATTAATGACGGACTAAATGTGTGATGAGAAAGCGGGTGTACACTGGGACTATCACACTGAGGATCATCAACAAATTTTGTAGTTCCACCCAGAACCTTTTAGCATCTTTCATCTCAGTGTTTTGATTCCAGGGCCTGGAACTCTGTTGTTCTGGTTCATTGCCTAGTCATCACTCACTTTGGCTCCATCTCCATCAACACAGGCACAGCTTGCGACTTATTTATACTTTTGACTCAATTTCACACCTTAGCTAAGCCGTCAGCCCAGACCCTATCACCATAGTCTGACGTGCACCTCCCCAGAATGTAACTACGCGTCACGACGACGCAGACCACAAGAGCCATGACTGGCCCTCTTGGTAGTAGCATGTTTCTGCTTTACTATTTTGCTTTACTGCTTCTCCATCTCTACCTCAACATTTGAAGGAGATATAAACAAAACTGGCAAAAAAAAAAAAACACAGCACCAACTAGCGCAGGGGCCTTCAACGTTTTTCAGTGTGTTGTAGATTAAACTAATTTAAATACATTTAAATTTGTGGGGGTGAAAAACAAAAACAAAACATATATATAAAAAATGCCAGATTTTGTGACCTCCTGTTGAAGGCCTATGAACTAGTGTTTTACCACGTGACTTACGTACTTAGGTTAGCTCTGTTTATTTGGATTTGGACAGCACACAACGGAGAAGTTAAATAAAAAGTTGTTGAAAGTCTGATTGGTGGATTTTTAGGGCTTCTGCAATAAAATCTTTTCATCTTTCTGCTAATGCATGCGAACAGTGTGTACAGTGCTGCAGATGGCCCTCGCCGCCACTTGTCTTTTGATGTCTGAGCCAGGTGGCCGACCCTCTCACTCCACCTCGCACTGCTAACCAGGCGGCCTTTCACCCTCTCCCTCCCTCGAACACCTCATGCACACTACAACCGGGTCGTAGTTTCCTGAGGTGGTTTCCAGGAATCACACTCATCCCCTTCCCTGCCCTCTCATCTTTCACCCATTTTCCTTTTTTTTTTCACAGTGAGTCTGGAAAGTGTGAGCAAGCATTTCCTGTGGAAAACTGTGTTTTCAACGCAGTAATTTGGATTGTGCAGACGGAAGAGAAACACTAAGACAGTAGAGATGTTGAGTGAAAGAAAAATGCTGTATCAACATTGAGGCGACTGATCCACATTTAACTTTCCTCTGAGTGCTCATATAAACGGGCAGGGGGAAATGGATGGTGGTGATGGGGTGAGGGAGGTTGGGGGGGTCAATGGCAGGTTAGGATCTCTTTAGCTCAGGGTCAAAGGTCAACATTCTGAGGGCGCAGCACAAGGCCAGCTCTATGAACCAGATATTTATGGAGCCATTAGCCAGGATAAGGCATTAGCTTACAACTCAGTGGCACAATTAGAGGATGTGGGCACGTTTGGTGAGGACATGGGGTAAATCAGCCAGGACGGCCATGCTCCAAGTGAATGCACTTTAAATAGTTATGTTCTTGTAACTCACTGCTAGTCAAGCACAAAGCTGCTTATAATACCGGAGTCTGTCTTTTTACCCTTTTCTTTTTCTTTTTTTTATGTGGTTAGCTAAGTAATGAGTGTTATACCACTTTCACATCGAAAATACCCGGTTGACACAGGATTTTCCGATGTGCGTCGAACCGAGTTTTTCATTCAATGTGAAAGGGCCTTAGAGGTGCTGAAATGGATCATCTTTACCTTTGGACATAGGCTGGGTGGTCTAGCTAAGCTAACTGTCTCCTGGTTGTAGTTTTGTATTTAATGGGCAGATATGACAATGGTATGAATTGCCTCATTGAACTCCCAACAGTGAAGCAAAAAAAATCTATGTTTCAAGGTTTTCTCTGGAGATCTTACACCAATCAGCCACAATAATACAACCACTGGCGGGAGAAGTAGATAACATTGACCATCTAGTGACAATACAATGTTCTGCTGGGAAACCTTTGCAACTGGCATTCATTCATGTGGCTGTTACTTAAACATGTACCACCCAGCTAGACCAGACCAGGCACCCTCACCCCAGAGCAATGACACTTCTTGATGGCAGCAGCTGCAAGAAACACTTTAGGAACAATTAAAAAAAAAACAGCAGAATGTGTTGACCTGACCTCTAAATTCACTGGATCCCAAACTGATCAAGATCCCTCCTCTCAACCCATAGGACCCAAAGACCCCCACTAACAACATTCTGTTGCCAGACACCACAGGACACCCTCAGAAGGCCCATCTCCATTCTCTGATGAACCACAACTAGAGGCACAAGGGAGACTTACAGAATATTAGGTCATAATGTTATGCCTGATTGGCGTTCCAGAAGATTGGCTTCCCTAAGTACAGTAACTTCTCAGTTTATACATCTTTCTAGTAGGTGGGGAAAATATTCCTAACTTTGTTTTGGATTTGTAAACCCAGGCTACCCTCAACTATTAAGAGACAAATCAAGCTGGTGTTTACACTCCTGGTACGGAGCTTAAGATGAGCCATGACAGTTTTGCGCTCCACCTCAGCAGCAGATAAACACGGGAAAGTAAAACAAATAGTCACCAGTCAGCCAAAAATAAAGAGGCTGAGGCACGTGAGGGCTGAAAGTCGAGCAAGACCACCACAGGTGCAAACCGTCCTCCTCAGCACCTCACAGGCGCCAGGCTGATATGTTGAGGCTAATCTCATCTTCCTATAAACTATTATTACGGTTTAAAGAGAAGGAGCAATTTAATGCTGCAGGAAAGCACTTTGTTGAATCCACTGGGAATCTTTGTTTTATTGCTCACGATGTATCCAGACACAGAGACACACCTACAGTAACTACAGAGAGCTTTCAGAGAAACATGCGTGTGCACACACTCGCACTATTTATCGTGAGCAGCAATGTTCTGAATGCGTGTTCTCTCATGCATCTGACCTCGGCTACCCCGCTGTTATGTCAGCTGGGTTTTGGAACAAGTTGCAAAACAACAGACACGATTTTTGCATAATGAATAAAGCCAACGCTGGTTTTATTTTCGGGAAATGTTTTGGCATGCAGAGATGAAAACTGAACGATCCTTGCTAAGTTTGGAAAACAGATGCAAATAGAGTTTTAGTTCAAAATAACTCAGATAAATAGTCATAATCCTACCTCAATTTCCCTGAATAACCCACAGCCTTCATTAGATACTACATGAGAAAGCATGTACATTTGTATGTATGTGTATTTATAATTTTTATATTTGTAAACTGGGTAAATCTTTCCTTTAAATTAGCTATTAAATAATCTCAATCTAAATTTTATGTTGGCGCATGTCACTACAGCCCTCTCTCTTCAGAGATAGCAGGAGGTCAGGGTGGATGGCGGGTAAGCAAAGCACTAATGCCACAACAGACAGACAGAGTCTGACATCTCAAATCTCCTAGGTTGGACGGTGATCTAATGATCAGTCTGCATCCTGCTGTGGATGGCTGCTGCCATCAAGGAGTGTCATTACTCTGGGGTGGGGGTGCCTGGTCTGGTCTAGGTGAGTGCTACATGTCTAAGTTACCACATTAATGCCAGGTCCAAACATTTCCCAGCAAAACTGAATTGTCACAAGATGGAGAATGTTATTTACTTCTCCTGTCGATGGTCTTAATGTTATGCTGTATCGGTGTAGCATAGTGTAACGTTAGTGTAATCACTAGGTTAAAAATGTATTTATCCAACCAATTTAATGAAGTGTTGCAGGCATTACTGTACAGTTTGCAGCCGTTCACTAAATGTGTTGTGTTTATATGGACGTCTGGTTTCCAAGTAACACATTGTTTATATTGTGACTCAATAGAAACATTTTTACCTGTCGCGTATTCTCTGCAGAAAGCTGAATCGGAATGGCAACAATTAGCATCCATTTACTCTCATGGCATTTTTGTCATGCCATAAAGAAGGTGGCTCGCAATTGGAAGCCAAAAGTTGAGTAACTTCACTTGTGTTTGCCAAAATATCTCGATTAACTATCTACATAAAACAATGAGGTCATGAAGCATGATGTTGATTTAGCACTGTTACGTGGCATTCAATAATGGGCCCTGACTGCATTTCCAGCATGGAAATTCGCAATGCTAACCCTAACCAATCAAAAAGGACGACACAGACGACGACAAAGTTAATGTTGTGTTTCTGATGAGGCATTTACAACCTGAACGCTCTCCTCCCTGGCTTTCCCACCGCTAACATACTTCTCAGCTGGTATGGAGAGCTGTGTGACAACATACTAGGCTTGTGCTCCACTCCCAGTGTGTCAGCACCAGTGTGAGAACGGCCTAATTAATAGCTGTCAGCGACACAAGTGCAGCTCTACCTCCAGAACATTCTGTACTTAGGTTTGTTTTTGAGTCTGAGGAATGACCTTCCATCAACCGGCACAGATTGATAGCACAGCACTGCCTCCGAGCACTGGTGGAAACCATGAATTACGCAAACAGATGTGACTCAACAAATGGTGAACAGAGATTAATTTAATTTCGGGGCTGTGTTAATGTGCAGTGATTGTATCTTGGGAGGCTTTCACACCCATGCTGTTTTTCGTACACTGCTTTATGATTGTTTATCTGCAATGTAATTTGCACTGGTATGAACACACGGCAGTTGGATTTGTTTGCAGTGTTAACACATGTTTTCTACAAACGGCCTAGATGCTCTATTAAACTGAATGTGTTGTTCATATCCAGAACACTGGTGCATGAACCACAGAAGAGCAATAAATGCTTTTTGAGACATTCTGATCAAAATGACAGCTAATGAAACTAAAAAGTGCTTAAAACTATAAGCTAAAGGTAATGAAAAGGTTTAATTAGCTAAAATTAACCCACTGAAGAAGCTAAGAGTGATGGTCAAACTGTTAAAATGATCGGCCTAAGGGGCTAACTAACAAAGGCTAATGGGTAATTGCTTGCAATAGTTTGCTAAGCGTAATGAATTCGAAACTAAGGCATATAATGCATGTAATTAGAATATGTGAAATATAGCACATTGCTAAAAGAAGCCTTGTGGGTAAATGGCTAAATAGTTAGTTTCAATTCAGTATACCAAAAGTAGAGTTTATGCTTCTGCAGGATACGGCATAACCTATGCACATGGCCACAGGAATTTTGCCAAAGACAAGTCAAGCAAATGTTTGTATCTTTGAACCTCCTCGGTTAACTGAACTGAACTACTAAGCCGATCAATCAGAGCTCTTGCAGTCTGAGTTGTCACGGCCATGCTTAATATATAAATATGCTGTTTCAGTCGAAATCATCATTCACGTTCCCCTGACTCCACAGTTTTCCCTGGATACTACCCAAAGAATGCATGTGTATTTTTGCACTTTAAATTACAAATACTACGAAATCTAAATTTTATGTCGGCACATTTCGCCACAACCCTCTCCCCTCAGAGACAGTAGGAGGTCGGGGTGGACAGTGGGCGTGCAAAGCACTCGTGCCACAACAGGCACACAGGGGCTGACATCTCAAGTCTCTTATGTGTAACTGGTTTTCTGCAACAAAGTACATGTCTAAGTGACATCCACACAAATGCCAAGGGCCAAAAGTTTCCCAGCAGAACATGGAGTTATGACAAGATGCTCTGTGTTATTTACTTCTCCTGTCAGTGTTTTTAATGTTGTTTAATGTTGATCGGTGTATAATATCAGTGGTTAGGTGTGTTCATCCATATTTTTATACTACTAATAATAATGGTTAATGCAACAAAATGGATGGATAGTAGCTGAAGGTAACTGACATACAAATTAAATTTAAAACTTTCAACACATCACAATCACTTGTAGCATCCAGCTTGTCAGATAAGCTCAAATCAATGAATGAATGTTTGCTCGACTTCATCTGTCAGGACCCTCTTATGAGAGTTATCGCTGGGAACATTCTGTACTGAATGCTGTTTTGTTTTATGGCGAAAAGAGGAAAACGGGAGAATGCAGGCAGGCAGATGAGTTACCCTTAAAGCTAGCAAGAGGTCATAGCGCAAGGTCAGATCTTTATGTAAGCTGTTTTTTTTCCTTTTAGCACAGACACCAAATTAATCTGAGTTGGTTATCGGTGGCGTTATTGGACAGTTGTTTTGCAATAAGTCACAAAACGGCAGGGTAAGAACTATTGACCTGATTTATTGGAAGTCAACATTACTCAGACTTGTTTACCTTTTTAGATCCCATGGTATTTGCCAGAGAACATTTTTGCCAGAGAACATTTTTGTAAGGGTGTTTTCAAGTTTCATACTAACTGAAACTTGTTTTAATCTTTAGAAATATCAATTGCATCATAGTGTCAGATTAACTTTGAACTCAAACACTAAATATAAAACAAGTTTGGAATATTGCATGGCATTACCGTTGTGATCCATCTCTTGCATTCCACAGGGTGTAAGATAGTTTCTCAGGTAAGTTACACAACATATTTGCCTCACCTTGCGATGTCATCTTAACAATTGATGGACTGCAAAGGACAATTGCACAGCAAAGCATTTAAGTGAGAGCAGGCAGATGTTATGCAGTCCGCTCAGATGCTTTGCCGCAAATGTCTCAGAGTGAGTGGGTGTTCTAAATGTTAACAGGGCGTGAATTTCACATTCAGGTATCCGGTCCGCTTGGACAATAAACACTGACGGCTCGCTAATGTTTAAAGAGACTATGTTCCCCGCTGTTGCTTCCTCAGTGTTTGATGCTGCATTTACTCACAGGAGGCTTCCAAGTTGTCATAAACCCAGTTCGTGGCTGGTAAGAGGGAAGCTAACTGCTACCTCTTTGTTTTGTGGAGCCAAACTAAGTTAGGTGAATCTCCCTTGATTCATTTGTAAATTATTGCTACTTTATGACAAATTAAAATGAAAAAATATTAATATTAGTTTATGGATCCCTTTATTTGCATTTAACCCATTTGTCTATTCACACAACATTGTGTACACTTAGAGCAGATTCAGGGTAAGGGGCTTTTCCAAGGTACCTAAGCCATGGACATAGGAAGATGTGAATATACTCACCAGAACTGCTTCTCTAAACAGTACTCCTCTTAATGTTATACTCTGAGTGTTATACAATGAGAATCATACCCTTAGAGGTGAGCTAAGGTGACACAATGGTGACTGATGAAAGGATTACAGTATTTATTAACATAAACACAAACTCTGTGTCTGCAATGACTTGCCTATCTAACACAGAGACAAGCAACCATTCGCACTCACACTCACACCTATGGGCAATTTTAGTCTGTCATACTTACATTAAGTTAAGTTCTATTTGGGCCTCAACCAATGTGTGTGGTTACTAAATTCCCCTTTAAGTCCACTAACTAGTTGCTAACTCTATTTTGTCTGCTGTTTGGTGGTGGGCAGGTAGTGTAAGATGTCAGTTGTCATGGAATACCAGATGCATGTTACCAACACTAAATATTTAGGGATTTATCAAAGGAACAGGTACCACAAAATCTGTCGTCCAGAGCCTCAGAATCTACACCACAATGTTGTTAGTAATACCACACAAGCCACGGAGCAAGGGTATAGTTGAATAAACATAGGGATTAACTGCAAGAGATTATGGCACTATCATACAGCTCGTACTATAGAACTTATGAGGTATTTCAGATCTGTACAGTGGTTGAGAGATCAAACAGCCACCAAAGTGAAGTGAAAATTATCGATTAGCACATCGTTAATAACTGATAGTCTCAAGTCTCAGCTGCTGTGGTGACCATATTGTTGAAATGCTAAGGCTAATGTTTTGCTTTGCAGTGTACTTTGGGGTGATATTATCACAAACCAGACTGAGCTAAAAATATCAGTGGACACATTCAAGGCACATTCACAATGCAGTCATTCAAGCTACAGTTATCATTCTGAGTGGGAGGTTCTGTAGGAAGAACTCCCAAAACCACATGATGACACCATATGGATGTCATCAGAGTCATGCGGTTGTCTCAACTAATCCTAAATATTTACAGCAGACAACCTGCTTCACAAACAGAGAGTGTGAGCACTTGGTGGGAATCCATCAAACTATATTTGGGGAAGTATAGCAAGTTTCACTGTGTTTATGCATATCTCAGTCTATGCTACATCATTTTAGAAAAGCAACCTCAAAATACAATATTATTGGTGTGTTCCTTTTTTGCATTGACTTCCGTTTGATATAGATAAGAAAGCAATTTTAAATGGAAACAAACCAGTACATGTACATATACATGTACATTTACATACAGTATAAGGGAATGGGGAACCTGCAAATTGGGCTTGGACACGTCAGCCACACATATATACCAGCCAGGAGAGGGTAGGTTGAGCATATCCACATCATCATGTGGTTTCAGGGCTATCATCGAACCAGTCTGGCAAAAGGCAGGAATGTTCAGCAAGGGACAATGCTAGAAATTAGATCTATAAACACACCACCAGTCACCAGTACACATGGCATCTGTGGTTTAAACGGGACCCCTGATCAGCAGTGTTTTAGATATGGTGGCTTCCACCAGAGGAAAACTAAATGCGCTACAAGTTAATCAGTTAAAGCAGGAAAAGTGTAGTCATCATTTTTTATCAATTAAGAAGTTTTTTGAAACTTCAGAGAACGGCACAAATACAGACGGTCACTGAGGCTTTCCAAGTTATCTTCAGCTTCCACTGGAACATTAGACAAAGCATTAGACAAAGGCATGCGTCAGCGGCTAAAAAACAGAGCAACGAAAGTGTCTGGGAAAGAAAGCCCTGCTGACTTCATCCGCAACGGTGCAACTGTGTTGGGGATTGGGCAACTCTGTGACAGGGGTACTCCCTTCAGAAAATACAAGCAGATGCCTTGGTCATCTAGTTGCTTTTGAAGTGTCCTGATGCATATGTGTGTGTGTGTGAGTGTGTATAACCTCAGGCGCTGTGATCCAGACACACATGAATATTATTTCCTCAAACCAAAGCAGTCTGAGTGGGAGCAGACGGGAGGGTGGAGGCCAGACTCTGAAGCTGAAAACAATTAACATAGCTTACGGAGTCTTTAATTTACCAGTGTAATCAATGAATTATTATAATTAAAAGTGTTAATCATCTAAATTTGTTTCCACCATCTTTGCTGGGTTTTCGCTCACGTTGTAATTTAGAACATGTGTGCATCCTGAGTTTGCGCCGTGTGTTTTTCTCTGAGTATTGTGGGTGGTGCTTAGGACTTCGCTGGAATTTATGGTGAAACCAAGTTTGGCCAGTTGTCCGTGTCCACCCTCAAACTCAGACTCTGTTGTGAGTTCCTGATTAGGCCACCAGAGTCCATGAAGTATCTCATAGGCTACAGAGATATGATCAGTGAGTCACAGTTTAGTTTAGAGTATCATAATGCTAAAAATAGGCTTTACATGGAAGAACTAAATGTGCCTATTTTTACTCATTTTTATCTACAACAGAAGTAGATAATAGCACAGAAGTAGCAACACATTTTCGGACACGTTTAGCTTGACAGTTCTTAGCCAAACTGTTTGACGGATAAGTCTGTCATAAATCCTTATTCTTAACTTATTCTTGATCCTCTTTCTTGACAGAAACCAAATTTTTAATTCTGCACTCAGGGAAAATAGTTTCTACTAACAAAATAAGTAGTTTAATGAATTATTTGTTTCTTACATACACATTTAAATACATGATTTAAAGAGACCTTAATACTGGAATCTAGATCCTGCTGCACCGTGAATCTGCTAAGCTATTTTATGGTCATTTTTTAACAACGCTAGTTTATGTGGTGTTTTACCCACCTTCTATGATTGTATTCAACTTTCTTTGAGTGTGAAGGAACTAAATTACTAACACTCTGGGGCAGTCAAAGCAGGTATTTCAAAGAAAATAAGAAGCAACTGAAGACACTCATGTAGTTTAAGCTAAAGCTAACTCAGCAGCTAGCTGTAGCAAGCCAGTGAGTGGCCAGTGTATTAAATAGTATATTTACTGAAAAAATTACACATTTAAAGGACATCATACAGTTTATAAGATAAAAATTACCATTTGTTGTCACATTTTTTTTTTTTGGATGCGATTGTTATTTCCATTGGATGTTTTGGTGCTAGGATACTTTGTTTAGAGCGCACTGAAATGCTTAATAATGAGTCACACCTTTATCAAATGGCATTCCTTTTGGTCTGACTTGCGACTACACCTAACAAGATTCATCTTACGATCTGAAACCACCCATATATTTGATTTATAGTGGACGTCCCCTATTCATAATTTTATAATTTTAGAAAAGAAGGGGCAATATCTGCTAGGAGTTGCTGATGAAGTAATATTATTTGTCCAGGTGTGTATTTATGTGTAAATCAGTTGTATTAATATAGTCTTTTGCCAATGTGTCTGACTGTGTCGAAAATGAAAATAAAGTCAGTGATAGCAGACGATAAGGACACTGATAATATCTTTCTTTCGTCCCGTGTGGTTTCAATTCTGGCATGACTATGTGTCAGAGCTACAACAGCTGCTTTGTCAGACACATCCGCTCACAGAGAGTGTCCATCCATTCATGCTGGGCTCTCTGTAGAGAATGGCTGTGGAATAATCTTATCCCACGTGTCACGGTAAAGGCCTGTCTCAGCCAAAAAAATCCATAGCGGAAACCAGAGGCAACACAAAGCCACATGCTGTATGACTGATAAACAGACGCAAGTCAGGCTACAAAAACCTTTATCCTTACTCACTCTATGCTTGTTATAGAAGCTTTGAGATTATTCGTAAAGGTTTTCACTTTGCACTGGTGTTTCTTTAAATCTGAATACTGTCATTCCCATGCCAAAGCAACTTTAGGAATATTGTGTTTTTTTGTCTCTCTGATGGTAAATATCGACGATATTTCGAAGGACTCAATACATTATTCCTGATCATGAGATCAGTCTGTGAGTAAAGTTTTAAAATAATGTCAGGGTGTGGTAACCCTGGTTTAGCATATACACTGGTCAGACATAACATTATGACCGCCTTCCTAATACCTTGGAGGCCAGGTCAACACACTGTGCTGTTCTCCATATTTTTTGAGCTATCCCTAAATTGTTTTTTTTGTGTGTGTGTGTGTGTCTGTATCAGGCTGCATCCCGCTGGGCATGACTGCTGCCATCAAGGACTGTTGTGGCTATGGGGTGGGGGTGTCTGGTCTGGTCTAGGTGTGTGGTAACATCCACATGAATGAATGCCAGGTCCAAAAGTTTCCCAGTTCCCCAGAACATTGAATTGTCACAAGATGACCAATGTTATTTACTTCTCCTGGCTCATTGGTGTAGACTGAGTACACTAAAAAAAAAAAAAAAAAGCTGAAACAAGGGCAGCTGGTTTTGTAGGATTTCTTGAAGACATTTGCTTTACCCGTCCCAGAAGCTTCCGCATTTCTAGGCTGGGGGTCTACACCCTAGTCTTGCAAGTTTCTGACGATGGGATCCAAAAAGCCTCCAAATCCAGAATGATATCCTTCATAGACATGTTAAAACTATTCATCAAAATACATTTCTTTCTGTAAATGAAATAAATGACATGAACATTATCCCAAATGATCCCTATGGGTGTTGGCAGATGTGTGTTTGAACATTGAACATAGCAAGGCTGGCCGTTTACTCATTTCCAGTCTTTATGCGAAGCTAACCATGATATCTACAGGTACTGTTGTAAAGGTTTGCAGACATGAAGAGCTGTAGAGTGAGAGTGGTGTTCGGACTTTACGTGCAGAATCGACTGCTTAAACTTTGCTACACTTCTCTGCAGTCAACACACTGAGTCGAGCTTGCATATTGTCCAAATCAAAAACATGAATCAGCTCCATATATCATGACCTATCAGTCATGTCATGAGCAGAAAATGTTTTTTTTTTGGTGCACTCTACATGTATGAGTTTGGTTCTTGTCTTCACGCATCTCTCTGTAAATCAGTCTTCACTGCAGCGCTTCACATCTGCAGCTCATTTCAGGGTAGTGACTCTCAGGCTGCAGTGTCTGATGGGCGAGCGTAGCATTGGACCATCACAGCATCCCAGCTGTGTGTTTATCTCTGACTCTTAAACAAAAACCTCCCAGTTCCTGTCTGCTTAGCACCTCAAATCCACAATCTGCTCTCCTCTCCCTTTCCTCTTCTGCTCTTCAGCTGCCAAGATCCGATCCCCCTTCTGTTTATGGCTTAACGACAAAGATCTTTTCCTCGGGAGAGTAAATCAACAAGGCCTGCTTAATTAACCACCAGCCGGTGACTAACCAGTTACAGGAGCTTGTTTTCTCTTTGCCCTCTGGCCCCTAACACATGCTGACTGTTAGAACACAGCTTGTAGCTGGCTGACACGTTTGGCTAACCGTTTATTTCTTTATCCACGGCACAGCCTAGTGGTAAATGAGAGGAACTGAGCTTATTGTACTCTGGAATGCCTAGACTTGTTGCTCAGATCATCTCCTGGAGAGCAGCTCTTTTCGGGTGTTCCTGTTCTACAGTGGTCAGTACGTGTGTGGTCCAACCAAGTGTGAGTGCTACTGTAACTCTTACTGCTGAAAAAAAAAAAAGTGGTATAGGAAGAAGGTAAAGGCGGCAAAAGGGCTTTGGACAATGCTTTTCTTGGAGTTCTTGGGTCCTGCCATTCATGTGGATGTTACTTTGGCATGTACCACCTACCTAAACATTGTTACAGATCATGTACAGCCTTACATGGAAACGGTATTCCACTGATGGCAGTGGCCTCTTTCAGCAGGATTACGCTCCGTGCTACAAAGCTTAAACAGTTCAGGAGTGGTTCGTGGAACACACCAACGGGCTCTAGGTGTTGACTTGACCTCCAGAGCCTGTAGATCGCAATCCAGTAGAGGATCTGTGGCATAATCTGGACAAACAAGCCTGATCCATGGAGGCCCAACGCAGTTTGTAGAACTTAAAGGATCTGCTGCCAACGGTTTGGCGCCAGATACCAGAGCACACCTTCAGAGGTCTAGTGGAGTCCATGTCGACGGGTCAGGGTTGTTTTGGTAGGAGCTAGACAATATTGGGCAAAAGGTCATAGTGTTTGGGCTAAGAGTACGTATCTGCTTAGTGATATCAATTTAAAGTTTCTGACATAAAGCGCACAAACGAAAAAACATGAAAACTACATTCTGCAAATAGATCCTTTAAGACAGTGGTTCACAGCCTTTTTTCCTTGGAGCCCCCCCCCCCCCCCCCCCCCCACCCCTCCCCCCCCTCCCCACCCCGTACAGACTGAACTATTATTTTTACTATTTTTAGCTTCATAAATTTACTCTCGGCAGCTGGGAGAGGCTCCAGCAACCCCCGGATAAGAAGCAGTAAAAGATGACATGAGATGAGAAATTTACTCTCCATCTTTCCGACAACAGTGACTTTGATTTAAAAAAAAAACGGCGGCTTAGATGATACCTTCCAGAAAACAAGGAAATTCTACATTCAAACTCGGATATTTCAGACAATATCATAGCGTTCACGTTGCAGGTTAACACGGAGGATAAAAAATAAGTTGTAAATTGTCACTGTTTGTTGAATATTAGCAGCAGCTATTTTTTTTTATTTCAGAAGCAGTAATTTCTGAGTTTGACAACTCAGAGCTCATTTTTTCCCAAGTTGTATTGAATGCAGCATCAGCTGCAGCCGGTTCTCAACCAAAGAACCATACGTACCCCCACCTTACTTCTGATTTGCTAGTGATATTAGTTTGGAGAGGGAAAGCTGCGTTACTCTGATTCCAATGGTAGACGAACTCAAATGGCTGCTCGAACCTGACAATATCAATACCTGACTTTTATTTTTCCAAATGTTGATCTTTTTTTAAATCACAATTGAACGCCACACGCCGGAGATCTGCCACAGAGCCGGAGATACTTTAAGACCTGCATCGTACATGTAGGGGACACACGTAACACGAAACAGGTGAAAACTGATCGTGAGCTCAGATCAGACAAGTTGTGGTGCGCCCCCTGTGATCTCTGGCGCCGTCCTTGGTGGGGCGCGGACCCCAGGTTGGGAACCACTGCTTTAAGTGATGGGACTACTGGTATCCTACGTAGCACAGAGCTAAACAGTTACAGAGACGACCTGTTTTCTGTCATCTACTGTTCTTGGGGCGTGTGTTTACAAGAGTAAGTTGGCAGCAGCCAGACAGGCGCCACCATGAGGACACACGTAGCAGAACACAGCTCTTAGGTGTCAGGACATGCGGTAAACATGTGTTAATGTCTTTCGTTTGAAATCCAGATGCACTCAAAAAAGAAAATGAGGACAGCATATCATTGACACAGTTTACTCAGTAAATCAACATATTAATCACATTCAGATCAAAACACTTTAAGAACATAAACATTTATGGAACAATTTTGTGTGTGCGTGTGTGTGTGTGTTTGTGGGACGGTGGGTCCTCAGACTGTAGCACCTTAAACATATAAATCTGTGTGCTCTGAACATGGCACACGATTAAACCCAGCATTTCAGTAACACTTACGAAACTCAAAGAACTGCCAAGGCTCTTTATTGTGACGAACCAAGAGGAAGAGGGTTTTCAAACGAACCAACCACTCTATTGATCAAAATGAAGTTCAACATTCCTGTGAGGATGCAGGGGCCATGTCTCATCTTAGATAACAAGACATTCCCTTCATGCCTGCCATCCTCTCATTGCTTTTTCCAGTCCCTTCTCTGGACTTAAAGTGCTTTGAACCCAAGCATGTTTTTAGTGGTTATTTTAAGCTGCATGGAGAAGACCGGTCCTCATCACAGTCAGATATTTTGACATGTCTTAAAGGGATCGCTCCATGAGATATGTGCCTCAAGATTATTTACTGGCCACAGTTACAATGACCTGTGTTTTACAGTGTTAATAACAGTACAAATAGATTGTAAAAGATGGTAGGTAAGAATTTGTATGTTGACGTGAAAAACTCCCACAGCTCGGCCGGTTTATGGAGCGCAACAAGCTCCATGTTCAAGCCAGCATCGTGCAGCCCAGGCACGTTTAGGGCACCGGCCAAATGAGGGGAGTGAACCGAGAGATGAGGATAAGGGTCTGAAAGTATGAAATATTAGCGTTTAATGATTGGAAAAGATCTGCCAGACACACAGCAACCCCTCAGGTTCTGATCTCCATGAGAGCTGTCAGATGGACACGTGCTTTCCAAAGTTGCACAAGGTAACTGTGCTCGCTGGCAGCTCTGGGGAAAAGAAAGAGGTCTGAAAGCGGTGAACCTAAACACCCCAAAATCCTGCAGGCTGACGTCAGTAGGCTGCACGTGTACCGTGTTTTATGATTAATAAGAGCAGAGGGGAAAGGGGCAGGCAGAGAAAATAAGCTCACATTTTGCTGTTTGTAATTGGCTCTGAAAAGATTGAAAAAGTCACGCTCACTGAATATTTATTTTTTTGCAAAATTCTGTGTTCACCAAATTTGGTTGTTTGTGATCAGCTTTACGCTATCGTGCTTTGATTAGCCATCTGGCCCGACCGCATTTAGTGATGGTTATAAATATGCACGTGCGTGAGTTTATTTCAAAAGATTAAAATCATGCTATTCGCCCATCAGACACAACATTATGACCACCTTCATGGGCCGTCTGAGGGTGTCCTGTGGAGGCCTCTGTGGATCATCCCACAGATACTTTGGAAATTTGGAGGCCAGGTCAACACCTTGTGCTGTTCTTCATGTTTTTTGAACATGTGTTTCTGTATCAAGGGTGTTTCTGGTCTGGTCTAGGTGGGTGCTACATATCTACGTAACATCTTCATGAATGCCAGGTCCAAAGGTTTCCCAGCAGAACATGGAACCATCACAAGATTCTCACTACTCCAAACTTGGTCATAATGTTGTGGCTGATCACTGTATGCAGTTATTGAAAGTTTTTGATCAGGCTGAGATCATCACGAAACTTTCACACAACTGACAAGAGTGAAGAAGAATTGTTCTCAAACAAGAGTCCAGGTGCTGCGAGCTGCACAACTGAATACTAAAAGAAATTAAGCGTTAAGCGCTCTTTTAGTAAAACGTAAATGTGTAGTTAAAGAGATAAAATGTGTATGTGAAGCTGCTGTGGTTTAGGTAATGTTTCCTCATCACACTCGGATAAGGAAGAACACAATACTGATGCAAGCTGTAAAGGATGTAGCATGTGATACTGGGACAGGCTGAGCCAGGTGGGAAAAACCGCGAGACAGCGTCACAACTGAAACATACACAGTGACACACACTACCGCTCTGTCCAGTCACGAAGAATGTGTGTAGGCCTGATTTAACCTCAACAGAATAAATCAAAGTTATTGGACCTACCTATAAACTAGGTCATGACACTTGAGAAGATTCAAAACAATTTCTGTGGAATTCATAAACAACTTCCTGTAACTCCAGCTAAATATAACTAAACCTGACTGAACACCCTGGGTCGTCTATAAGCACATTTTACAGAGCGAGCTCTAAGCACTAAGCTATAAATAAGCAGACGGGATCGATGTCTGCTTGATCCTGCCATGGCTTGGCATTTTTTACATTTTTTTTTTGTCCTTGGTCAGAGAATATATACGAAGGGAGCCATGTCCCGTTTCATATTTTGACAGCTTCTCAGCATTTACAACGTGCCTCACAGTTTTGTGTGCTTCTTCCCGGTGAATCTGGAAACTGATCCAGGTTGACAAACGCAACGTACCAGCGCTCTCCCTGAGCTTTGTGACCTCCGGTTAAGATAATTCCACATCCACGGTCGTGTCTAATATTAGACGTGATCTTCTCTTGCAGCACCCGTTCTGTTTATTTTTCTACACATTATTAAATGCTGTTTAAGACTTTTGTTGTTGACATTCTCAGCCAACGTCTGAACGGACTAAAAAGAGCAACTGTCAAACAGAGCGGTCGTGATTACCAACCAGAGCCAACTGTTTATAAAGCAAAGCGAGCGTTGCCCAGTGCTGCCTTCTGAATTCAAGTTCTGACACAAGCTGGCACAAGGTTAGTACGAAGATTGTTTAGAAGAACTTTTATCTAAACGTTGCCCTTTTAAAACCATGATTAACGGTCATCAAAACACCCTACAAGAAAACTGAAGTGCTTAAATGCTTCTTCTAAAAAGTGCTAGTTTCGGTATGAGAGGATTTCCTGAATCGATTTACTCATATTGTTGCTGTGCAGGTCTCAGCCCTCCAGTCGCTTCAAGTCTTGAGAAGAAAGTGCAGTTTTGATAAATAATTATAATAATAATAATAAAAAAAAAAGGCTGATGAAAGCATGTGATGAGATTGTGCTTGGCACCTTGGCACTAATCTGCGTGTCAGCTGTTACCATATCTAAAGCAGTGGCACCTATACTGCGTTAGCAGTAGAGTGGCGCAGCAGCACCACGTGTCTCCAGTCACTCGTCGAGCTCTGATCCAGCTCCTGCTCCAGGTGACACTCATTGGTAGCGGAGGTAGCTGATGATGAGCTTCGGCATGTTCAGTTGACCTATGACCTTCAGAGCCCTGGTGCCCAGCTCCTTCCTCACTGCTAACCTGCTGAGCTGCTGAAGACTCATAGGAGTAGCTACAGAAAAAGGAGAGAAAGATCTGGAACTAAGTGTCTTTAACACACTGTGTGTAAATAATATTGGAAAATGATGGAAACATTGGGACTGACTGGAGGTATGAGTTTCATGCTGAGATACATTTCTTTTTTAGATGGAGCTCTTGAAGTAAGAGATGTAAACATGGATGTCTTGTTGTGTTCATTTATAGTGACTAGCCCATAGTTTGTCAGCTGTATATAGGAGCAACATAGCAAACAGGTGTATTTATCTGGGGCTTCTCCGAAGTGAAAAAAAATGATCCTTGGTTGCCATCTGCTGGTGATATATGGTAAGTTTTCTTTTTTCATGCAGACCAGACGTGAGTGAAAACTTACTCTCGTAAAGCTGCAGGCAGGTTGCAGAGGGAGAACCCGGCGTGGTGTAGTCCAGGGGTTTCCTGTCGTGCTGATCTCTCGCGTAGATGTTGGCCCCGAACTCCAGCAGTATCTCAATCATCTCAACTCGCTTGCTTTTAGCAGCGTGGTGCAGTGGGGTCTCGTGCAGCCGGGTCGCGTTCACTTTAGCACCTAGAAGGACAAGTCAACTCATAAAAATACAAATAACAAAAACATCCGTTAGGCCCTTTCTTTCTTTGTCCTTGGCAACAAACCCACTGATTTCTACCAAAGACAAATTTGTAGTTTTATTTTATTTAAAGGCTCTAAATTTGATGGAGAGAAGTGGATCAGTCAGATTTTATATTGTCATATTTTATATTGGCACATTTTGTGTTATACTTCAGCTGATCACTGGGAGTAGTCACCACATGGAAATAATAGTCCAACAGGTACTAGAGGATATTATTCAGGTTCGGCCAAAAAGGTAATATTGAACAGTTCTCATAGGGAAGGAGATGCAATCAAAAATGAGACTGTGGTGCAACCTTTTGCTGTAACTTTGTAATGGTGAAAATGGTTGGGGGCACTGGGGGTTGTATGTGGAGCTGCTGTGGTTTTGGTTGCGGGGCCTTTTCAGTGAAACCTGAAGGTGTGACTTTTAATATCTGTCAACAACAGTGTGCAAGACAAGGTGAGAGTCAGGGGCTAGAATGTTTAACACCGCTTGACAACCACATCACTGGCTGTTTTGTAAGCAGTGATAGATACTGATTAAATATCAAACCTGTTTGATAATAATTGAGGTGACTGTAAAAGATAATGTTCTCAACACAAAATCTGAGAGAACTAAGTGTCAAATTTAAATCCAAAAGCCTCACGTTGCTTCGTACGGACACCCACCTGCATTGAGCAGCACCTTCACACAGTCTGTGTGTTCATTAGCACAAGCCACGTGCAGCGGGGTCCCGTAGTAGAGGTCATATGCTTCGAGACAAGCGCCCATAGCTATCAAAAGCTCCACACAGTCTGAGTTACCTGAGAGAAGATCGGAGAGTACTTCAGCATGTATGTTTGTAGAAAGTTCACATAAAACGCTGTGCATGAAACAAATAAAAGTGAGGCACTCGCCTCCCATGCAGGCCTCGTGGAGGGGTGAGGCGGTGCGGGAGGTGAGGGCAGGGTTGGCCTTGGCGCCGTGCTCCAGCAAGAGCCTCACACACTCCAAACTACCGGACGAGCAGGCGTCACACAGCGGGGTGCTCCCGTCCACGTTCCTCGCGTCCACCTGACACGCATGATAAGACACAGGGGGACACATGCACACAGAGGCGCTTCATCTCCTAGTTCCCATCTACAACAATGTCTTTCCTCAAGCATTAAGCAAAGCACGACGAATATGTGCGTCGGTTCACCTGGGCTCCCGCTTCCAGCAGCAGCTGGACACACTGCGCCTGTCCGCGGATGGAGGCCTCGTGCAGCGGAGTGATGGAGTCCACAGCCACCATGTTGACCGAGGCTCCGCTCTGGATCAGGTGCTCCAGGTGGGACGCCTGGCCGAGGGACGCCGCCTTGTGAACCTCTGTCCTCTCTGCCCAGCAGCCTGCGGGGGAGCACATGCTTCCGTGAACATCACACCGCGTAACGCTGCTGCCTTTTCATTCATCGAAGCTCTTCGAGCAGAATAAACAAGCGTGCGCGTCAGCAGTCTCCTTGTTATTGTACCCATGGTGTTTTCATTCCGTATTGCTGCTATAATTGCATACTGCAGTGGAGATTAAGTTCAAGTGCCAAAGTTAACTACAACAAAAACACAGTTATGCTCAATTTCGTGTACTTCTACTATGTAATAAAACAAGTGTAATCTTCTTTTTAAGGCCGTGTTTCCTGGTGGGTTTGGAGAAAAACATTTCACATGCATTACGACACCGCAGAGAGAAGCCATCCAGGCAGCGGTACTGTGCTCTAAACCTACGAAAAACCAATAATGCAGGTCTTTAACTTGCAGGTACTACACTACTCCCTCTGTATTGGCAGCGGTTAATGTGCTAGCTAGCTGGTGACAGCTCAACGAAGCACGCCGACGTCAAACTGGGTCCATGTTTGAAAGAGCGACAGTCTCCCCCAGCCATGTTGTCTAAATGTCATTCTCACCTATATCTCCAAAGAAGTAAGGCTGAGAGTTTTCCATTTCCATCCGCGGTCTTTATTTATTAGTCTCGGCTTAGCAGCGTTGACACGAAACCAGCGCTTGTTTGTAAACAGCCGCGTCCTCGCAGCTCGCCGGAGTCACGTCACATATCGGAGACTCGAAATGCATGCTGGAGTTTGTAGTTTGTCCCACAAACTGAGCAGATACGCAGTACATGGTGCTTCCTTTCAAAGCTTTAACCTTTTATAGGACACTCACTGAAATACTTGGAAATTCTAAATTTCAACCATTGAGTGTTATTGTAGGGCATAAGAAGACTTTTTTACTTTTGTGAATTTTCTTTCTTTATCAAGATTAATAAAGGTTAACATATATGGTAATTTGCACTAAAGTGATAAACAAATGTAAACATTTATTTAGACTATTAAAACATAAGTGCTGATTCAAACGTTATCACATTACACAACATTAGGTCAGTTCGCCATGGTTATGCTAAGCATCAGTTATGCTAAGCATTCATGCGGAGGTGGACCTAGCAGACCATATCTGACCCTAATTTGACCTGAGAGTGTTTCCTTGATCTTCTCTTATTGGCTGCATAAAAACCACATGCTCCTAAACCTCACTGAGAGACACAGTGTGCCAAAGTGACAATACACGGTTCCTTGCCCCATAAATGGTTGATATGTAAACTCAAACACCAATCGTGTGAAGTGATGTAGGGTGGTCACGGTAGTGGAGGTAACTGTGAATGCGGAGGGATATATCTAGTTGATCTATGACGTCTGATGCTCTGGTACCCAGCATCACCCGCAAAGCTATTCTGCACAGCTCCTGCAGGCTCAGAGGATTACCTGTCAAGGACAAGAGGTTTACATGAGGTTTGTCGTCATGAATCACAAGCACAAAAAGAAAAGTGATGCTAAATACTGTAACTCTCTGTCTGAACAGCTGTCTCACTTTCATAAAACCTGAGGCAGGCGTAAGAGGGAGAGGCTGGTGTCGTGTAGTCTACAGGCTTTCTACCCGTGTTGTCGCTGGCGTACACGTTGGCTCCAAACTCCACCAACAGCTCGATCATTTCCACCATGTGGACTCGAGCTGCATGGTGCAGAGCTGTCTCGTGGAATTTCACTGAATTCACATTGGCACCTGCACAAAGTTGAGTTGAGTTTAGACCTTTTAATTTAGAGTTATCACATCCAAAAGTATTAAAGTAAAGGATGACGGTTACATTAAGCCCATCCAATCAATCAAAGAGCAATGGACTCCTTTGACAAATGTTAATCTTTAACACATATATGTCTTAAACATACTATCTAATCTTTAGTTTTCGTACTGACCTGCACACAGCAGCTCCTTGACACAATCTATGCGCCCTTTAGCACATGCTATGTGAAGGGGAGGACCAAAGTGGACGTCAAACGCCTCCAGCCTGGCACCGTTGGCTATCATCAGCCTCACAACGTCAACATTACCTGCGAGGAACGTTAACATCTGACGGACCGTGTCGATGCATGAAGCACGTTTCATTGCTGTTGCAGTTTTACCTTGTATGCAGGCCTCGTGGAGCGGCGTGGCAGTGAGAGCCGTGAGGGACGGGTTAACCTGGGCGCCGTAGTTCAACAGGAGCTTGGCACACTCCAGGCTACCAGATGCACAGGCATTACAAAGAGGAGTGCTGCCATGGATGGTACGCACATCAACCTGGAACAAAAAAAATCCCACAGCAACAACTCCTATTTACTCTCACTATTTACCAAGCATTTCAGTGGCAGACTGACACACTACACTCGCCTGCTAGTTTATCAGGAACACTAGTGAAAGCCATCCTAAATGGCATTCAGCATTAGTTTCAAATAACAAAGAGACCTGTTGATTCGACTGTGTGGTGTGTGTGATTCAGCCACTTTGCAGGCTGTGGTATTTAGTACTGCTGGGTTGAACTGTGTTGTACCAACACACATTTCCTTGACTTTAACAATACGATTTAGTTGAGCTAAATAAATAAGCAGAAACACTTTGTCGTTTAATTCCATACAGTTTAACAGCATCACATGCTACATCCTCCAAAACGATCACCCAGGTGAATCCTCAACTTTTCTCATGCTGTTTCAACAATAAACTGAAGATTAGATCAGTCATGAAGCGAGGTTTAGTGCAGGGCTGTTATATTAGAATGCATTCATTTATCACCGGAGTACCTGTTGAACTGGCAAGTGAGTGCAGATCCCAGCGTACGATCTAAATAATAATTTGCTGTGTTCCACTTAACTTGATCTTACCTGGGCTCCAGCCTCCAGCAGGAGTCTGGCACAGTTGGGATGGGCCTGTATGCAGGCCTCGTGTAGCGGAGTGATGTTATCCACCGTCACCAGGTTCACAGATGTTCCGCTTTCGATCAGCTGCTTCAGCTGCAGAGCCCTGCCGTGGGACGCAGCTTCGTGCAGGGCTGTCCGATCTGCCCAGAAGCCTTACACACACGCATGTGCACATAACAGAACATGGACATTTTAACGGTGTACATGTTTACCAGACACAACACGGGTGAGACAAGTTTTCAGAATCAGCCAGATTCAGGTTTTGATAGCAAAGTCCAGCAAGCCCTCTGGATATATAAAGTATCTTATTTTAAAATGACAAGAAAAAGGGCACTGTTGTGGATATTGTAGGCTATATGGGAAACAAATGAGTAAAGCAGAACGTTTATATATATATAGAAAAACAGAAAAGTACGTGTCGTATATTACTAGCAATAGCAGTGTATTGTATAAGATATTCCTCCGTTGCGTTTGTTATAGTATAGCTTTACCAAGACAAAAATTGAAACATCAACACAGGCAAAACTGAACAATTTCTTAATTGTTATTAGTCTCAGCCCGTCAGCCTGTATGTGCATGGACAGGATGATTTAAATATCTGTCATGGCGCAGATTTAGTGTATAGTTACTGCGCTGTCAAAGCAGCCTGCATTTCTTGACGCTTTTAGTTACTAACGTTTGCTGGTTTTCAAGTTGTTTCTAAAATGTTTATTAACGTCGCTCACCGATATCGCACAGAAACGAACGGCGGGCTGCTGTCACCTCCATGTTTAGCCCATAAAAACCGGTAAAAGTCAACACCTAGTTGCTGGTAGACCGCACCACTGCTGACGCCGCAGAGCACAGCTCCTAGGTCCAAACATGAGCCGACGACGCAAGTGGTGTCGAGAACGTACAGCAGCGAATTGTGGGAATCGTAGTTTCTTGAAGACATGGTGCACTACTTGTGGTGTATCGGTGCTCCTCATTCTAAGTGTCATGATAATTGTGTTCTGTGACACAACAACACGCAATGTCGTCACACATTTTTTTTCCAGTACCAGTGATTGTGGTATTCTGCCATTTAATCTGGTTTGTGTCTAGAAACACATTTGAAAATTAAATCCAATTACTTCTGATATCCAAGTCTTTTTGATAAAAAAAAAAAAAAAAAAAACCCAATGGAATCATAAGGTTTTATTTAGAATCAGTTTCTGGATCATGCCTGGAAATTTAACCTGTGAATAAAACTGAAACTCTCTCAAATGTTTGGTTAAAAAGTTAAAAGTTCACATCTCTTGCATTTGCTGAAAGATAAAAAGAAAAAAAATCAAACACAGTTTTGATTTTTGACAAAGTTGTTTTTTTTTGTTTTTTTTACTTTGCAGTACAGAAATCATTTGAGCCCAAGATGTCTTTTTTTTATATAGTTGTTGAAAAGAGAAAATATCACAGGGCTCTAATCAATTCAATACTGCTGCAGTACACATTTGGTCCTTCTTAAGCAATTACAGTGAACCACACTTGCCTTCAATCTGCTGTTAATGCTCGGATCTTCAATCATTTTGCATAATACAGGAACTAATATATCTCCTCTGATGCATTATAGTAACTCAAGCTGTTGAAAACAGGTTCAGGTAGTTTGAACTACAGTCTCCTCTGTGGCTTGGCTTACAGTATACTGCCTGGCTGTGTAGGATTTAGACAATGGGGGATAAAATACACACACGCACAAAAAAGCCAACCTACGAACCACTAATCCACGTTGTTTCACAATATCTGACCATATGATGTGACGGCTAAGGTGTTGCCTCGCATGGCTGTCTGCTGCTGGCTGCGCCCTGAATGTATTCAAGTTGTCACATCCTGCAAGGAACACTCAGCTACTTAATTTAATACAGACAAAAAAAAGACCAGCCACTTTTCTCTCAAGCTGACATGAAAAAAAATACCTGCAGAGGCAAAGTATCGGACGTGTAGGTGTTATGTATTTTCTAGAACCTTTTACACCATTACAGAAAAATTCAACCCTCCCCAGACACACTCTGTAAGATATCATTATGAATTAACATTTGATTTGGCATCTTTGGACTATGCATCATCTGAACATGATGGATCAGAATAGTGTAGGGTATTATTGTCTATTAGGCATAACCAGTGTTTAGTGCAACGTCCACCCGATCTGAAAAAGCATATCTCCCTCCCTGAACCCTATCCAACACTACTATATCATATCTCTTCTATATATCATCAACTTCCCCAATGGGCAAACTGTATACTTGGATTATCAGCCAGCCCACTGGCGTGTACAGATTTGTGTAGGTTTTCTATTTTTTGTAGATTTCAGTTGTCGGCAGCGTTGTCTTTGATATTCGTGAGTGTTGCGGACGCGTCGCCTCTATTCAGCAGCGTCACCGAAGATGTCCTGCTTCTTGCGTTCCATCTCAGCAAAGTCAAAGTCTGAGCCCGTCATCCTCCGGTAGATGTCCTTGATGTCGTCACAGGTGGTCTCAAAGTGAGTTGTTGCGTCGTATGAACGGGAGATGAAGATCTAGAATGGGAAAAGAGGTCAAACAGTAAGTACTGTGTCAGCGCACTCAGAGACCATTAAAACTCTTGGCCGCCATGAGGCATGCCTGCGTCACAAAATGTGTAGTCACATTTTTTTGTAATGAGACTGTATTTCCTTAAATAAAAGCAACATGTTATAAATTCTAAATGTTACATCACTATTTTCAAACCTGATTAGACTTGGTCTCATACTTTTAATGTATGGACACCAAGCAGCTTTCCAAAACCCCGCTATGTTTCTAGCAGATGTCAGGGTCATTTTTATGCTTCGATTACAGATTTGATATTCAGAAGGACAAGGACAGTGTTATAGAGTTCATACATTTCGTCTTATTGCACTGATCATACCTGGCTGTCGTTGCCCATGTCAGTGGGAACATACTGGTCACTAATGCTGACAAACTTCTGCTCAATGGGCTCCAGCAGATCCAAGGCCGGCTTGATCTCTTTCTCAGGGTCGCCTGTCTCCACTGTGGTGCTGACGATGGCGATATATTTACCCTGTGCTGCCACGTTGTGAGCGAAGGAGATCATACAGACGTAGATGTCTGGAAAAAGACAGAAAAACTTAAGTTAAAGTCTGGTGGTTTCATTGTGGCAGGCTGCATTGATTATTTTTTTCAATTAATATATTGTCTCTTTTGTGAGTAGTCAATCCTTTGATTAACCTATAAATAAACAGAACTCTCAACATAAAATTCATGCCATGTTATTGGGAATGCTGTTTTTTTCAACTATATTCTGTCAATAATTAACGTAGAAAGTGTTATGTATGAGTTTAAGTGGAAATGCTTCTGTATTATCAAGTAGAGAATCACTATTCACACTCAGATGCTCACCCATGTCAAACTAGTGCCCAGGGTGGCTTACACCCACTCAGAGTGCAACGTTAAGTTTATAGTTTATACAAGCACAAACAATCTACTATAGAAACTACTACTAAAAAGCAGTGCTGCCGTGCTAGCGATTAGCATCCGGACAAAACGCTCTAATTCACTGTGACGGTTCAAATACTCAGCTACAGTGGTTTTAATTTTAGAAGTGTGCAACTTCTTCTTTTTCTTGTAGGGTTTTGCCAGACAAAAATACAACGTGTTGTAAATACATTTACAAACATGCATTTACTGTGCGTCTATGTGTATGAACTCTCAATCTCACTGCTCTGGGGATCAGCTTATATGAGAAACCTGTTAAAACCCAAACAGCTGCAGAGGATTTCATACATGTAACACCAGATCTGCAGTTTCGCACACTGAACAAAACTTAAGGCCAATGAAAGAGGATTAAAGCTTTCAGTGGCTGCATTTCCATAGTTATTTCTAGAAATGCTACAAGTAATGATTATTCAGACTTAAGGTTACTTAGTAATGCCACAAACTGTCAAGTCTAGATCAATTGTAGTTTCCTCTGCGTGCTCACCGTGCTTCCTGTTGACCTGATTCTGGGGGATGATGATCTGGCAGGAGTTGATGTCGCCGGTGTTACCAATGGGATGGCTCATGATGCAGATGACTCTGATCACCTGACCCACTTTGCTGACGCGATCCATAACGTAGCTGGGGTCACAGATCAGCTGCTTGCACCTTGCGATCTGTAGAGGGAAAAGACAACTAAGGATTCGAGGGATATATTCAATTCCTGGTGAGTGGAATATAAACAACAGGGACTGTAGGGACATTATTCCTTCTTAATATTGCACAGTTCATAGGTATATCATAAAGCCACGGTTACTGTCACACATCATTTGTCCACATCAATAACAAACCAGGTGAAATTTGTTAATCCTTGAACATTTTGATTCAATATTACTTCCTACCATGATGTGACGCAAAACCCAGTCAGGGTATTTCCCATAGCCATAACTTGACCCACAGATTAGAAACCAAAACGTGGGTCATAAACACGGCACTGACTGAGTAAGAGCTGACGATAACTCAAACGGTATTGAAATAAAATGATACAAATTTAAACCTGATTTTACTGGTAAACCATAGCTTACAAATATAACACAACTGCTCTGAGACCAGCATGCTCACCTCTCCCTCAGACTTCACTCCCACCACCTTTCCGTTCTCCACCACAATCTCATCTATGGGCTTGTTCAGCATGTACGTCCCACCATAGATAGCACTCAGTCTGGAAAGAAATCACAGTTCAGGACATTCAAAGTCAACTTCATATCTAATATGTTTTCTGATTCTGACAGTGGTGATACACATTAAAGATGATCTGTAACCATTAATTTGGCTTTTTGGAAACACTCGGAAATGTAATGATCAAAAGCAGTCTGTGTCTTCTTAAAAAATGTTCCAAATATCTACATTTGTATCACATCACAGTATGCTTTACTTTGGCATTTTTAAAAGCAGGATTGTTGCGAGAAAATGTGCTAAAGTGCATCTGAGAGGAGGCAGTTTGTCTCAGTAACAGCTCGTTCCTGGGCTCAACTCTTGGTTCTGGAATAGAAAATGTCTAAGAGACTGGATTTTTACTTAATGTAGATCCTCTCTTTTTAATGTCAACCGTCACTGGGTATGTTTCTAATTGTGCTCTGCGTGTATTTGTTGTTTACTTGAAGTTTGCAGGGCCAAATATCACTGATTGATCAAATGCTTACCTACAGGTTAATTGGTTGAATAAAAAATTTAAATTATAGATTAAAATTACTCATACAGTTTTGTGCCTAAATATATGAAACTATTTCCCAAAAGTATATTTCCTGCTCCATTTCTTGGCATTGTGATCAAACGCACATCAACCTTACCCACATGTTAAACAAATGGGGAGTCCCTTACCTGGCAAAGCCTTGTGGCAGTTCTCCCAGGCCGTAGAGTGGGTAGAGGTAAGGGCTCTTTCCGTATCTGGCCAGAGACTCACTGTAGAGCTTTATCCTGTTTATTGTTTGGATGCAGGGTTTGTCCAGGTAACTGAATGCAGAGAAACAAAGACATTTCAAACCTCTGCTGACCGTACAATTTAACAAGGCTGCAGAGAAACATAGCATCACAATCATATGCAATTAGGGGGATTTTTAAAAAGAAATAAAAAAAAAATAAATAAAACAACTACAAAGAGCACTGACTCGTCTGTGCGGTAGAGTGCGAGGGAGTGGCCAGTGAAGTCAATGACTTCCTGGCCCAGGCTAAACTTCTGGAAAATGGCCCTCATTGTCGTCTTGTTGGGGTCAACACCTTCCATAGTCTTGGGGTCGTTCTCGTCGAAATTGGCGATGAAAATCAGGAACTTTCTGAAGCGCCGTTTCTCAAACAACCCCATCAGACCTTAAAAGAGACATTTGTTCAGTGAATGCATTCTGAAACCAGCCCAGTGTTTATGTGCACCAAGGCTTCTACCGAACTGATTAACAATTTAAAAGACTCACTAGATGCCAGAGCCTCAGTCTCAGTAGAGGGGACTTTATGGATTTTGCCCGACTTGTACACGTAACTGCCTTCAATCACTTTGAAGTCCAGGTAGCGAGTCACCTGTGTGATGAGCAGCATGCGGACCAGCTGACCTGAAACAAGGAGATACATACAACAGCGTTACTTTCATAGGAACCAAAATGAGGCCACAACTGGGTGTTTCCGTGGTGACATAGGGTGTTTGTAATGTTAGACAACTGTAAGCTGGATGTGATATTAAAGATAAGTAAATGAGTATACCGTTGGCCATAAGGAATTTAGGGATGAGGTCCACATTCCAATCGCGGCCTTTTCCCATCGACTCAGGAGGGGCCCCTGGAAGGCTGAAACGCTTGTAAAGCTGTAGAGAGAAACAGAAACACAGCCAATGACTCCCACTTCCACCTGAGAAACGTATTCAGAAAGCCACAAGAACGTTTCAGAAAACTGTGCAACAAGCCGCAGGCAAATGGCGAATATTGGCACATTTCAAAAGAAACATTAATTATAGTAAAATATAGTCTGCATCTCTTCCTTGCTTGTGTTTAAATCATCTGATCTTCATGTCAAATCACAGGGGTCAGAGGTCAACTTACATCCTCCAGAGGTGTGATGGAGGCGCTCTCAGCTCCGTAGTAGGAGTTACGGTCCATGTGCAGAACCTTCTTCCCCTTCACCGACATGATGCCTGACAAAATGCATTCCTTTTGGGAAGAAGAAAAAAAATCCATTACAAATCAGACAAGAAAAACACTATATTTTTAGAGCTGACTGGTTTTAAAGATTGGAATGTATAGCTCTATGTAACAGCGTGTTGAAAATACATGTATAATTTAGCTAATCACTTATAGTGATATGTTACAGATCATAAATAGTAATATTTTATTTATATTTATACAACTACTGCAAACAATGCTGTAAATAAATGAGCAGGACTTTCTTACTAAATGAATGCATACAAGGCCATCTGGTGGCTAATTGATGACACTATTCTATTCATGATTTTGTTGGAGCAAGTCTGATGACTAAAAAAAACTTAGTCATCATGCTTTCTCTCATGGTAACTTCTTTGTCATTTTAAGAATTGTAAAGTCTAAAATCTCCACTGGAGTGCACATGTGTTATGAGCTGATGCAGAGCTTGTTAATCAAGTCTTTGCACAGTTTAAGGTGAAATGACGATATTACAGTTAGATATGACACAACCCATTGGAGCTGGGATGAAGATTACAGTTTTAATAGGGCTCCAGGGCTCAGGTAGTTTGATAATGATGAGGGAAGCTGTGCCAGAGTCTGGAATTCCCACACACCAAAGGCTTTAATACGATTACAGCAGCACTGTGTGCATCATGTGACTGTGGACTTTACTCTAAAACTAGTTTTACAACTAAACGAAAGCTTAGCACTCAGGTGGTTATGTGGCATTCATTTCTCACGTGACAAAAAAACAGTGCCTCACAGCTTTCTATTGGTGGCAGCACAGGAAGGGATGAGGATGTTACTCTTTACTTCTTTTCATTTGGAAGAATTAGTGGGTGTGCCTGAGGCAAAAAATGGTACATGAAAGCTCACTACCAACTCTTAATGCAATCTACTAATGTAAGACATTAGATAAAATCCTTAAAGCTCACACACTCACGCACTGAAGTAATAAAGCTTTCAGCTGCAAGAATATAACTGCATGAACCTCATATAATGTTGACACCCTGTGGTGTTCAACTATGCAGACAAATGCAGACAAAAAAAAAAAAAAAAAAAAAAAAAGATAAAATCCTTAAAGCTGTCGATCCCTCAAAACAGAGCAACAATAACTGTGAACAATAACCACTCTGAAGGTGATATATAACAGAAACAGAAAAAAAGTAACAGGTCAAAAGTTGAAAGTTAAATGCTGTGACATTACTTATCGGAAATTCACTTGACCACAGTGGCCTTATGTTGCTGAATTTGTCCTTCACTTCGCTTTTAGAATAACTATGACTCTCTTTTTAATGCTCACTTGTTCATAATACACAGGCAATTTTCAAACTTTATGCTGAATGAGAAAAGTCATATTCATTAGAAAGGGCTGTGTAGGTCGGCTAAATGCAACTAAACTCCACCCGTCTGAAAAAAAAAAAAACTTTAAAAGGGGAACATGTTGAATTGTGCACCATGATTAAACAGACATGTCAAATTGATGTCAATCGTTTCTATATTTAGACAGAATATCTGCTGTACACACCAAATTACACAACTTTAACTACTCTGCCACATTGTTGGCTGTTCGCTTCTCTTACTATGTGTATGAAAAATGTTCAGGTTAATATGTTTTTAGTTTCAGTAGGGGGCAAGAGCTCGGTTAAAAGACGACCACATTGTTCTTAAAATAAATCGAGCAGCAAATGCAGCCTCATCAGCAACAGTGTTGACTAGTGTTACTCTACAGCAGGCATCCGCATGTTCCTGACAACGCGAAATGCAGTGTGCAATACCATTTAGTTCAGCATCAATGTGACAATATGACTCGGGATAAATTTGCAAATATTTGTAATTCTGTACAACAACTGTTATTTTGATTTCAGTGCTTAAATGTCTTTATTATTTAAATGGAAATGACTGGAAATTCTAGATTATGGCAGAATTTTTCCTGTCTAAGACGACCCCTGCATCACATGTTTGCTGTGTCAATGCATGGCATGTGCAAACTAATTGCTCCAATCTCAGCCCAGTTGATTTGTTCTGGAGCTGAGTGCAATTGCTTTGTTCACACCAGCCCAAACGAGCTGACCACGCTGGGAAACAGTCATGATTTAAAAACAAAAGGCTGGGCGTGAAAACATGCTTCTTTAGATTTTACGTGGCAAATTCCTTTTATTGGTAAGTAATATAGCTGATAGAGCTGTAATTTATTTACCAGGAATACAGTCAACTTAAAGTCACCCCCTTTGCAAGCTCAGGAAGACTCTTCTACATCCTGTGACATCGGAGCTCGATTCAGCAAAGATGCTCTCCCAAAATAACACATGCAGCACTGAAATCTGATAAAATGCATCTGTAAATGTCTTAGCGACTGTGTGATCTTGCAATGCCACTGACTCGAAGGGCTTGCAGTGGGCGACAGATAGGACTTTGGGGTAGCTCCAACGTGCCACTGTGGCATGCGACTGAAGCTGACCTGCTGACCACTTGATGGAAGGACAGAGCCAGCATAGTCATCACTAACTCTGCCAGATAGTAGATGGCCATGCTGACAAAGGGAATAACACACTGATGCAGAGTACAGTGGGGCATAAAATCTAGCTGAGAGCAGATGCTACGTCCCAGTTCAATTTTTAACGCATAAGACTCGTAAAAATCAGAGAGGGGCGACATGAAAGGGGGCAAAGTCCAACACAAGAGGCCAGAACTGAATGGCTTTCTGCGAAAACAATCACATGACAGAACATCACAACCACAGAATGACGGTACACACGTCACTTTTATGCTTACAATTTGCAACACACTGTCAATTGCTGCATGTCACATGCTGGACTCAAAGCTGAAAAATACCATGAAATGATGTCGTGACTGAACCTAACCATACATCTGTAGGCATCTAAAATGTGAGAAGCATTTTTCTGTAATTGTTTTTTTACCTTTTACAAACAATACAAAGAATTAAATGCTGAAAATAACTTGATAATGAAAGAAAAATGTAGTTTACTTCACTAGAGTAATCTGCATATTAAACTAAAGACAAAAACATATGATGCAGTCATAAAATAAGAGTGGAAAGTTCTGACTGCAGAAGAAACTTTTATAACAGTAGTTAATAAGAATATTCATAGATAATACTCGTTATAGCTTCTGCTTTAGAGGGCTTTAAATCTCAAAAGAGCTGAGCGTCGATATTCATTATATTGAGAGTGAAGGGAACCATTGTGTCCGCTTCCTTTCAGTTAAGACCATTTCCTCCTTTCGATGGGCAGAAAAACAGCTGCATTCGTATACACAGTATACACAATGGCAACTTGAAGTCGTGATCATGATGGAGCTAATCATTTCTGACAACAAGTGACTTGAGAAATTAGTATAATGATTGGAATTTTTGCAGCACAGAAAAAAGAGAAGCCATCTGAGTAGATGGTGTAGGAAGCAGAAAAAGGGTTCATAATCCAAAGCTTGTCAGGATGATATTGGTGCATCACATTTACCATGTAGATACAACTTAACCCTTTTCTGCTTTGTACTCGCCATCCCAAATGTCTTCTCTTATTTCATGTGCAGAAAGTTGAATCTAATTAACTGTTGTTCAACATGTACTAGCTCCAACATGAGCTGCTGACTAGCTACAAGACAGCAGTTTAGTGATGTAATTACAGAGCAATGCTCTAAGAGAGTAAGAGAGGCATAAGTTATCTACCTGTTCTAAGCTCTTTTGGACACTATTCTCACGTTTACATTAATCTATTTGTTTAGTTGCATTTTTTGTACTGCCCACATACTGCGCTTGCATGTATGGAAAGACATTCCTGTGGTTCTTGTGCTGTAATGACAGCAATGCTACTGACCATATCCCTGTGGACATTAAATAAAATGTGTGGAGGTTTTCTGTAACTGAAGTGTCTTTGTCAGTGATACAGTTAAACTTGCGAAAATAATTAAATAATCACATGACATGTCAATTTAGGGTGTCCCCCCCAAATTTCTGCTTTTGCTCATAGTGGTTTCTCTTCTGTCCACCAGTACATAAAGCCTGCCCAACTTTTGATATGACTGGCTTAGTAGATCTTTGCCAGAGGATAGTCAGTTTTCAACTGAGGGGTTCCAGACCAATTTTCCACCACAAAAAATGTGTGGGTGGAGATGTTGGTCTGGCTTCCTGGCTAGGGCCAGTGCTCATAGTACAGTCTGGAGCCCGTTTAGGTTTATATCAACTAATATTCATACACTGCATACTGTGTGCTCCTCTGAATATTGCGCTATTCAGTTCCGTCATCTGAAGGCTTAAAGCTGCTTGCTTGGATTCATCGACAGAATCATTCTTTGAACCAGACTGCACCTAGGTACAGTTTGATATTTTGTGCCAAACCACTCCCCGTATGTGTCGGTTGTAGACAGATGGGAAACCCCTTCCCCCAGCCACTTAACTCAACAAAAATGCAAGGAGAGATACGAACAAAGCCTCGTATAATCATCTTCATCCAAGACAAACAGCGGCAAGATGAATTAATCTGATGGAGGGTTTAATGATAGGGGTTACCGTCCACCTGGAATTTCAAATATTTCTAGAGGCAAGTAACTTAATTTCAAATAAATGCTATATCTATATATAAAAAAACACATTACTGAAGTAATTGGGAATTTGCATTAAATATGAACCAATGGGAATATTCGAGTGACATAAGATAAGATCATCCAAGACCTTTCAGGATTCAGCATAACTAAGTGTTATTATGTAGCGTTACATGCAGCAGACCAGGAAGTGAACTCACTGATTTGCATAAGGAACTAAAACCATGCGAAAACACAGTGTGTGCTCTGCCTTGTGGTCTTGCCTGACTGTTTTGGCTGGCTGGCCACCAGCTCTCACTAAACTAGGCTTGCAGAGTACTCACAGTGTGCTTTCGGTTCCTCAACCACACCCAAATGTGAGCTAAATCAACACCCTGCCCACCAAATTTCAACCTACCCGTGTCTGTTCTGAGCCCGTTGAGGAACTTTATAAGTCAGTGTTTGCTGTCAAAAGGAAACATTACTTTCCATGGCTGAGTTGAGGATTTAACAATAGTGTTTAACTTGAATACGGAGGTTCTTCGGGTTCAAATCGGGTCCAGAAAATGCAATGAATGTACCCTCTCTCAGAGTCGACAGGCGGCCACCAATGATCTCCAATAACGTCCTACAGTCATCATGGGGTTTCTAAGACATGCTCCAGCCACGTAAAGCTGTCACAGTCTACCTTTCTTAACGGAGCTGTGTATACTGACAAATATAGATAGTGAACGGGCCTCTCAGTATGTCTGCTAAACCGACGCCTGAAGTTCAACTTCAAGCTACAGAATTACAAAGTTAAAAAAAAAAGTTTGTGGCCCATAGCAGGGGTCGCATATGCCCCAAAGCAATTTAACGATTTAGCGCTAGCAGTGGCAATTTAAACATTTTTGCCACATTAACTTTTTTTAATTAGTTTTTTTTTCTCTTGTCGACGTAATCAGTCGAGGGCACCGCGCGAACAGACACTGCTAAACGGAAACTTTAAACGCTTTGACTTAGTTTGCCAACTTACGCTACATCTATTTGCGATTAGCAGTAACGTCTGTCAACGTCACGGCCGAACAAACTAAATAAACTAGTCACCAAGCACCGCGAACAAAAGATTAATCCAGGAAGCAGCGACAAGTCGTTACCCGTCCGCTAGCAGGCTAATTGGTTAGCTTAATGCTAGCAGACCCACCATCCGCGTCATAATCTTATCCTGGACTGAGCCCGTAATGGCGTTCAGCTGTGAATAAACGGTGCTTAACATGTTCACAATAATTACCAGCCACATTAACGACAGTCACGCCGCGACTGTATCAACTTTTGCAGCCACTGCTAACGTCAATCTTATCGAGCACGGATATTAGCTGCAGATAGCGCAGGGCTAACACTTGACGTTAGCTCCTTCGCTCAGTTCCCATTACCTCAGCTAGCGGCTAAGCTACTTAGCGTTAGCCTCGCTTATTAGGCCCAGTTATCTCAAAGCCAAACTATCAAGCGCTAACTGCGTTGGTTAACAGGTTGCAAAGTCACACCCCGCTCTAGGTATCGCAGCGTTTCATTCTCTCTCACCGTCAGTCCGGTGCCCAGCACGATAACGTCGTATTCTTCATTCATTTTTTCCAAATGTTTTACTCTTCTGCCGCAGAATATCGGGAAAGAAGAAAATGGAGCTCTGCAGGACTGTGGAGACGAGAGAAGGGGCTGCGCTCCGGCGTCAGGCGCCTCAGGGGGCGGGGCTTCTGAGCTTGTCAATCACCTGGAGGTGGTTTAGGTGGTTTGGTTTAGTCCAAAGAACAACAAGTAAATTAGGAGAAGGTTTACTTTTTATTATTATGATGATGATTTATTAACCATCCCTCAAATAAATGAAATATCTTAAGAAAAGTAACTTTAAATTGGACTCATTGCTGTCTGCTGTTCAGTCCTGGGCCTCAGTGTTGTGTTCTGGCGCTTACTAAAACAGTTAACAAATTAGGATTAGCAGTTGTTTTTATTGAAAAATTGCAGTCCTTTCCACACTTTGCAAATTCATTCACATTTGACACATTTGGCCGCATGTTCGACACCTGTGGTATAGTGGAAACACTTTTTATATACTGTACATTGAGTCAGTGGGAAATACAAGTAGCACCATCACAGCAGGACAGCCACAATATTAAAAGACGCCGTGACGTGTTAACTGATAACAGTTTTTCTTTTAGTTTTCACTACTTCCTACACAAGCTTGCAGCTTGTGCTGTGCACATTTTTCACATTGAGATGAAGCAATTAGTAAAATCTAACACTTGTCTCAAACTAATTTCTTCAAGACAAGTGGGGTTCTAAAATGCTGAAAAAAAATCTTTCTCCTGCACATTAAATAAACAGTCACTATCGTTCACCGTCCATTCAGAGCTATTATGGCAGGAAGGCATCATAATATATTAGGAATTATATCTATGATGATTCAACATTCAACAGCTGTTTGTGCTGTCAGTGCGATAGGCTCAGAGCTGACACACCTGTTTAGCAAACCAAGCGGCAAATAATAAAGTTAGCCTTCGTGATTAATCATTCATGTCCGCGTCCCTGTGTAGGACTGCTTTCATGTAACAAACTAATCAACTGCAGCAGTGGAGACATTTTTCAAAATGCAAACACCTCGAAAAAGTAAAAAATTACAATATTTATTTATTACTATTTCAACATTTAAAGGCTCAAGTTTTTACATAGTGTAATTTCATATACCAGTCAGTCAACTGTGTGGTTTTGTTATGCATCAATCTGACCAGGAACTCTTCTAGTGAGAGAGTATATATATATACATATATATATAAATAGGGCAACACAGTCAGAAAAGGCAGGTGAGCTTATCATAGGCATGCTCAAGTCTGTCTAACTCTCTGCAAAAATAAGAATGAGACGGCAACCCGGACGCGTCGAGGTAAACCACACAAACTGAGCAAACGCATTTAAATCATATTAAATGCTCCAGCTCCTCAGTCATCAAAGGGACCGGTTGCTAATGTGCGTTTAGATTCAAGAGAGTATTGTTTACAACGTGTCTGGCAGGCCACCTTCAAACACTCGCACTACGGCTGGTTTCCTGGCGAGCTGCCGCGCCGTCGTGCCAGAAGCGTCCTCCGAGTCTCTGAGGCCGAGCAGCAGCAGCGTCCCGGCCGCTTCGGCGTGCTGCCCGATGGAAGCCATGTGAAGCGCTGAGAGGAGAGGAGCACGTAAGACGGGTGTGAGTAGTGGTCGCTAATCAGCAGTGACAGTAACAGAATCAGTTCTTGATATGAATATGAAGCTGATAACGTGCCGGGTAGATTTCATTATGGGGTTTGTTTCAAACGATTAGATTTGATTCAACTTTATTGTCATTACACATGTACAGGTACAGTTTAGCATCTAATCAGAAGTGCAGTAAGCAGTAAGTGCATGTAGCATGAATACTATGATACAATATGATATATAAGCGGTATGTACAGACTGTTCTTGTAGCATATGGACAATATTTACAGATGGAAACCTATGTACAACCAATACACTTGGCACACATTTGGGTAGTCACTAATCAGAGCCATTTAATTGTAAACAAAGGGAACACAGGGAAGTTTTCACTCTCTAAATCATCCTGTGTAAATATGATAAAATGTTTGGCAAGACTGCTGCTACGCCACTGTATCTATTTATTCTGTGCTTGTCTTGTTGGTTTATTATATGATAACGCAGCGCTTGGATAAAAAACACTTCAGCAGTATTTTTTAGAAGTTTAATTTCTCTCAGATTTCAGAAGCTCTTAACATTCCCTTGAATGCATCATCCGTTCAACTTAATCTGGTTTTCGCGTGACCTGCAACATTATTAGTTCTATAAACAACCATAATGGTGACTATATGTTCAGTCTACGCAGACATAAAGAGGACATCAGCTGCAACACATAGCACATCATGTGGTCTTATACTTGGCTTACCAGTTCTCCCCTTTTTGTCCCGTGCATGAAGATCCGCCCCCAACTCCAGCAGTGTTTTTATAGTGGACGGGTGGCCCTCCTGAAAAACACAGGTTCAAGAAGTGTTAACACTTTGTAACAACTTCTGTCACTATGTATAGTTCAAGAGGTGGCTCAGGAAAACCCACAGGGTACAGATAGGACATCAGCAGGAAAGATAAGTCACTGGATATGGACAGGATCAGACACAATACTGAAGTGAAACAATTTTACCTAGAACAGATTTGTTCTATATTATCCTTTATATAGGTTGCACAGTCATGTTGTTATTCAAGAGGCCAAACAAGCTGTAGTAGAAGATTTAAGCAACTAATTACACATTTGAACTGAAAGGAAACAACTTGGTCAACTTGATTCTAATAATTTATGCATTACTTTTAGCAACAATTCTGTCCTTTGTTTAACACTTTAAGCTAACAATTCTAATCATTTCCAGTATAGTTTCTAGCCGTTTCACTCGGTATTGTATTTTTTTGGCTAATAATAGTTACTGTATTTCATTCTGTCTTTTGTTCCTAACAGTTATTTACTATTAATGCACTTAACAATTTCAACCATCCAATTTTAAACTATTTATTCATCTGTTTCAGCTTTAAAATTATCTTGCAGTGATTTTTTTTGTTTTGGTTAATATTTAAACAGTGTAACCAGTAGTTTTAGCTATTTCATGGTTTATTTATTCATCACTTTTAGGTAAGCACTTTTAATTATATATTCCTTGTGTGGATATACATTAAAAATGATTTGTTCCATAATTTTTGCACACAGCTGCTGAAATAACCTCTCAGGTGCAAGAACCGCTGTCTGGAAATCACTGACCTTTGCAGCATAATGCAGGGCAGTGAGCTGGATGGCGGTCGCCCTCTGGTTCACGTCTACACTGAGCTCTCGTACCAGGAAGCGCAGAGCGTCCTCCTGGCCAGTGACAGCAACCTGGTGCACTGGCTGAGTCCCAAGTATGTCAGCTGCCGTCGGAGACGCCTACCACACAGACAGGTCAGGTCAAAAGAGAACGCATAAACGCCTAGGTCAGCGCTGCAGTATTATTACTTGTCTTGTTCTACCTGGTGCTTCTGCAGAAGCAGCCTGGCCACAGAAATGTGTCCATTCCTGACTGCATCCATGAAAGGGGTTACGCCACAGCTGTCCTTCGTGTCCGGGCTGTAGCCACAACTGGAAAAAAAACACCATTTAGCATTTGGCTTGGAAGAATGGAGTGCGGAGCTAATGCTAAAACAAGTCACATAAATTTAAGAGTCTATAACTATTCAGTGGCACAAAAAGAAAAAGGACCAAGTGCTACAATTTCATATCTTTTATTTATTTGGCCGTAAGACAACCACAAACATCTGGGTCACCGTTATTATATATACATATGGGTCCTATGTTGTGTATTTAGTGATTTATGGCATTTTGAACATGCAAATCTGTGGATAAGGGTTGGTGATGCATGCACCAATAGCTGCAAGTTGCACCTTGAATGATTCATTTAATGTCTACCTACCTCTCCAACAAGATCCTAACAACGTCCTCGCAGCCGTGCATTGCTGGATAATGAACAGAGAAAGAATTCATTGGAATATAGAATGGAATGCTACAGTGTTTTTGGTGTATGCTCAGCTGCCAGCGTCACGCATGCTAAAACGGGGCACGTAAGAACGCCTCACCTGCAGTGTGAAGCGGTGTCCTGCGCGTCTTGCTCTCAGTCCTCCAGATGTCCGGTGCCGCAAGAAGCAGATGCTGTACGACCAGTGGGTCGCCCTCCCTGCAGGCGATGTGGAAGGAGTTCCAGCCGTCTTTGTTTCTCAGTGCTGGGTCTGCGCCGTGGCACAGCAGCTCCTGGATTACCTCGAGGTTCCTCCGAGTGCAGGCCATCATCAGAGGAGTCCTGAGAGAGAACGTGGACACCTTCTATGAAAAAAGTGAAAGCCACTAAAGTTTGCAATCTCATTGTTAGGGTGCAAGCATGTATATGTGTGTGGAGGGGTTACCTTAAATATTGTATTTTGGGGGTATCATGACACAAATCATATTCCAGTTCTGCTGTCTGAGGACAAAGACCGAGAGACTGAAGAATTTTTCGACTGGTAGTTTATATACGAGCTACCACCTTTAAGTTTACATTTCAAGTTTACAGTTTATAATTAATTTTATTTTATTCATTTTATTTTATTTCTCTCATTGACACCTATATATTTTTTACCCTGTGTGCTGTGTGGAATTATTACTGTTTCTACTGTAGTACTTTTTTTTACTACTAGCTGGAGGTATCACAATATATTTCACTGTGCATTGTACTATGTATAAGTGTACATGTGACAAATTAAATTTTATCTTATCTATATTTATAATCCCATGTAAATAAATTACATAGTTTAGGGCAGTGATTCCCAAAGTGTGGGCCGCGGCCCCTGGTGGGCGGCGAAGGTACTGCAGGTGGGCCACAAGAGGTCATTTACTATTTTGTAATTACGTTTTAAGTAACCATTAAATATTTATGGTTAAATATTTTAATTTAAAAAGTAATCACAACTAATAAAACAAAACCATGTGATTTAAATTACGTTTTAGTCTTCATTTATCTGACCAACTTTTGAATAATAATGTATTAATTACATTAGTTACTGTACAAATCGTTATTAATGTGCATATTATTGCCATAGTAACGTATTGCTCTGTTCATGAAATAAAAAGAAGAAATAATTCGTCTCGTGTGTTGATCAGAGTTGTTGTGTGGGCCGCGAGAGGTTTTTAGACTTCAGAAATCATGAAAAAATGAGATCTCTCCTTCGAGCCGGATTCGAACCAGCGACCTAAGGATATCAGTTATATCACACTACAGTCCTCCGCTCTACCAACTGAGCTATCGAAGGGAGCCAATTCCATTATGATGACACTTCGATTTTGAATCCAACCTTTATTGACATTTCAGTCGCTAGCATTCGTTCATTTTCTCACCAGTCAGCCTTCTTCAGACTGTCCACCTTGGCTCCTTCCCGGAGCAGGTAGCTAACGCAGTCCTTGTGGCTCATTGAGGCAGCTTCATGCAAAGGCCTCTTGTAGTCGTTGTTGTACACCTCCACATCCACGCCCATCCGTTTTATGAGATACTCCACAACGTCCAGGTGTCCGTGTCTGGCAGCATAGTGCAGTAGGGTGTCTCCTGACCGACCAAAGTGTTTGCTGCTGAGGGTCTGCGCAGCAGCCGAGCCGCCTAGTGCTATGTATTTCTCCAGAGAGCTTAAGTGTCCCTCTTGAGTGAACTTCACCAACTGTTTTAAACTGTTTTCATCCATCCTGGGTGGAGGACAAGGGCTGCAGCTGGAGTACAAAGTGACTTAACGGTCAAATTTTCAGAAAATCACATGAGTCGTTACTGTGAACTATTAAAGACATGCTGGACAGAAACTTCAGCCTGCGTTAGCGTCACATAGTGGCCAAAATTAAATGGCCAACCATGACGTTACCCTGTGCGAAAATCAAACTAGAATTATTTTTTGTACTACAGTTAGATAAAACTGTAATTAAACAGACCGTCGAAAACCCAGATATAATGTTATATCGAAATATAAAGAACAGAAAGAATTATAAATGGAGAAAAAAACGTTAAGTGTGAGGAGCCGTAATTGTATGTGGGATCAACTTTTGTCGTCCTTTCGTTTCAGAGCGACGCACGTAGGGTCCTGGGAAATGTAGTATTTGTGACAATGTGCGATTACGTTCGCTAGAAGTTACAAAAAGCGGTTTTCAATATATTATTTTTGCTGAAATCGCAACGATTGTACGCAGTGTTGGCAAAATAACTACCACTCTAACTATATATACCAGAACTTACGTTTATATTTAAAAGTGAATGTATTTTTACCACCTGTCTTCTCATCTTGTAGTAAAAGTAACAATTCTGGAGCCCTTTTTTTTTTTTTTTGGATTTTTAGAGTCTTGCATTTCATATCGTTTCCATGAAACGAGGTGATGTAATCCTAGAAATAAAAGCACTGGTGAACATGATGAGTCACATCTGGTGGGTTGAAGGAGGGGGGAAAGGTGGGAGAAGGGAAAAGTGGGATTGTTGGCCAGGGTGAGTCTCAGAGTCTCCTTTCTTAGAGGTTTCCCTACATGGACCTTAATCATAAGGAATGAAACTGACCACAAACGTCTTTTTTTTGTTGGTAAGTGCATTTTATACATCTGTCTTCTAAAGTGAACTTAGCTGTCTTGTGTGCAGGTATTCTGTAAAATATATGTTTGTAGTAACTTTTTGTTGTAACTTTGACTTGTGCTCCCTTCTTTCTTGCCCCCATATTTGGGTCTTGTCTCAGTAAATACCCTCAAAATTTTTACCTTTATTGTAAAAAATCCCACAGAAAACTTAGTTGTCGTTCTTAGGAGATTGACACCGATGTATTTATTTATTTCAGTATTTATTTATTTTAAGAGATTATTTATGTCTGGACCACCAAGAACCACCCACCGAAATCAGAAACATATTCACACAAACCTTTTGGGACTAGCTTTTTGCTGTATAAGCATAAATAATCCGTCTTGATCATGTTCCTCGATTACACAAATCTGCAAAAACACTGGCAACTTCACTTTAATACCCTTAATATTAAGACAGTATTAAATGTTAGTGGATTTGCCAGTCGTCGGAATGCAGAGTGAGGACATAGCGTCAGGCTGTTCTCTGAAGGGAGTGTAACTGAAGCAAATCAGTTCCAGATGTTTCAGGCTGGTCTAAACAGCGACAAACACACCAGAATCCAAACTGTGCAAACTGCTGCACGTCCTGTTTCATTTCAGCTGACAGTTCAGTTTCTGAGGAAGTACCACAGTGTCAAACTCGAATTAAAGTGTTTCCTGTTACTATGCACTGAGCATATAATTGATCTCTATAAAACAGAGTGATGATTATTAGTTCTAGGAAGAGGAGACAGAGAAGAATCAGAGAAGCATTTGCAAGCTTTTAGACTACTGGGATTTGTATTTTTGTCATTCACTGTGTAAGAATTTTTATTTATTTATTTCTTTATTGTAGTTACATAAATGTTTAAAAGTCTGGAAGGCAAATAGATTCCTTGATGATACCCTGGCACCCGGCAGGCAGGAAGGAAGAAAGAGATGAATTTGGGCAAAATACAGCCATATTATTTTAGTTTTAGTCAGTGTCCCGTGGCACTGGGCTTCAATGATTTTATTGTAGATCAGGTATTCCATGATTGTAAGAAAATAACTAAAAATTGCCATTAAGATACACCGCATGTAACTTTTGAATGAGTATAAGACATGTGAAAATAGATGTATTTTGGGGGAGGGTAAATAAGAATCCATGGACAGTACGGTCGCAAATACATTTTCCAGCCAGCTAGTTTACGCGTGTCTCCAACAATAAATGTGCGTCCCTGGGTGGGCTCGAACCACCAACCTTTCGGTTAACAGCCGAACGCGCTAACCGATTGCGCCACAGAGACATGCCGATTCGGGACCGCTACATTTAAAGTGACCATGACGATCTTTTACGTCATGGATTATGTTCATTTTTTACTTTAAAAAAAAAAAAAAGAAAAAAAAACTTCAAAACATTAAACACATTTAAATCTGTGACGTCAAACATATGGCTTGCGGACCAACACGGGGCCACCAGAGGGTCAAATGTGGACATGATGGTGCAAGACATTAAGGGCGATTTTTTTTTTGTGAGGCAAACCATTACTTCTTCAAATAGTTATCTACTTATCACCTTGTATACTTAGTTTAGCCATAGTTTAAAAAAAAAACAAAAAAAAACACACATTTCAATACATACATTTTCCGACTCACTACAAACTTCTCAGCCATGTAGACATTGCCAAGTTTTACACAGGGGCCAGTGCCCCTGTAAAATCGCTCCTGGCCCCTGTTGCACGACCTGTGCTGAATAAGCAAAACTATTGAAGTCAGTAAACATGATGCCATGCTTGGGAAATGGGTGAAATAACCAACAGCATGTAGCCTACTTGTTTAATGAAAAACTCGAATGGCCTTCTGAGAGTAGATGCTACAATCCTCTCCATTTTCTTTTTAGTAGGCTATCATCATGAAACAGAGCAAGAAGGACATGTCCTTTTTTTAAATTTTTCTTTCTGTTTTTCCTCCTTACTGTACATAAAGAAAGAGTGAGATGATGAGTGTGATTTAGATAAAGATAGTGTGATTGTACATTTAAGGCTCATGCTGTGAAAAAGAACTCTGTGTGTAATTTATGCAAAAACAGAAATCCTATTTCATAAAAAGACAAACGCGGTTTCAACGTTTATTGAGCACATTTTATTTTATGTTTATTGAGACAAAGAATGTCTTATTGTATTAATACTTGAATACTTGTAATGTATTCTGTTTTGGTTTTAACTAAACATTTTGAATGCTCAAATATTGCCCCCTGAACAAACACTGGCCCCACCTCGGCCCCAACCGCCACTGCATGTAGAAAATTTTGACATTTTGCTGTTATGCACACACTATTACTTAAGCTCAGACTGCCTCTGTGGTTTATATATTTATGATTTCAAATGTGATTAATGTGACCGTCAAATAAAACAAACTACCACACATCTTCCAAGAGCACTTGTCAGCTGCATGTTCCACCACAATAATGTCATGTTTTCAAGTTAAGAAACTTGTGGCTGACACAGTCCTGACAGAGATCCTTCATGTTTAGTTTTACTTGTCCTCCCCTCTCAAAAAGCATAATGAATCTTTATGAATGTCAAAAACCATTTAGCAGTGTTTGAAGGATGGTTAACATTTCACAAAAAGAAAGATCCAAATCCTTCCACCCTCCACGTATCATGATAACAGCACAGGTGTATTTCATCTTTTGTTTTTCTTGAGTGACTTCATTGCCCTGTGTTTCTATTTCTTTGTGTTCGTGTTGCAGCCGTCGCTGGAAGCAAACATGAAATATGGCTCTCCTGAGAAAAAGTAAGTGAAAATGAAATGTAATACAAATGTAGTATGACTGATTCGCCCCTTTGAAGTGATGTTTGGCTGCACGGTGCAGCTTATGCCAGTAGAAGAGTCTTATTCCTCTCCAGGGACGGGAACGGAGAAGCAGCCATGGACATGTGCTGCATGTCTGTTTGATGGGGGAGGGTGTGATGAGGTATCCAGATGACAGGAGGCTGTAAAGAGTTACATTCACGCCATCCACTGGCTGAACAGCCGTTCAGGCCGAATGCATTTACAAAAATTAGAATGACTGCTGTTATTCTCACATGGTTTTCACCATTAGATTTGAAAAATGATGATGACAATAATAATATGTTTCCACCTATCCTCTGGTAAATATAATACCAGTAAAATCTCCAAACATTTTGAATGGGAACCTCATTAGAATTAAAAATCGTATATGAGTAATCCTGTCTCTGGGTAAATAAAACCTGAATATTCAAGTGTTGCTTAGATTGTATATGGTGCAGACAGGCGAGTACTGTGGTACCTAGATTTAGACAGCCAAAAAAATGATAGAGGGGCTCGTAACTGGTTGCAGATGGGTATTTGACTGTCCTTTCTCTCTGGTCTGTCTTGCAGCTGGTTGAAACAGGCACAGCACAGAAACACTCCCATGGTAGAACGGTTGGAATACGTAGTCTATCCGCAGTAAATCAATCTGACCGACAGGAAGAATGTACAATTTTTTTTAAAATAAAAGTAAGAGCTATTCCTAATCATTCCACAACACGCACAACAGGATGCTTGTTAAGACCCAGGACTGAACAGCAGAGGGCAGCAATTTCAAATCAGAGTCAGAAAATCAAACTGGAATGTCATAAAATGTAAACTTTATTCCAGTTTGTTCCTGTGTAGAATAGAAATTGCTTTAAAATATCATCTGCACATTTGTAGAAAATAGGTTCGGAGAATCGGAGGGAAAACTTCTGAATTTGACCATGCCCTTTAGAAAACTTTTTCATTATTTGGCATTTTCTAGCATAGGAAAATCTTAAACCAAATAATTGAATTCAAACACGCTGCCCTCTCTATGTACTAAGTGTGTGCATAACTAAAGCTGAAGCAAAGGCAACAGGACCTTTAGAGTTTCTCCTTTAGAGTATTAGGTCTGAACATAGTCATGTAAGTCCTGGGTGTGCAACACCTACAGATGTTCCCTTTTTAAAACCCCAACTCCCCACCAGTCTTTTAGAACTGAAGAGGCTTCTTATGTGAGTGGTGAAACATTTTCAGAAAACCCGACAAGTCCAGTTGTTTCAGCTTGTTTGTTGGATGTACCATGACCTCGATGACAGAAACATACTAACAAGTTTGTTTTGCTTTTTACTTTTGTTGATCTGGCACGTTACCTTTTATTTATGTACAGCCCCTGGCTGAGTTGTGCCTCTGCCTGTCTTTCAGTTAATCGGGTCCTCCTGGTGCTGCTGGTGCTGATGGTGTGTCTCCTATTACACAACACTGTGCTCAGAGCCTCCACCCAGACCAGACTCTCGGGTACATCAGTGCTGCTTCTTTCTTTTCTTTTCTTTTCTTCTCTGGCTGCAGAGCCTGCATGGTAGTGTTTGGTGGTACAGCTACAGTATCTATTTACAGTTAGGCCCAGAAATATTTGGACAGTGACACAGTCTTCATGGTTTGGGCTCTGCATGCCACCACGCTGAATCTGAAATGAAACAACTGAGATGCAGCGAAAGAGCAGACTTTCAAGTTTAATTACAGAGGTTAAACAAAAATGTCCTATGAAATGTTAGGAATAGCAACCGTTTTTATGCAAAGTCTCCTCATTGCAGGGGCTCAAACGTAATTGAATAGTCATTTGCAGGCAATGACTGCCTGAAGTCTGGAACCCATGGACATCACCAGACTTTTCCGTTGCTTGTCTGTGGGTCTTTCTGCCTTTAGTTTTGTCTTTGAAACGAAATGCATGAGATCTGGTGATTGTCTTGGCCGGTGCAGAATGTTCCATGTCTTTGCCTTAAAAATCCCTGGGTTGCTTCTGCTGTGTCTTTTGGGTCACTGTCCACCTGTACTGTTGTGGTGGAAATTGTCTTTGGCATAGGTGTAACCCTAACCCTAACCATAAATGTACAACCCTAAGTAAACCATATTCCCGTTACAACATGTGACACACAAAAATAGGAAAAGGCCCTGCTCATTGGTACCAGTGAACAGTAACATCATCTTTGTGGTTAAAAATAACCCAGTAAGAAGGACAAACAGCAAATTATTTTGAATTAATGATCAGCTAGTAACTTTGCTTCCACATTGTGAAGCACCATGCAATAAACTTTGCTGCTTTTGGTGGAATCTGAGCTGAAAGTATATGCTTATACTCATCAGAATTCATCTGGCTGCTTCTGTCTTCCGTCACATCATCAATAAACACTAGTGACCCAGTGCTGTTGGAAGCCCCGCATGCCCATGCCATCGCACCTCCACCGCTATGTTTTGACAGAAGATGTGTTGTGCTTTGGATCATGAGCTATTCCAAGTCTTCTCCATACTTAATTCTTCCCATCACTGTGGTACATGTTGATCTTAGTTTCATCTGTCCAAATAATGTTGTCCTAGGACTGGGCTGTCTTCTTCTGATGTTTATTTGACAAAGTCTAATCTGACCTTTCTATTTTTGAGGCTGATTAATGGTTTTCACCTTGTGGAGAACCCTCTGTATTTACTCTCACAAGTTCTGTTTATATTAGTCGTAGATACTGACACACCTACTTCCTGGAGAGCGTTCTTCACTTGATTGGATGTTATGAAGGGTTTTTCTTCACCATGGAAAGGATCCTGCGATCATCCACCACTGTTGTCTTCCGTAGACGTCCAGGTCTTTTTGAGTTCCAAATGCTAATGCCACACCTGGAATCAACTTCAAACCTTTTACCTGCTTAAATGAATGAGGATTAATGAGGGAATAGCCCATAAAGCCCAATAGCTTTTGAGTCAACTGTCCAATTACTTTTGGTCCCTTGAAAAAGAGACAGCTACGTATTAAAGAGTTTTAATTCCTAAAGATTTCCTCCAATTTGGACGTAAATACCCTCATAATGAAACTGAGAGTCTGCATTTTAAGAACATATAAATTATACAACTGTATCTTGAACCTAAAATAACAAAACTTGTGTCACTGTCCAAATGTGTATGCACCTAACTGTATGGACGTATGTATTACTAAGCTCACGCCTCTGTGAACTTTTGACATATTGGATGTTGACAAACTCTGCCGATAGTTGTACTTGACTTTAATGAGGATGCTGTTCATGGAAAAAGAAAAATTAAGGAAATGAATACGAAGGATCCATAAAACCCCTGCATCCAAGATGGCACCCACACTTTAAGCTTCCATCTGTGACTCCATCCATCAGATCACAGGCAGAGGCTTGGCGGTGCGGTTTCCCCGGTGAGAGAGTCAGAGGAGGAGGAGGATGTCATCCCGGTCGTCATATGTGCGTCAGAGGAGCGTATGGGTGCAACCATGGCGACCATCAACAGCATCATCAGCAACACAGATGCTGGTGTTTTCTTCTACATTGTCACCCTTCGCGATGCGGTCAAACTCACAAGGTGCGTCACTTGCCTGTCAGTCGTCACAGGAGCAATGAACATTTTTCGGGCATTTGTGTACATAATCGTTTATACATAAGTTTACTCTTTTTTTCATTTTTCCAGGAGGTATATAGAAAAGACAAAACTCAAAGGCATCAAGTATAAGATATTAGAATTTAACCCAATGGTTCTAAAGGGAAAGGTGAAGCCAGATTCATCCCGACCTGACCTCTTACATCCAGTGAGTGTGTCACCCAGCAACTGAAATGCAGAGTTACTCTGCTCAAAGAACTGAAATAACTGGTCTTGTTTTGCAGCTGAACTTTGTGCGCTTTTTCCTGCCTCTGCTTGACATCAACCACGGGAGGGTGATATACTTGGACGATGATGTCATTGTGCAGGGTGCGTATATAAGGGTCGTGACAGGAGCGAATCCATGTGACAAAAACACTGACAGGAATAGTAAATAACATTGATCATCTTGTGACAATACAATGTTCTGGCATTCATATGGATGTTACTTAAACACGTAGCACCCACCTAGACCAGACCAGACACCCCCAACCCATAGCAATGACACCCCAATGGTGGCAGAAGCCATCCCCAACAGGATACAGCCTGACACAGACACACACAAAAACCCTTTAGGACCAACTCAACAAGCAGAACAGCACAAGGTGTTGACCTGGCCTCCAAATTTACTGGATCCCAAACTAGGGCCACAGATTTATGTATTTATATCTGTGCAGTGAAACCTTCGTTTAGAAAGGATGGGGCAACCCCAAGATGATAAACTATGTTTATAGACTTTTCTTTATTCCCAGGTGACATCAAGGAACTGTTTAATATCAACCTGAAACCAGGACATGCTGCTGCTTTCGCCACAGACTGTGACCTGCCCTCCACGCACGAGATGGTGCGCAGTATCGGCATGCAGGTGGATTTCTCAATTTCCCAAACTGGCTATTAAATTGTATTAAGGTGCACTTTATAGCAACATGCTATCGTGAAAGGACAGGCTTTAATCTCCATCGTTAAACTCTGAAGTCTATTTCATTTGATTGATTTAGATTTTTTATGAAATTCTAATTCCTGTCTTTATTTTGTTAATGAAACTAATGCTAAATGTAATATTCCTGAAGAGTCACTTGAAATCGACTCACTAAGTTTTCTAAACTCACCCCTTAGACAACCTACATGGGCTTTCTGGACTACAGGAAACAGGAAGTTAAAGACCTGGGCATCAACCCCAGCGAGTGCTCTTTCAACCCTGGAGTGTTTGTGGCAGATGTCAAAGAGTGGAAGAAACAGAAGATCACCAAACAGCTGGAGAAATGGATGGAAGAAAATTTCAGGTACACATAATACGAATCTGGAAACACTCATTTTGTGTATGTCACAACTCCATGGTGTCATAGTGAATTACTATTCTGAACATATGGAACGAGAACAAAAGCATTAATAGCAATTTAGAATTATATGATACAAAACAAAGCATCAAACTACGTGCAACTGCTAGAAATTCTGTATTTAAACATTAAGTTTTCCTCCTTCACATGGGTCGGGATGTTCAGTTACGTAAGGCTACAAGATGCCAAATATACAGTACATAAAAAAGAGGACATATGCCCTTTGTTGTAGAGGTCATGTAATGTTTGTAGATCAGCTGACAAAAATATGAACAAGTACTGACTGACCCAACACTGTACCACTGACTGATTGAAAAGGAACATTTAAAATGGTTTTGTTCCCTAAATGAGAAATAATCAATAAGTATCAGTTGGAATAATAGGAATGTCCACACATGATGTTCATTCTCAGTTCGATTCGATTCGATTCAACTCACCAGAGCAAGCATTAGGTGAAAAGGCTCCCTTTTAAGGGAAGAAAAACCCTGAGTAGAACCCAGCTCATATCGGGGGTACCCATCTGCTTGAGGCCAACAAAAAAGAAAAGAGTGGGGTCTTTGTTTAAAATGAAGCTACTGCCAGGTATCCCTCTTCTGGAGATTTGCAGAAATGCGATATAGTTCTGCTTCTCATCCATACTGTATATGGATCATTTGCTTTTACCCTCTGATACAACCCTTAGCAGACTACTAGTGGCAGGAGATATGTCACAGAAAAATAGACGGATGCACTAACTAGTCTGTTTAGGTTTACTTACAAAATGTGTTAGATTTCGGGAAAGATCATTATTTGAGTTAGAATAAGAACTTGGTGAAATACTTAAAAAGCCAACTCATTGTTACAGTAGTGAACAGATAATGTGCTATGGTATTGACTTTTGAACTATCTCTGTTGAATTTTAGTCTGAAAATGGAAAGTTGGAATCCAACAACCCATCCATCCACCCCAACCTCCTGCCTACACTTTTTAGTTCAATAGCAGCCTCACCTGACTACTAGGTAGATTTATTTCTGTTCCAATTTAGGCTAGTGGATGCATCAACCCGGTCAGATACTTTCCTTCTCTCCAACAGGCAGAACATTTACAGCAGCGCCGTTGCAGGAGGTGTGGCAACTCCACCCATGCTAATAGTCTTCCATGAAAAATACACAATACTGGACCCTCTATGGAACGTCAGACACATGGGTAAGATCATCACTGCTTTTGATATCCGTGATCACAAGGTGACAGAAAACATTTACCTTACTCAAAAAACGCTAATCACATACACAAAAGTATGATGTATGTGTAGGTTATAGAACAATACATATTTATTGTAAATTTGTGTGTAACCTACACTAGATGTGCAACTAAAACGAGGTACCTCATGTGGACAAGTTAGTTAATGTAGTAGCAGCCCTTTTAACTCAAAAATTACCCATTTTAAAAGGAGAATGTAGAATTGTAGTGCATATTGTGCATAGTGCCAACCCAAGACACTGTTGAAAAAAAGCTTCTCTGTGCACCCAGGCTGGAGTCCTGATGCCCGTTATTCCGAAAGCTTCCTACAAGAGGCACACCTGTTGCACTGGAACGGTCCATTCAAACCATGGACTTACCCTGCTGTTCACTTGGAGCTGTGGGAGAGGTGGTTTGTCCCAGATCCCTCTGGAAGGTTCACTTTGGCACGACCTGATAGCAACAGCTAAGGCCTTCAGATTACACCATGTTGGGGGACACGGAGGAAGGTCAAGACTTGGGCAATGATGGAAGGAGGTTGTAGTAGAAAGTGTACTGTACATTGGATGTAATGCTGAAGAATGTTCAGCAAGAGAAATCTCAGTCTAGCGTAGTATGACGCTCTGCACGCTAAACACAAAATGTGACTAAATGCAAAACTGTGCTTAATCTAGAGTAAGCTGTATTAATGATGACTGTGAAGATATTAGAATATTATTTGGAGTGTCATCAAAGTACAAGTGAGAAACTAGAAGAACAATGATGTGCATTTATAAACTGTGAATCTAAAATAAATCTTTTGTCTTTACTGGTACATTTGTACCATAATCAAGTCTAAAGCTACATTAAGCAATATTTTTTGGTACGACTCTTTTGAAGGTAAAAATGTTTAATCAGTCAATCTAGTACTTTGGTCCACAGTGAAATGTTTCATTTACTCCTCATCGTGCTGCAAATGTTTGTTACCGAGCTCAGGAACATGGGCCTAAACTCTTTACTCGGCTCCCAGATTCTGAGCCTCCTGCCTGACAGACCACAGGCGATGAAGATTGGGCAAAACCATCATTCTCAACATTGGAGCCCCCCAAGGCTCTGTGCCGAGTCCACTGATCTACTTACTCTACACTCAAAACTACACTGGCCAATCTATTGTGAAATAAGCAGACGACATAGTGGTAGTAGGGCTGATATTAAACAACGATGACACAAGTAAGGACACTCATCATCTCACCCACAATCAAAGTGGCTGCCGTCATGCTTCACGGTGGTGATGGTGTGTTTGTGATGATGTGCAGATATCCACCAGACCTACCATAGAGTTTAATGGCTCATCAGACAAAAGAACCTTCTTGCAGTTGACCTCAGAGTGTCTCACATGCTTTTTCAACTGTGCAACAGTTGTTGTATGCAGGGTCTCTCCTATCTCACCTGCTGGGATCAAACTGTTAACTCCTGTTCTGTACTACTGTAAACCGCACTCCAGTGAGTTTTCTTTGAGATGGGAATTTTGAAGGTACTATCACTGTCACTTTGATGGCAAAAGGTTTTTTCTTTCTTAGACATGACTTCAGCCACCAGCCTCCTATCTGAAAATCAGTTTCTGAGTCCCATTGGTCTGGATGTGTTCACTGATCCAGTTTAGTAAGTCAAGATAAAGCCAGCATCAGTTCAGAGAAACACCAACAGGTTGAAAAAGAAGACAGCCTTGGCTCTCAAGTCCTGTCTGGTGTGTCTGACCTCCTACTGTGAGACTCACCTGGAGCCTCATCACAGCATCACAGGCCTGAAAATAAACAAGTTGATCGATCCGGTGGAGAATCTGGAGGAAGATTTACGATTTATGATGGTAAAGAGTTTGTGTACTATTGTGATGTAGATGTTGTGCTGTGTTGTTTCCTTTACTGCATGCTGGTTGCGCAGTCTATATGTGTCGAGGAGGGGGAGCAATGGTGAGAAGTCACATGCTTTCCTGTAAATGAAAGCAAACATCATTGAGTCTGTCAACAGAACCACAGAGCATCTGAGTACAACTAGTGAGCACAGCAGAGGAAGTTTACTGATCTGATAACAGAGAAAAGTGAGTAATCTCAGAGAAACTGTATTTATATAACAAATTTGCTGTTGCAGTTGGACTGGTAGTGTGCTCTCCCCTCAGTATTGCTATATTTAAAAGCTAAAATTACCATTTGCCTCATTTATTTAATATTTTGCTGATTCTGTAATAATATCCGTTCTTAAGTAGGTTTGATCTCACCCTTTCACTTTCTTTCTTAGACATGGCTACAGCCAGCAGCCTCCTCTGTGAAGATCAGTTTCTGTGTCCCATCTGTCTGGATGTGTTCACTGATCCAGTCACCATACCATGTGGACACAACTTCTGCAAGAACTGCATCACTGAACACTGGGGTAGCAACGTCCACAACCAATGTCCAGTGTGTAAAAAAGATTTTTGCAGTCGGCCTGAGTTGCATATCAACACCTTTATATCGGGGATGACTGATAAGTTCAAACAAACTCTAAAGGAAGCCAGTAGATCAGAACAACAACAACAAGCTGACCAAGGAGAGGTTCTGTGTGACGTCTGCACTGAGACCAAACTGAAGGCTCTCAAGTCCTGTCTGGTGTGTCTGACCTCCTACTGTGAGACTCACCTGGAGCCTCATCACAGAATCACAGGCCTGAAAAGACACAAGCTGATTGATCCTGTGGAGAACCTGGAGGACAGGATGTATAAGAAGCATTGCAGACTTCTGAAGATGTGTGTTTGCCAGTAATGCACTGAGAGAGATCACAAGTCACACGTCTTTCTTCCTCTGATTGAAGAGGATGACACAAGGAAAGCTGATATAGAAAAGACAGGAAGTGAAACTGAGAGAGGACGACTGAAGATTGAGAAGATCAAAGAGTCGGTGAAGCTGAGTAAGGACGATGGTGTTCGCTGCTCTGGTCCAGTCTGTAGAGATTTGGTCTGGCTCAGCTCATTGACACCGTTGAAAAAAGCAGAGACCAGGAGCAACGACCCGCTGGCATGATCCACAGCCATGGATTCTGTGGGTGGTCATCATAGTTTGACGCTGTGTCAATACTGTGACACCTCCGTGTTTACTGCTTGTTGCATATTTAATTTGAAAAATGTAATCTTGCCCAGTGTTTGTATAAAATATACCGGGAATCTGATTACATGTTCATCCCTATACTGTAATGGTTAACATTTTTTTTGTATCCTGATTACATTTCGCTGTTACATGTAATCCATTACTCCCCAAGCCTGGTGGTGATGTATATTGTCTGATATCCACCAGACCTACCATAGAGTTTAATGGCTCATCAGACAAAAGAACCTTCTTGCAGTTGACCTCAGAGTCTCTCACATGCTTTGGGGCAAACTTTGGAAGAAACTATCTGACCCTCTCCCACTAAGTTTGAACAGGTGAAGGACCTGTGCAACAGTTGTTGTATGCAGGGTCTCTCCTATCTCACCCGCTGACATCAAACTCCTTCAGAGTAGTCTAGGTGGTCTTCCTCTCTAGTCTCCTTCTTGCACAGGCACCCAGTTTGTTAGGACAACCTGTTCCAGGCAGATTTATGCATGTGCCACATTCCTTTCATTTTTCAATGATGAATTTAACTGAATTCCAGCAAGTTTTCTTTGACATGGGGATTTTGGGGGTACTATCACTGTCACTTTGATAGAGTTATTTCTTCCTTAGACATGGATACAACCAGTAGTCTCGTCTGTGAAGATCAGTTTCTGTGTCCCATCTGTCTTGATGTGTATACAGTACTGGAATGTCTAATGTCAGCACCCCCTATGTAGCCAGCTTTTTAAAATAAGACCTGAGCTATGAGTTAATACCTTCAGATCAGAAATGGTTTAGTAAGTCAAATTAAAGCCAGCGTCAGCTCAGAGCAACATCGTCTGCACTGAGACCAAACTGAAGGCTCTCAAGTCCTGTCTGGTGTGTCTGACCTCCTACTGTGAGACTCACCTGGAGCCTCATCACAGAATCACAGGCCTGAAAAGACACAAGCTGATTGATCCTGTGGAGAACCTGGAGGACAGGATGTGTAAGAAGCATGACAGACCTCTGGAGCTCTGGAGACAATTTAAGATAGTAAAGAGTTTGTGTTCTTTTACAATGTAGATGCTGTGCTGTATCATTTCCTTAAAGCCATGGTGGTTGTATGTTAATACTTCAGATATAAACTCGTAATAAAGCACATCTAATAATATATCACAGTCGAATGGACAGTAAAAAATCTAATTAGCAATGTTCGATTTTTTTAAGAATCTGGAGCAAATGCTCGTTGCTGTTCAAGGACGAGCCTCTGCGAAAGGATTGCTTGTTGAGGCGGTGCATTGTGGACTCTCATTACGGTTAGAAAATCAAGGTGCTTGCATCCAAAAGATGTAGGAAGAATGAGCAGCGTAAACTTCAAAATCAAGGGACTTGGAAAGACAGATCTAATTTGTCTTCTTTAGTCCTTTTTGTTAGGCTTTAATATAATTGTACACAGCATGTGTGTGGTCTGAAAATAAAGAAAGGCATTAAACTCTATTACAGAAGAAACGCTCAGTATACCATTCAACAATTAAAACACAGAAACATTCCTCAAGCAGCTGGTCTGCTGCGCGTCAGTGAAGCTGACCCCTTCAGACAGTGTTCACACTTTCACCACTAGATGGTGCAGGTTTTCTCTTTGAGGTATGACCTTGTTTGCTATTGCCTTACTGAGCGGAGAGTCTTCAAGGCGCCCACCAAAGTATATTCTCTTGGAAATCCACTGCAAGGGATCTGATGCACTTAAGGACTATTTTGATTACCCGAATATTATATTGTCCCGAACAAGAACCAGTCTGATTTAGAATATTTGATCTTCAGAGGTTAACACTTCCAACCATAGATGTAAAGGGTGAGGGTTTAATCCATTCTGATTAAATCCTAAATAATCAGTTATTTGTATTTTTATATCATTGTGTTACTTCCCAAAAAAGACACATTTTAGACCAAGTAGGACTTGATTTATAGATTACTGGGAGGTTGGTAAATACAAAGTTGTCATGGGGGTGGAGTAACGATGAGAAGTAATGTGCTTCCCAGTAAATGAAAATGAAAGTCAATCTGTCGACAGAGCGTCCGAATTCAACTTAAGACAGAGCACACCCAGTGAAGTTCATAAATCTGTGGAATTAACAGAGAAAAGTGAGTACTCTCAGAGAAACTGTACATTTTTCTTTGGCTTTTAGCTGGACTGTACAAGTTGCTGTTGCAGTTGGACTGGTAGTGCTGGTTACCATTTGCCTCATTTATTTAATATTTTGCTGATTCTGTAATAATATCTGTTCTTAAGTAGGTTTGATCTCACCCTTTCACTTTCTTTCTTAGACATGGCTACAGCCAGCAGCCTCCTCTGTGAAGATCAGTTTCTGTGTTCCATCTGTCTGGATGTCTTCACTGATCCAGTCACCATACCATGTGGACACAACTTCTGCAAGAACTGCATCACTGAACACTGGGATAGCAGTGGCCATTGTCAGTGTCCCATGTGTAAAAAAGATTTTCCCAGCAGACCTGATTTGCATATCAACACCTTCATATTGGGGATGACTGATAAGTTCAAACAAACTCTAAAGGAAGCCAGTAGATCAGAACAACAACAACAGGCCAACCAAGGAGAGGTTCTGTGTGAAATCTGCACTGAGACCAAACTGAAGGCTCTCAAGTCCTGTCTGGTGTGTCTGACCTCCTACTGTGAGACTCACCTGGAGCCTCATCACAGAATCACAGGCCTGAAAAGACACAAGCTGATCGATCCGGTGGAGAACCTGGAGGACAGGATGTGTAAGAAGCATGACAGACCTCTGGAGCTGTTCTGTAAGACAGACCAGATGTGTGTTTGTCACTTCTGCACTCAGTTGGATCACAAATCACACATCTTTCTCCCTCTGATCGAGGAATATGAGACAAGGAAAGCTGATCTAGCGATGACAAGGAATGATGTTGAGCAGATGATCCAGGAGAGACGACTGAAGGTTGAGCAGATCAAAGAGTCGGTGAAGCTGAGTAAGGAAGACGCAGAAATAGAGGCGGCAGCCAGTGTGCAGGTGTTCACTGCTCTGGTCCAGTCTGTAGAGAGAGGTCTGGCTCAGCTCATTGACACCATTAAAGAGAAGCAGAAAGCAACAGAGAGACAGGCTGAAGGCTTCATCAAAGAGCTGGAAGAGGAAATCTCTGAGCTGATGAAGAGAAGCTCTGAGGTGGAGCAGCTCTTACACACTGAGGACCACCTCCGCTTCCTCCAGAGCTACTCATCATCACTGAACACTGCTCCACCCACCAAAGACTGGACCGAGGTGGGAGTTCACTCATCGCATGAGGGGGCCGTGAGGAGAGCTGTGGCTCAGCTGGAGGAGACCATCAGTAAAGAGGTGAAGAAGCTGAGTGCTGATGCTGAACTGAAGAGGGTCCAGCAGTTTGCAGTAGATGTGACTCTTGATCCTGAAACAGCAAGTATCCAGCTCCTCCTGTCTGATGATGGAAAACAAGTCAACCATCAAGACATAGCACAGAATCTTCCAGACAGTCCGAAGAGATTCTCCTGTTATTCAGTTCTAGGAAAGCAGAGATTCTCCTCAGGAAGATTTTACTTCGAGGTTCAGGTTAAAGAGAAGACTGACTGGTATGTAGGAGTGGCCAGAGAGTCCATAGGCAGAAAACCGACGCTGACATCAAAGACTGACTTCTGGGCTCTTCGTTTGAGAAATGAAAGTAAATATCAAGTAGTTGACTCTATAGGTGTTGTCTCTTCAAATCATCAGACTCTGAAGTCCCAGCCTCAGAAGGTGGGGGTGTTTGTGGACTATGAGGAAGGTCTGGTCTCTTTCTATGATGTAGATGCAGCAGCTCTCATCTACTCCTTTACTGGCTGTAATTTCAATGAGGGACTCCACCCTTACTTCAACCCTTGTCATAACAAAAATGGTACAAACTCCACTCCTCTGATCATCTGTCCAGTCAAACATACTGACTAGACTCAACACTGTATTTCCAGAGATGATCAACTGTCAGTCAGTCTTCAGCCCTTACAAAGTTTAAGAAGAATTTATTCCACAATCTAAATCACAGGTCTTCAACAAGGGGAAGTACTGCAGGGGGGGGGGGTTGCAAAATCAGTTTTTTTTTTCCTTTTCTTTTTTTTTCCAACACAAATTTAAATTTCTGTAAATACACATTAACATGAATCCAACATATTTTGCTAAAGGGATAAATGGAGGCAGTGGACGCTATTTTTAAGTCAACAGTCTCAACAGTGTCGTTTCACACAGACACCACACTAGATCTGTCAATCTAAGCTTCCTGTTCGCAATAGGACCTTCTCCTATAACTGTTGAGCCAATCACAGGGCCACATATTACACGCTGACTGTCAGGTTCCGAGAACCTATTCAGTCCCCAGGTAGAAGAGAAAAGGTGTTCTGAACTGCATTTATTCACTGAAGTAATCACTTTATTTTCTGCTGCTTGAATCTTACTTGTTAAATCTTGTCATTAAATGCACTTATTAATAAAACGCTCTGGAAGGAACTATTCCGTGTGAGTATTTTCACTTTAAGACTTTAAAGGCAGCACATCAAGCTCTTTGTGAGTCTCTGTCTGTATACACTTACGATGTCAGACCATCTCCCCCACCTACACATTTTTTGGGCTGTTGTTTTGGAATCTCTCCATTGGGAAGTGATTACACTCTGTCTGGGGCAATCAAATCAAATCATCATTACAGGAGCATAGTCATACACATAGTCTGAGCACCATGGAGTTGTATTTGTTTACAACAAAATGACAAAATCACTCTGGTTATAGGTAGTTTCCCCAATGGAGTGTTACCAGACTCAGACCCTGATAGCAGGCTATTATTTACCTGTGATGCATTATTTTTAATTTGAGATGAGACTTAGGGATCTGGATATGTCTTCTACCTTGGGCCATAGTTGGACTGAGCTGAGTGCCTGTAACACGACCACGTTCATTATGAACCTCTAGTAAGGGCAGCGATCCGTCGTTTTTATTTCATTGTGCTTCTCAAAAATGAGACGTGACTTCTGCTGGGCAGAATTTTTTTGAAAAAAAACAAAAAACAATGACTTGCGTTCACTGAAGCAACTTTGAGAAATATCTTCTGGTCAGGCTGAAGTAAAGTACGTTTAAAAAGTGAGTTCTGTAGAGATTTCCAACAAAGGACAAAGGCATAATTACACAGAAGTGTGTCCTACTGATAATTAATCTTTTGAGTTATGTTGATGACTTTGAGTTGAAGTGAGAATAGGTTTATTTTAAATGAAATTAACAATCCTTCACAATGATAGTTGCTTTCAGTTCTTGGTTTAATAGTTGTATTAAGTGATAAAACACAATCCCTGCGGTATAACTAATACTGATCTATTATGACAGAGTTTTTGAGGCTGTCACGCTACATATGGCGTATGCCTTCCAGTTTTATCTTCTAACTGCGACTGAATCCCGTGCTGTGTTTGCTCTATAGAGGTGTAGTTCAGGCTGTGACAGTGCTAACTGACCACTGGACAACACAATGGAATCACATGTGACATTTCAGGTGAACAGCAATGTCACTACTTGACCTGCATTAAAAAAAAAAAAAAAAAAAAAAAAGGTGGAGCAACAGGTGATAAGTCACATGATTTAGAGTAAATGAAACTTCAGCGCAACCCTTCAGCAGCACAGCATATGGACACAACCAGCGAGCACAGCAGAGGAAGTTCATCAGTCGAAGTAATCAACAGAGAACAGTGAGTACTCTCACAAGGGAAGAGAAACAGTTGATATGACCTTTTTATTGTCCTGGTTGTTCAGTTCTTGTAGCATATTGCAAGGCAGATTCTGCTTTTTGAGCGTATTTGAAAAGTTGGCCTTTTGAGTTAAAAACAAAAAAAGGAAGTGGGATCAGATTACTAAAGGTTGATCTCGTAGCTTCTGAGCCGCTGCAGCAGTCATCTCTGTAAAGGTAGTTTCTGTAAGCTGGCCAGTCAGACCCGAGTACAGGACGTTTTCTTGTAATGCTTTACTTTATAGATGTGTTGGCACCTCCTTTCCACCTTTGGACTTTGTTGGTCCCAGCTGACAGCCTCAGAGGTGGCCACAAGAGGGTATGATAGTCCTAAATATCCAGTGCGACTCTGGTCGTCGCAGCTCCTTCTTCACTCTATTTGAAATTGCTGAATGGGACAATCCCATAAACACACTTTCAACATTCCTACAACATCTAGTAAAAGTATTTAATTTTAGATAAGACTTTTTTAAACATATTCCTTAAAACTGGTGCTTTCTGTTGCCAGTTCAACAGGCGCATGAAATAATACTGAATTCCTTTGTCAGAGATGAGGCTGTCATGATACATTTGGCTTGTGTCTTTCACCATCAGACACCACATACATCACGTATGATTCGACCGTGGTGTCTGATGGTGAATATAAGTGAATATAAGCCACGGCGGATTGATACGTGACATTTCAGGTATAAATATAAGTCGGCCTTTGTACCTGCAGTGTGAAGGTAGAAGGTAGCAAAACATTCACGGAGCTACGGTGGGAAGTCACATTTAGAGTAAATTGTTGCATACTACAACTCCAGATTCTGTAGATGTCACCCTCCAAGAGCAGTTACTATTAGATTTTGCTTTTCACATGACTGCAGTCCTGAAGACGCCCTATCTTCAGGGCCGATAGACCTCTTCACAATTTGTAAACAGAGTGGTAAACAGAGTGGTATTTTGAGCTAGCTGCAGCTTAGAGAGTTACAGCTGTATCATCTGGGGTCATAAGGAATCAGTGTTCTACCTTGGATGTACCACCCCCTCTAAGACTTGTTGGAGACAGAGAGTGCAAAAAGATGAAGCTGAAGTGTAAGGACTAAGATGAGAGATTGGTGAGAGAGCTAGCAAACCTGATCCTGTGAAATCAATGACGAGGGTTTTTATTCGCAAAAACCAGGTTATGCTCCAGTGATGGAACGGCAAGAAAACACATGTATTTTTTTGAAATCTGCTGGAGGTCTTGTGCCAAGAAACAGGAGCTCTAACTAGTCTCAGTTCAGAAAAATGTAGCCTCCAAAAAAGGCAGTAACTGGGTAGAGAAAACCTACACAGGGAAATTCCTGTGACACCCCAAATTGCCAACAGGTTCAAGCCTGGAACCTTGTTATTGCTTTTGCTAATGTTGAAATAGGCCTTAGTATTTACAGTTCTTATCTCACCCTTTCATTTTCTTTCTTAGACATGGCTACAGCCACCAGCCTCCTCTGTGAAGATCAGTTTCTGTGTCCCATCTGTCTGGAGGTGTTCACTGATCCTGTCAGCACACCATGTGGACACAACTTCTGCAAGAACTGCATCACACAGCACTGGAGTGTTAAGGTCCAGTGTCAGTGTCCAATGTGTAATGAGGCTTTTAAAAGAAGACCTGAACTACGAGTCAATACTTTCATATCAGAGATGGTCGCTCAGTTCAGAAGTTCACTTCAAATTAAAGCCAGCCTCAGCTCAGAGCCACAACAACAGGCCAACCAAGGAGAGGTTCTGTGTGAAATCTGCACTGAGACCAAACTGAAGGCTCTCAAGTCCTGTCTGGTGTGTCTGACCTCCTACTGTGAGACTCACCTGGAGCCTCATCGCAGAATCAGAGGCCTGAAAAGACACAAGCTGATCGATCCGGTGGAGAACCTGGAGGACAGGATGTGTAAGAAGCACAGCAGGCTTCTGGAGCTGTTCTGTAAGACTGACCAGATGTGTGTTTGTCGGTCTTGTGCTGGGACAGATCACAAGAGTCATCACATCACTGCTTTAGGAGAAGAATATGAGGGAAAAAAAGCTGAACTGTGGATCAGTGGCAGTGAAATTGAGCAGATGATCCAGGAGAGACGACTGAAGGTTGAGCAGATCAAAGAGTCGGTGAAGCTGAGTAAGGAAGATGCAGACAGAGAGACAGCAGCCGGTGTGCAGGTGTTCACTGCTCTGGTCCAGTCTGTAGAGAGAGGTCTGGCTCAGCTCATTGACACCATTGAAGAGAAGCAGAAAGCAACAGAGAGACAGGCTGAAGGCTTCATCAAAGAGCTGGAAGAGGAAATCTCTGAGCTGATGAAGAGAAGCTCTGAGGTGGAGCATCTCTCACACAATGAAGACCACCTCTGCTTCCTCCAGAGCTACTCGTCATCACTGAACACTGCTCCACCCACCAAAGACTGGACCGAGGTCAGAGTTCACTCATCATATCAGGGGACTTTGAGGAGAGCTGTGGCTCAGCTGGAGGAGACCATCAGTAATGAGATGAAGAAGCTGAGTGCTGATGCTGAACTGAAGAGGGTCCAGCAGTTTGCAGTAGATGTGACTCTTGATCCTGAAACAGCAAATATCCAGCTCCTCCTGTCTGATGATGGAAAACAAGTCAACCATCAAGACATAGCACAGAATCTTCCAGACAGTCCAAACAGATTCTTGTGTTATTCAGTTCTAGGAAAGCAGAGATTCTCCTCAGGAAGATTTTACTTCGAGGTTCAGGTTAAAGAGAAGACTGACTGGTATGTAGGAGTGGCCAGAGAGTCCATAGACAGAAAACTGATATACACAATGACACCAAGGAATGACCTCTGGGCGATACGTTTGAAAAACGGAAAAGAGTATACATCTGTTGTCTCTGTAGTTGCTTTCTCTTCGGTTAGCCTGTTTCTAAAGTCCCAGCCTCAGAAGGTGGGGGTGTTTGTGGACTATGAGGAGGGTCTGGTCTCTTTCTATGACGTAGATGCAGCAGCTCTCATCTACTCCTTTACTGGCTGTAATTTCAATGAGGGACTCCACCCTTACTTCAACCCTTGTGATAACAACAATGGTAAAAACTCCACTCCTCTGATCATCTGTCCAGTCAGCAAACAGTTTACACACTAATCACAGCAGGTGCCATTGGGTAATAATGGTCTTAAGGACTGTGTGGATGCACAAAAAATATCATCATTGTGAAATGTCATTTTAATGCTTTTGTAACCCAAGTCCCATGTAACTACCGTATTTTCCAGACTATAAGTCGCTCCGGAGTACAAGTCGCACCAGCCATAAAATGCATAATAAAGAAGGAAAAAACATACATAAGTCGCACTGGAGTATAAGTCGCATTTTTGGGGGAAATTTATTTCATAAAATCCAACACCAAGAACAGACATGTCATCTTGAAAGGCAATTTAAAATAAAAATAGAATAGAGGCAACAACAGGCTGAATAATTGTACAGTATGCTTACGTTACATGACACAACTGAGAACGTGCCTGGTATGTTAACATAACATATTAAGAGTTATTCAGATAACTATAGCATAAATAACATGCTAAGAAGTTTACCAAACCATCGGTGTCACTCCAAATAACTAAAATCCAATGAAATCTTCATCCTCTGTGTCACTTTTAAACAACTCCGCTAACTCCGGAGGTAGAAGATGCGGCGCTTCCTCTTCTACGTCGCTTACGTCAGACTCATCCTCAGTTGCAGTTCCAATTATTCCAGCCTTTCTGAATCCTGACATTTTTGTTGGGCCCTTCTCAGTTGTTTTTAAAAGTTACCGCCAATGTTGAAATTATCAACACCGGCCTAGAGCGCCCTCTTGCAGTTTAGTGTGAAAATAACATGTGAAATGATATACCGGTAATAATGTGTTAATAATTTCACACATAAGTCGCTCCAGAGTATAAGTCGCACCCCCGGCCAAACTATGAAAAAAAAAACGCGACTTATAGTCCAGAAAATACGGTAGTTAAAATTGACAAATAAAAGGGGGTGTTGTAGTACAGTGGGACAGGGCCTGAGTTCGTCTGGAGCTACCTGTGATAACTGTGATAATGATATAAAATAACTTGGCGGTGCCTCCAATAAATTCTAAGAAGTAAACAGAAAGGTTGTACTTCCCCTTTAACATAAAAGTTCTGTTAATCTGTTTATTTTAACTAAAATATCACGTTGGTAATTACCACACAGAATGTTAAGTTCAAAAGGGAAATTATTTATCACAGTCATAAATTTGTAACTTGTTCACTGTTGACCTTATACTATTCAAAACTGTCAAATAATTCTCTGGTACCTTTAACTCCCAAATGATCTCGGATGAACCCAAATAGAATGTAGTCAATGACCAGCAAACTCAAATGTCCACCAGCACACACACCCACACACCCACATTCACACCGGGCTTTTTATCTTAACCAAAATAAAACCGTTGCAGGCCCAGTCGATGCTCGTGAGCGGTGAGGCCGGAAACAAATGGCCGCTTCACTGGCGGTAACCAGTAGAAACAAAAAGGCACGTGCAAAATGTAAGTGTACTCACGAATCCTTACAGTCAGAGATGGCGATGGGGGGAAAGGGGCAATGGCAAGATGGCGTGTCAGCGGCAAGGGGATGGCGCGAGCAGGAACACGTGCGTCTCTTGACTTTCTGACAACCAAAATGATTAGATTTTTAAACTACACCACCCTTTTTATCTCTGACTCTTTTAACTGCACATGAAAGTACAGTTTTTTAACATGTTATAATCAACCATTTTTAAAACATATTTACCTTCATGAACTATTATTTATTACAACACAAACATTTTAACCTCTGTATATGAATGAATGAATGGATATAATAGCCACGGGGCTACACTTTTTAGACATAGAAATTATCGGTTGGGTTATCCAACTAATATTTGATTTATATTAAAATAATATAAGCAATGTAGATACAGTGCCTATAAAAACATTGTAGTTTTGATGTTTCCCCTTTTCAAACAGTTTTGTGGCAAATTTCATGGAAAAATTTAGGGCTGTGTTTTTTCTAAAAGAAAACAACTACTGTCAAAATGATAATGTCAATAAATACATAGTTTTTTGGAGGAATTTGTTGGTAAAAACAAAGTTAGTTATACCCTTGAGATGTCACGAAGGTCTTCCAGGCAAAAGCACAACTAACCAGTGTTCACTCACAATGAATATTGTCAATAGCGCAAACCACTGTGACTTACGGTAATTCAAAATCGGCCGCTTTGACGGAAGCCAGCGATCCGTTCAGGCTTTTGAGGGTTAATAGATGACAAGAAGCTGTTTCAATCTAACTTTTTTGTTGTTGACGAACTAACAGTGCCATGATGTAAATAACACATCATGGCTCAAAATAAAACAACACAGTCGTATTGCATGCACAGTTCATCTGTGCTCATGACTGACGTACCGCGGGCCGGACGGGAATGCCCAAAGGGCCGTATGCGGCCTGCGGGCCGTAAAATGCCCAGGTCTGGTCAAGGCTATGATTGGCTGCGTAGCGTAAGTGAACTGTATCGTACCATTGAATGGACACCTGTCACTCACTGAGTTACGTTGCAAAATGGTACAGAAAACAATATTGTTGGTCTAATTAATTAGATTAGGTCTAATATTAGATATTAATTAATACGTTTATGTTGAATTTTATTTTATGCGCTGCATAGATTTTCTTGTGCGCTGAGAATGTGCAAGCAGTGCGCGATTGCGCAAGCGCGCAGCTTAGAGGGAACATTGGTAGCAGCATCATGCTGGTTGATGGGACATTTTTAAAATATATATTTTTTAATTTTCCCCCACAAATTTAAAGTTACTGCTTTACTGTGTAGGCCTACTTAGCATGATATCCTGTAAACATGTCCCTGTAACATTAGCACTGCCGCTAATGTGGCTCAGTTACCATTACTAACGTTTGTCTCCTTGAATAACAAGCAGTAATTAATATCAGGAGACATTTTTCATAGACGATAGATAGATGTCCCCTGTGCTTCTTAAAAATTTTGCCATTTTGCAGTAATTCTGATTGGTATGCTTGCGTGATTCACGATCATGTCTCCTGTCCCCCACTCCTTATCTGATGTTACGTTGTTGTCTGTGTCGCATGTATGAGGAAGATAAATGCATATTTACAATGTATATGTAAAAAGTGGACAGATTGCACATCCTGAACTGAGCGTTCCTGAGTTTGAACTTCTTCAGAAACCTCTCCTTGTGGGTGAGATTCTGGTTCAAACTGGTAAGGCTGAATGACAGCGTCTCTACCAGCCATAGTCATAAATCCAGCGTAAACATTAGCGCATGGTAACGCCAGCGAAAGTCGCCATCCTCTATCCCAGTGGGGCGCGGAGTAGGTGCGGACAGACACAGCTCATTAGAATTTAAAGGTACAGACACAGAAGCACTCTGTTCTCAGTAGAACTCACTAGAGACACTTTTTGACTGGCTGAAATTTGGGACTTAGATGAATTTTGAGTAATACAATAATGTTGGACCTTTGACACCTATATGAAATTGTTGAAAAATTTATAATATGGAACCTTTAAAAATTAAAATAGGTTACCCAGGCATCCCCATCATTAGTGAGGATTATCCAGGAATGTCTCTTGCTTTTGATTAGGAAATTATGTCTTTCAAACCCCAGCAGGGTTAACGTTTCACAGCTGGAAATTGTCCTGGATTAACGTTACAATAAAAACACATCAAACTGATGATCAGACTTTTTGGCAAGTGAAGAAATTCTTCCGTCTGACGTAACTGAGTGGAGTTTTAAATCCTAATTTTAAATTTATTTCTTCTTTGTCCTTGCTTAACAATTGGCAACAATTCATGGCCTTAAATGAAATTCCTTATCAATGATGCTACATTCTCATGTGCATGTGCTTGTTTTGGAGAAGTACTCCCAGTCATGCAATTTACGCTGTTGATGGTTATTAGCCGTGGGAGTGGACGCTCTCTCTTTTCATGTTTACAGTTTCAGGAATGATGTTCCTCTGGTCCTGCGTCACACTGGTTTAAACATCCATTTATTAATCTAGGGTTAAGGTCATAGGTACAACACTGTTTGTGAGCAGGTGTAGGTGTATTTATGTGTTTGTGTGTGCAGGGAACAGAGAAAGCATCACTCCCCCTGCACACCTCCTGGAATCGGCTGAATGATTTGTGGACGTTGGGAGCCTTCACTGAGTGCGTCGGAGGTAGTGATGTGTGTAGTTTCACGTCATCGGGACGTCAGAGTTCAAGTTCAAAGTTGTTGTGGACGCTTTGATAAGATGCCAGGAGCCTGAATGTTTAAACATTATTTGGCATACCCAAGGAAATCAGTGTGGCACTGAGATAAACTGGGACTTAAAAATTATACTGTATATTAAAAATATACTTGGTTTTCTTTTCTGCCTCATCAATGGAAACGGGTTAACCTGCTATTACAAAACAAAACCAATCAATACCACTGTCACATGTTTACTTCATCTACTCCTGATATTTCCAAACTCCCTTCTGAACTGTCCTCTGGTCAAGGCAAACCTAAGTGCCACCTGTGAGGCTTAGTTGTTTGCAAAGCAAGAGACAACAGTCACCATGTCTGCAGGGGCCTGAAGATTGTTTGCTTAGCTTAGCACAAAGAGTGGAAACAGGGGGAAGCTAGCTTCTGTCAAGAGTTAAAATACTACACCTAAAAGGGCCGATGTGGTTCGCCATTTATATTCGCACAGTATATCAATTTGTTTACTCTGTATTTTTAAAAAGCTGTGGTTTTCCAAGGAGCTGTGTGCAAGGCTGTTTCTTTGGCTGGGTATAGTCAACATCAAGAGGTTGCCAGGCAAGTCACCAGGACATCACTGCTCCATCACTGCATTATGTTATAACGAAGAGTAATAACTGAAACTTTTCTGATAGTTAATCATATATTGCCTGGATGGTATTCAGTTAGGGTTTGCTAATTGTGTAAAGACATACAAAGGACAATGTGATCTAGAAATGACTTGAATTAGGGTAGAGGCTGTGTTATAGTAACAATTTTAAAATGCCTTTTTTAAAATTTAAATAAATGGATGACACTGAGGTATCAGAACGTTTTGTTACATTCACTGAAATGCCTTTCAGTCTGCTGTTGACACCTGCACTTTTAAAAAGATGAGTTACAAAATGTTTAGTACAAAGTACAAAGAACACATAAATTATCATCATAAATCCACCACTCCAGCAGATCTCTCGGCTGGCAGATATAATGAACCACATAATATGAGCATGTCAATTCAAGAAAAGACTGTGTAACTGAGCCACTACTTGACACTCACTGTAGTCTCATAAAAATATTCATTGTACAGTTTCTGTCGATAAATTCAATTTTTGACTATAAATAATAAAGCACCAAGCATAGAACCTTGTGGTACCCCTTTAGTTATACCGGTATAGGGCACACCTCTACAGTAACCTTGTATATGTAGTTTCATTATACAATTACTATGCACATTGCTGAGCCAATGGAAGGGATTATAAAACATTTGTTGTTGCAGCGTCCATGTGCAACATGAGATAAGACTGTTATATTTGGGGTTCATGGACAATTACAATTTTTAGGTCTGGTTTGTGTTCGTCAAATTCTTTTTCCTGACATGGCTGCTACATGTGCAACAATATTACAATGGTATTAATAAAGTGTGAGAATGAATGAATTAATGAGTGTATAGAAAAACAAAAAATAGATGGCGATCTAAGACAATTAGCAACAGTTGTTGCTGTTTTGCGTGTTACAGCCATGTGATGTGCTGCTTGGATGAGCTGTCCACACCAAGCAAGGTGAGTTAATCATGTGGCCGCGCCCGGCATCAGTAGCGGGTGCGGCGAGACTCTGCTGCACCTTTATTCACATATTAAATAGGTCTGTATACACCCTGAGCAGACTGGAGAGTGTCAGTGCCATTTATCCCTATGAGTGTTGCAGGGTTTAAGTTGGGGGATGGGTGGAAGAAATACATTTTTTAATGATTTCATTATTACTTTTTTTTTTCCAATTTCAAATCATTGACAAATTAGTAATTGAATTAATCATATTTATTTTTTAGCCACACCACAGACATGCAGCTGGGAGTCATTCCCTGTCTTGCATTAATAACCAGTGCGAGAAGAAGGCTGTGGCCTGCGGGGAGGCTATGTGTAAGACTGCACGTATGCTGTCCACAGCTGGCAGACAGGACAGGAAGGGCTTAGACGAAGTGTGTGTGTGTGTGTGTGTGAGAGAGAGAGAGAGAAAGAGAGAGAGAGAGAGGGTGTGTGTGTAAATGAAAGACTGCCTGTAGGTGATACATTGGTTGCATGTTGGAGGTTATAGATAACGGCCTGTCATTGTAAGTTGACTGTGTGTGTGTGTGAGCAGAGTGAAGTTTATCTCTTCTTCATGGAGGCTGCAGATTGTATGACATCACTGCCTGCCTGACAGGTTTTCCATAGATTATTTTCCAGTGCACCGCCTAAATATCCACTCTGAAGTTTAGAGACACATTAAGTCCATTCTTTGTGCCAAATAGGGCACTGTTCCTGTTTGCATTGTATATATTGGGTCTAAATGCAGCGACTCTCTTCATGTGTTGGTGTTTGTATCTGATCTTCTTTGTAGGTGTGCATGGCTTTACACGGATTCATATAATTTTACTGTGGTTAGGACATTAACGTCTTTCATTTTCGTATCCTTGCCCTACTTCCTCAGCTGGGTACAGTCACATGTTGTTGCCCAAGGGAGTGAGTCACGGTTTTACAGTTTTCGTGTTGCAGCAAAACCCACCTGACGCCTGATAGCTAGAGAACGTGATTTCTGAAAGCGTCTGAAATGGAGGACAATCTCGACAGTTGATAAAGTAAAATTAGGCTACAGTGAGGAGGTTTTTTTTTTTTTTTTTGTACTTTCCCATATCACGTTTTGTTTGACCGCTTCCTGCAACACAGTGGACAATTGATTTTTTATGGACAGAAAAAGTCAAAAAATCAAAAATCAACCGTTTTCTTATGTGGCTCTTGCAAACAGAGTGAAAAATGGTGTGGAATGTGTTCTGAAAAGCATATATTTACACACCTTTATTTCACACTCCAATTCAGGAGTTTTACTAACAAACACCACACCTTAATTGGTGCAAATAAGTTTACTGGTAGACTGGTAGACTAGTAGACTGGTCATGAGACAAATGGATGGATGGATGGATGGGAAGAGTTGGGTGGGTTGGGGGTACAGGTTTTAGTTTAGGAAATAGGATGATGTGTGGCCTTGTCTAGTTCCTGAACTTAAGTTATAATAAATTCATAACATGCACACTATTGTTACAATGTTGCATTTAACCTAAATAATAATTGGAATAATTCACCTTTTCAAGGTTGTGAGAACCTCAGTTAAAATGCCATTCACCTTGACTTGGACAGTTATATTCCTTTATAGTTAAGGTTGTCCCACCTAGATGAGTCAACCCTTGAAAAGAGATTCTGTCTCTTAAAGGACAATCTAGTGTGTCCACTTTAGAAAAGGCATTCTTCTACACTGCAGCAGGCAAGCAGGCTTTTGAATGCCATATTCGGCCTCTTGGAATGAATTCTAGAAAACTGCAGGTATCCACTAACTAAAGCAGAAGTACATCAGCTTGGGAGACAGTATAAGCTAATGTAAAGCCTGATTTAGCATGACAAATCCCCTGGTGGCAGTATTGCCCCAGCAGTTAAAATCAATGTTTGATGTATGTTAAGGGTCATTCACAGTGGCAGCCAAACTGTATGTCTGTGAAACCGTAGCTGAGCAAGAACCCCAGCTCCCAGCTCACTGTTATTTAATGATGTGAAGTAGAAACAACAGAGCAACCTGAAAGCCTTGAAACCAATCTTTTGTTCTCCTGTTATCTTGGCGTTACAGCCCAAACTGTTGTCAGCTGACAGATAAGCAGTGCGCATACTGTTCTGTACATCTCAAACCAAGAGGTCAGCAATATTTGGTACAGACAGTGTATCAAACCACTGCTAACTGACTGACAGTTTCCTACAGTTTCCTACTGTTGGACCACTCACAAATAGCTGAGATATTGTTCTACTTAATGTAATACAACATACATTGCTGAATTGTTGTATATCTGGAAAACATCACAGTATTCATCATTAAAATCATTAAAACGCCCTTCAGCTAATTTTACACTGGATTTAGTTTGCCTGAGAAGATGCCATAAAGACAGTGTTAAAGACAGTGGTAATTGTATGGTAAATGTATGACCAGTGGTGTTGCTATGGTGGTAGCCTCATCAGGAATCACTATGTTGGAAACTGAAAATACTCCAGCTACGATCAACGTCATCTGAGCACTGTGGACTTGGAGTTGATTACAACAAAATGGGTGATGGGTAATGATTGTAGGAGTTGTTTTCTCTCTCTCTAACGGCGTATGATGAAATTCAAATGGGGCATTACCAAGCTAAGGAAATGCACAAATATTGTAAAAATGTAACTTTGTAAATGTGTTCTATCAGCCCTCAAGGACACTCACTCTGCAACTGGAAGAGAAACAATTAATGTTTGCAATGAGTGTTTACAATGAGACTCACTAAGCACCCTTAAGGGGCAGGAGAGTTCTAGGGAAAGAAACAAATCATTGTCTTTATAGCATCAAATAACTAAAACGGAACCTATTAAAAAAATGAAACTAGAGTATACATCATCATTATATTAATTACCTAAAATGACAAACACTGTTTCAAACACATTGTTGAAAAAGTTATTTGATGGGTATTTTGCTGTTTTAGTTTGGTTCAAGAAGGTATTTTATTGGATGCTGGATACTTGGAGTGCAGAATGAGTCATCAAGTTACACTGCAATACAATTAAAAACACCTTAGAAACACTTAAAAAAAAACAAGTCCAATTACTGGTGCGTAGATACACACATATCTCTAGACATATCTTTCACATATATCACATATCATATCAATTTTATTTAATTGGGACTTTGAAAAGGTCCTTCATCATACAATATCTAAGTAATAGGATAGATTAAAAGAGAAATAAAAACAGAAAATCTCATCAAAAGGTCTGTTTGATCATATCACATACTGTGTATGAGAATGTATCTATGTTACCTGTTATGTTCCTCTTTAGAGCTCGCAAAGAAAACTCATGGTCCATGTGTGGCAAAAAAGAAGAGCATTTGTTTACAAGTATTCATTGTTACGCAGGATGAGATAGATGGGATATGCCACTACATGTCAATCAACACTTCTCCCTTATGCCAAGATTTGGAGCAAGACACATTTGGAAGCCCAGTCCAACTGAAAAAAAAGGAAGAGTCATCAGCAGGCTATCAGCTATCACCCAACAGATGGATGCTGGATTCTTGGAGTGCATCCAGCATCCACCATCCTTTTTTCCAGCTAACTAGCCTAGCCAAAAGCAGTAGTCAGTATGAGGCACATCATTGGGGTTTCAAGTGGGCACCTCATACTCTCCTCAACTCTTCCCACGGGCCAGTAAGCTCAACAAAATACACTACCTTCCAACCACAACAGCAGGTCTGTTCTCAATCAGGTGGTCACTATCTGCGCTGGGACATTCAGCTGGCCATTTAAGTTGACCCTCAGCTCCCAGGCAGCTATGCGTGATGCCTGCCAGTCTGGCCTCTTCTCCCTCCCATACAATCATGATATGCCTATTCTTCTTTCCAGCAGATAAGGGATTTACTTCTACCCATTTTTCCTCAATTGCAGCTGCTAATCATTTCAGCACCTGATTGTGCCACCAGATATGTCACCCTTGTGAGAGACTAACCCTGCAACCTTTCAGAATCTAGCTAAGTGTATATACACAAGAATATAGTGGGAAGACAGCATCCTCCCCTAACCACTGGTTTAGGTTCTGGGTAGATGGCAGCACATCATAAATATCTTCTATTATAAATCTGATCCTGCTAGCATCCTTGCTCCACCTCTCTCCCAGTTCACTCTCTGTTCTTCCTTAGCCTGCGATACTGCCTTAGTACATCTTACTACTTCCTCTTGCCTATGAATCTCCTCCACTACCATTTTTCTCTTTTCTGCTACTGATGCCTTGCTCCACAGAGGTTCCCTTGCACACAGCCCCAGGCCTCCACATATTTAAAATCAAAGGTTTTCTGAATTGTGGTTGTGAAGGAAGAGCTGTGAGGGATTGTGCCAAACAAATTAACAATGCATAACAAAAAAGGCCTAGCGTATCACTTTCTGATAAACAAAACTTACATTGGTGCCATCAACCCATTAACTAGAGTGGTAACAGTGAGTGCAAAGTGCCTTACCTAGGCCTTACCTGGGCTCTACCTTCCCACCACAAACCTTTAAAGTACATAGTGTAGAAAGCAAACAAGATCAGGGTCCAACAAGCAGGAGGACAAGAGGCAAGAGGACCCATAACATCACCTTTAATGTACTAACTCAAACATTTACTGCTGCTAAAACTGCTGAGGTTTATTGTTTAGTAGCGCAATCTCTTGAGTACTCCTTATCTTCACGGATGGTTGAGATATATTTTTCAGAAGACAGCATACCATATATAATCAGCATACATTTGTGAAACCAATGGTAATACATTGCTAAATATGCTGTGCTTGAGGTAGGAAGAGGGAATAAAAGAAGTGCCACACACTGTTGAATCGTGATGAGGATGAATCTACAACTTGGATTCCATGGGAATGTATAATGAATAGTGTCAGTTTGTGCAAGTACTTGATGTTTACTAAGTACACCTAAACTAGATTCTTTGTAAACGGATCTTAATTTTTTCACTTTCTTTCACTCTTCAACAATTGTTTAGTTACCTCAGGGGTGTATGTGTACCTTCCATATATTAGTCAGATTTTATGCATGGTAGGTGTAGCTAAGAAATCAATCTGCTATTTCATTACTAAATGTCATAAATACCGATGACATTCCAGCCATGCCAAATGTACATACATGTACATTAAACCATAGCGATAGATGTGTGTTAATCTAAAGTATGCATGTCATACAGTAAAATATCAGCGGGGTTCTGACATAAAGGTCGAGCCCTGAGTCATGTCGTGTGTTGGAATGTAAATGTTATGACAGTGAAAGAGCATCAGGGTAGATCCCAAGGTGTCGAGCATGGACAGGTGCGTGAGGTGTGGACCGTGTCTGTTTTCCATCTGTTTATAATACACACTGGAGGAGTGAAGCTAGCATTAAATACTTCTGCAGTTGGCTTTCCAATATTCACTAAGTGACTCATTTTGGTGGAGGAGCCTATAAGGAAAGAGGCAAGAAAAACAGATGCTGACATCAGGTTATGTCAGATTCCCCGCAATTGGCTGAGAGCCTATTTAGTCCCCAGGTGAGTCCCAACGAAAGCTTGCAACTTGCGCCCATCAGCCAACTACTGAATAAAAAAATGAAAATTTGAACCAGTGTATTATTTGAATAGCTTAATATAGAATGCAAAATTATAATAATAATGTGTACTTAGCTTTAGGCCCAGTTTAATATAGAAAACATATAGTAGCTACTTAATCTCTCCATCATTTTGGGGGTCCTTGGCCTGAAAAACATTGAAGACCCCTGCTCTGACCATGGGACCAAAGATCCATGATATTCATGCATGAAAAACCTTGAGCGACTAGCTAGGCATCATGACTATTTGGGAAGTTAAATATACACTGTTGGGGTTCAAATCAGCCAAAAGTAAAACGGATAGTCAACTGTATCAGGATTTTTAAGCTTTGATTGTCCAGAATGTGGAAAACTTCAACTAGATGTAGCCAGATTAACGACTGCCCAAAGTTGACCTGGAAGCCAGAACAACATCAACGACGGTTATGCGTCTGCAAACATCTGCCGGGCCAATCAAATTGTTCGGGTTGTAGACTACTCATTTGTGTGCACAAGTATTTTTTTTCTCCGTATCAGTTGAAACACGCCCCATCACTAAATCCGAATGGTGAGGTTTGGTGACTCATATTGTGACAATAACTGAGCATGGCTACACCAGGTTAATCTAGATGAAAAATGTGTAGTAAATGTTTGCTGACATGTTTGACATCACAATATTTTAAGATGAATTTTGAATCAGTATTTGTCACAGTTGTTAAGTTAAAATACGTTCCTTAACTGGGATGTGCAGTTTGGAGTTTGGAGACAGCTGACTATTTATCATCTCACAGAGATAGCGTCTATTTGCATCAAGCCTCCAGGAATGTCAACAGGCCATGTGGTAAACTCAGTAATCATCCAGTTAAATTAGTACAGCTTCTGCGTTCATTATATGACCCTCAGTAGAATTGGATCCATTCAGTCTGGTGATATTTAATGTCTACGCGAGCAGTATGATGATTTAATGCTAGTCTATTCCTACTGTGCGTGGGGAGCCAACAGGAAGGCAGCTGGCAACTGGAGAAGGACATTAATGTGTTTGCAGAAGTTGAAACAGTTGAAAGGAAGTTTTAGAGTCACAGTGTTCTTAGCTTAGCTTTTTTTTCTTCTGCATTCTGAGGGGACAATATCCTCCTGATGAGTCCAAATTCTTCTTCACATGGGTTGGGTTCACAAGAGTGATTAAGAAGTCTTGACAGACCTAGAATAATATCTGTCTCTTTGACTGTTTCATGCTTCATGGCCGCCAGTCTTATGCACAGTTTATGTTTCTGCGTCAATTTGATGTCGTAGCTACGGTGATAGCCCAGACCCTATGGCAGGGGTATTCAGTGTTTTTCAGGCCAAGGACCCCAAACTGATGGAGAGATTAAGTAGGGACCCCCTACTTACTATATGTGTTCTATATTAAACTCGGCCTAGAGCTATTTATAAATATACATTATTATAATTTTTCATTCCATATTAAGCTATTCAAATAATATACAGGTTCAAATAGTCTTTTCTTTTTCTTTTTCAATTTCAAACATGTGCAACAGTATGGTGACCGTGCAACTGCCATAACCATAAACAACCTACAGTATGTATAACATGTACTATTAGCTCCTCTTCTGCTAACATTGCAGTGTGCTTCTGGATTTCACCTGGGGACTGAATAAGCTCTCGGTCAATTGCAGGGAACCTCCCAGAGTCAGTGTACTATGTATTACTACTACTACTGTGTACAGGAAGCTCGGATTGAAAGGTCTCAGCTAGTGTAGCGCTCTGTGTGAAATGGTACGCTGTTGAGACAGCTCCTATATTGTTGAATGAGTAGAATTCTGACTGATAATGTCTCCTGCCTCCATTTATTCCTTTTCTAAAATGCAGTGGATTCATGTTAATGTGTATTTAAAGAAATTTAAATTTGTGGGGGAAAATTTAAAAGAAATACAGAAAGATGTCTAATCAACCAAAGATTTTGCGACCCAACCTGCAGTACCTCCACGGACCCCCTAGGGGTCGCGGACCCCCTATTGAAGACCCATGTAACTACGTGTCGTGGCACACTGTAGTAGCGCGTTCCCGCTTTAGCATTTCCAGGTGCTTTCTTCATCTCCACAATTTTCGAATTCCAAAGATGTGTTCCATCGAAAGATGGAAAAGCTACCTGCCATTTAGTACAGACACATATAGTGTTTATCAAAGTTTTTTTTTTTTTTTTTGTTCTGAGAGTGAAACAAAATAGCAATGATCCAAAAACAAAACTATGAGCTGAAAGACAGGGTAAGAATGAAATGTCGCCATGTGGTTTTGTCATTTGTGTTTTTTTCCCAGGTGACCTTGTCGTAATAAGGTGGAAGGTTTGGTTTCAAAGTCCAAGTTCGATTGACAAATGTGTAAAGAACGGCAACAACTCATTTATTAATCGATTACTCCAAAGGAAGATTTGTTTTGTAAAAACGTGAAAAAAGTTTCACATTCTTGAATGTGTATATTCCCTTGTTGGTCGAGCAAACCTTTAGATTTGATTACATTACTTGCTTGTTTCCTGGTTTAAAAATTGGCAGAATAATCATGCAAAACAAGCATAAGATTAATTTTCACTTCATTCAAAAACAGCAGAGCACTTTCAGTTTTCCTTCTCTGCACTCCCTGTCTTTACTTCTCTTCTTACATCTCTCTAATGTTAATGTCAGACAACATTCTGAGGCTGCAGGACTACATTCCACTGATTCCGGTGGAAAGTTTTATTGCAAGTTTGTCCAGATTATCCATTTGTAAAATGTAGCTGCCTATTTCCATTAAGCAACATGAATACTTCCCGTGACTTTCCACTCGCTTAAAAATAACTGCAATAAGTCAACTATCTCCAGTCACTTGACCTGACCAACACTTAGTGGGTTTTTTTGTGTAGACATAGTCTGCTTTTCACCCTTATTCTCAACACTTGAACGATGTTAGTTATTCCATTCGTTTAGAAAATGACAAGAAGAAAAGTCTTCGGTCTCATTATGTCTGACTGCGATGCCGGGAGTCAACTAAAAGCTTAAATCATAAATATGACGGGAGACGGTTCACTGTTGTGTGACACGGCTTGTTCAGCCTGACATACATCAGCTGCAGACAGGACGGTGTGACATAAACTCGTGCTTTGGTATTTGATATTTACACAGCGATAAAATGTAGGAGCAAAGTGATAATGGAATGAAATACAAACATGGAGAAGGAATGCGCACTTTTAATTTAAGGGCCTGACAAAACCACCTGGTCGGCGCGAGAGGCAGCGCTCCTCCGTCCCCTTTAGTTTGGGGTATTCCAGTCTAGTGAGCATTCCAGTGTGTTGGTATTTGCGTAAAGACGAAGGGCTGATAAAACACAGTTTACAGAAAGATTGGTCAAGTTTCGGACTCAAATAACAGCTGTAACATCGCGGCTATGCCAGCCTCATGATCTAAGGGGAAAGTCAGTCCTCTGGTCAGAGATCGCTCCATGTAGGTTATTGCGCTTCAAGATTATTCTGTCTGGAGCAGTTGAAAGTCCACAGCTCAGTCCCTGCTCCCTAAGGAGACATTCCACTGACATTTGGTATGAACAGCTATAGCAGTGAACTCGTTTTTATTTTATTTTGCCATAGCTTTGTCTCTGAAGCTGGGTTTATATAGTTTAGATTTTATGAAAAGCCTTTATTACCTTTATCTACTAGTTTTTATTATGCTTTATAGCGAGCAGCAAGCTTTCATTTGTATCCGTCACCTATCTGAAGCTGAGACCGACAGTACATGTTCATGTGTCTAACCAGTATCAATTTTTTGTCCCCTAGAAATGTGTTTAAATTGGCCACGGTTTTATGTTGAAGGCAAGAAGCCAGTAGGAATCAATAACTTTTTAAACGCTCTCGTCCTTCCTCTCCCCACCACGTGACCAGACGCTGGATGCTGTCTGCCGTCTGCTTGCGTCGGTGTCACTCATTAACTCTCTCCGGTCATACGACACTTTCCGCTGACGTAGCTGCGATCAGATCACATCCTGACTTCTCGATGTTTCATTTACACTGTCCTCTGTCCTCCATTAAACTTTTTTAATGATTGACTTGAATGGAGCAGTCAGAACAGTCGATCAAGGGTAGAGTACCATGCAAGAGTGGAGTTGATTAGAGGGCATATACTGAATAGTGTTTTTGGGATATTTTGAACACACAAATCATACTCTATACTCCATCAGATTACAGTATAGTTCTTTATTTTACAGACATTATTGAACAGTAACATTTTAACTACAGTAGAGATTTCCTTTCCTACCATGTGGAGCACTGGAAAAGATCTGATAAATAGTCTTTGGTGACATTCAGATATTAACATACAAAGATAACTTAAATACATAACTTTCCTTAAATAATTAGACTAATATATATATATATTTATATAAACGTATTCACAAATGCACACAATGTTCGCCCTCGTGCCACATGGAGTGCACTCACATCTTCAAACACATTTGCAGACAATCTCAAAAGCAACATTTACAAGAGGAGCTGTGTCCAGCTTTCACAAATCCATCACAATGACTGAAATTCAAGTTGAAACTATCCGCACACATGCTTGCCTTAAAGTGCTTTCCTGTGACCCTAAAGGAGATCATGTGACTCTTAAAAGGAAAAAAGCGAAGCCTACCTAAATCTATCTGAATCTTACAAAACTAACAGAAACATTTTCAGACTCATTCCTGCGCATGTCTATGCAACAGAGAGCTGCATACAGCTCTAGACGTTATCCAAGGGGAGGTATTAGCAGGTGAGCTCAGTTTGCTCACACAACTCCACATGACGCATCGGCTGACGTCACAAAACATACTGCCCAACGAAAAACAAAAAGGGTACTGGGAGCACAATGGTGCAGAACGGAGATAAAACACAGGAGATAAGTGTCCTGATAGTTGAGCAGAGCAAACATACACGCGTCATGTGTGGGAGAAACAGAGAAGTTTGAAAAAGCAGAGAGATCCACCAGGGTTTTTGAGCCTTTGGAAAGCCTTTTAATGATCTGTCATGAGACATTGATTAGCTCGGTTACAGCAGACAGAAATGGCATGTTTCACCTCAGCAAGTCTTTGAACAGATTAGACTTAAGACCAAGGAACCACTGACTATTATTACCCTGTGACCTCACAGCCCCCATGATTACAGATGGAGCAGGAAAAAAAAGAATTTAAAAAGAAAATGCAAAAGACGAAAAGAAGACACAAAGTAGAAACTATTTAAGACATAAAAGAACATGTTTGTATATGATGCAGGTCAAATGATGTAAAGTCACTTAAATTGTCAAGTATTACCAGGTATTTGGTGAGTGAACGCTCATTCAGGAATACCAAATTTTCATGTTGTGAAATTACATGCAAAAATATAAGAAACTGAACCAAAAACTGCCTGTATTCCTATAATAAAACACTCAAAACACACTTTAAAAGTTAAGAGCACTCTGCCATCCAGTAAAGGCTTGGAATAGATGTTTAGAAGTATGTAAATAATATGTAATATAATTGTGTTCCTCACCAAAAATGTGGGGTGGAAAGTTTAAGGTTGCACTTGAGCATGCTTGATGAGAAGAGCTTGACCTCGTTATTCTTAGTCCATCATCCGCCCACCATTTCAGAGACCAGTATAAATAGAGTAAAAGAAACAGTCGGGGCATGTGTTTTGGATGGTGCTGCACTGTTTTGTGTACACACTGGAAATTTGGCACTGTCACACCTAACATTTGAGGTCGCTGTGGCCTCATTAGAGACCCACAATGCAAAGCTCCTTGCCGTCGTCTAGGGACTGATTTAAAACGATTAAACACACTACATGACCTTTTCTTCATCAGTTGTCCTGAAGAAGTCTTTTTCTCCACCATATTTAAAATGTGTTTTATTAGAAACTATTTTGATTGAGCAGTCTATGTGCTTTTAGCCTAGGCTGTGGTGATCCATACAATTAAACAGTAACATTTATTTCCAGAATGAGAGCACATGTTATCTTGTCAAATCTACAAGAGGAATATCAGATTATAAGAACTAACCCATTAATATCTGCAACCTTTAAACCTGGATGTGTGCACATCTGTGTAAGCCACATGCCTTGTTCTTTTAATTTATATATTAGTTTTGCAGCCCACAGAAGGCTCGGGCCCCCCACCCCTGCTGGGGCGGCACATACGGTTGAAGTGAGGTTTATTAAACTGCTGTCAGCTCAAAGTCCTAACTTGAAGGGGGAGCCCTGAATCACGTGAAAAGGCTAATATTTCAGACCTGGGCCTTGGCAGAGAACATGTCAGCAGTGGTGTGACAGAGTGCTGACCCATGGCTCCGAGTTTCACTTTGCCACCTACTGTTCCAGCCAACTTGATACCTGATACCCAGAATTAAAACAAAGCTTTAGTGGAATAAGTTTCATTTTGAATCCTTCCAAAACACTGGATCTTCTTTCTTTCTTTCCTTCCTTATTTCGATATGAAGTCCTGACTCAGACAAATATTAAAATCTGCTGTAACTCACATCCTGTGGTTGGTCTCAAATACAAAGCGTGGTTCTGAAAAGTCCTGCTGAGTAAAAGATTTCTAGTTCAACTGAAATCTTGTGGACTATTCCAGGGATGGCAGTGTTTATATCGAAACTGCTGATAAACTCCAAGGTTGACAAAAAAGAGGTAAAAGAGTTCATTAGGTGATTTAGGTCTTTGGGAATACATTGGTTTTGACGGGGATCCGGCTCAGGGTGCATCTTGAAATCCACATTAGGGGCTTAAGAGTTTGATCAATGAGCTGCAGGATAACAACCACTGGGGAGGTAAGCTGGCAGGACCTAAAGTGTCAGCCCAAGGTCTCTTGGCTTCTTTTCAGGAGGGAGAATCAAAAAGATTTCGATGTCCTTCAAAAAGCAAACATTCTCAGAATGGAGGAAGAACTCAAGGTTGGTGGGTTCAAAGATGATTGAGTCAGTTGTGATTATAAATTTGAATCTTCTAATCCATCATTCCAGCGCAAAAAATAGAGGCAACAGTCATCTCAGCTGAGTATAATGGCAGTTAAGGACCACCTTAAACTCTAATGCAAAAACTACCAGTAATACCTTAGGAGATAAATAAATGCAGATATAGATAGACTTGCTGTGGTGTGTTTGGGGGTGTCGAGGGTGTAACTCATCCATAACTATGGGGGCTCTTAGGGTTGATGGGAGAAGAGTCTTCTCTCCCGTTCTGGCCAATGAGCTGATAGAGTCGATGGCTGAGGTTCTGCACTTGGCAGGTGCCCAGCACGCAACCCACTCTCATCAGCTGGGGAGGGTGGTGAAGCCCTCTGGATCCAGAGTGGGCATGGCGACGTGCTCTCAGTGGCCTCCGTACGGTCCGCGAAACCTTAGCAGGTTGTGCCCATGCCAGGCCAGGAGGGGAGAGTCTCGCTCTTGAGGCTGGTTGGTGTCTCAGAAAGCCTGAAAGCCATTTAGGAGACTGGCTTGGGGCTGAAGATGGGATGGCACTATTGGTCTGGCTTCCTGAGGCCAACGAGTTTTCCTCTGCCTGGCCAGTGAGTTGTCTGAGGAGATCCACCCTGAGGAGAAAAGAGAGATCAGGTGTGAGTACAGTATTTTTCAACTAAGAGCAGAAAAGACAAGAAGAAATGCTGAGGCTTGGAAAAGCAAGCAGACTGAATTTCAGTTCCAAAATACTATCATAAGGCAAATAGTCTATGTGTACATAGGTACATATTCAAACAACTAACTTTGCGCTAGTTGCTCACATGTCAAACTGGTATAATCAGTTCCCTGTCCACAGCACAGTGTGCTTAAAATCACTACCTGGACAGTCACCAAACTAGACAGATTTTGACTTGATGATGAAAGTGTTGATGGTTATTACAGATAATCTTGGCAGGACATAACTTTCTTATAGTTAAAACAGAAAAATCACAATATGAATGTGACACATCATGGAAATCCAACCAACTGCAGTACGAAACAGTTTTGAAAAACAAATCATCTTTGCCTGTAGCCTGAACACAGCCAGACTCTCCAGTCCAGATGGACATGGCTTTTCACATGTTGCCTAAAACAACTGCGTGTGGCTGCTTTGCTTATTACATTATACAATTAAACCTGACTTCAAAAGGCCAGCTGGTTCACAGTAACAGTAGCCATGGGAGATTTAACCTGGCCTCCCATGTCTCCAGTTATTCTGATGGATTCGAGAGGATAACACTACTCGTTGTGCCTTCTTTTAAGATACTCAGCTTCTAATGGCCCTGTTTGTATAAATTACAACAGACTGTGTAGTAACACCACTAACTCTTGGCAGTATCTAGTCATGCAGACACTTTTGCTATTATGCGATCAGTCCCTTCAGGAGAAATGGGCTTCTGCACATCAGACTAAGTGATCTGTAAAGATGTACATGGTCTGCAGTGCAAAGGACCAGCAGGTACAGGCCACTCAGCAAACAGCGCTGACCGACTGGCCATCTGTTCATTGTTTGACAAAGACAGTTGCTTCTCACAACTTGAACGCGCAGCTCCTCACTGGACTGTCAGCACTATGTTTGTGCAGCACAGTGTGACTCAAGTCTCTGAAGGTTAACCCTTCATCACCGCTGACAGCTGGGAGAAGCAAATAGCAAAAATGATGTTGCAACTAGCAAAGGACAGGTGGTATGAAAAGACTGGATACATAATGTAAGATTCTACTTTAGTAAAAAGGTTTGTATATAGCCTGGGGGTGAATATATTTACCAAGTTTGCTCAGCTGAGTCAAAGGAAACATTCTCTGTCAGTGGCAGGTTTGGCAATATTTCCCATGTTCTGAGAGGCAGAGGCTCAATTTGATCTAATTATAGAAAGTGTGTTCCACTTGTGAGATGCTGACTCGTGTTATTTTCCCATGACCACTCAGCCTGTACTCATTACTGGAGGCTGAGACGTGACACATCACGCAGACGGCTTTTCTACCAGCCTGCCTGAGCTGTGGTTGGTTTGGCATTCCTCTCAGAAATGTGAAGGTTGTGATCTACCCAAGCAGTTGAGCTGCTGGATCACTGCTGGTAGACCTGGTAGCCTGTTAAGGACCTACTATCCAACGGTGGCAGTGGTTGAATAAATAGTTGCGTAATGCCAGGGCACAGAGGCACTATTTTCCAGACAGGCTTGGTGCGCCATGGTGCCACATCACCAAGTTACACCCACCTGGTCTGCTCAGTGAAAGTTACATTTGAGAGTACTCTGAAACTTATTACATGGCTGCACCACACAGACACAATACTAAATGAAAAAATTACATAGCTCAATCACAGGAACTATATCCCATGTCTTTCTGTGAGTAAATTTGTTGTATACTGTTTCACAGTTTGGCTAGATTCACAGTTGGTGATAATTTATGTGATTACTAGTCCGGCTCCATTCTTCTGTACAAGGCAGAACTGTAATCTGTGGTGTTCATGGCTCCTCCTTTTGTATTTTAGATCCAAGAGGTCAAGAGTTTAAAGTAGGAGTGAAAGAAACTATAGATGTCTACAGTGCGTTGACCACTCGAGCACCCTGGCTTCAGTACCTGAGTACCTGGTCCATGTCACAGACTCAATGGTCCGATTGAGCAGCATACACTTCTAAAAAGGTGACAGAGTACAAGGTCTGTGTTTTGTTCTTAGTCAGGTGACAGTCACCCACACTAGACACTGTTTGGCATCTGATGAATCTAACGCAAACCCTTAAATAGAAACCATCACACAAGACTGAACTCTGCATCTAAATCAGCTTCTGGTGCTCAGACATCAGGATGAATATCCAACATCTTATCCAACTTAATTTATTCCAGCGGAATTCAAAGATTTTCCACACAGTTACTCATTAAACATGAATCTAAAAGTATTCAAGCTTATTTGTATAGTACTGGATGTGTGAGGCTTGTGCAATAAATGGAAAAAGTCTGTGAAGGTTCTCAGTCATTCAGGCGATGGTCTGAATGACCACCATGATCCAAACCTGTTTAAAAAAGGCAACTGGACTTATGAAGTTTGGAGAAGATGTTTTTCTCCTCATCCAAGTAGCTTCTTCAGTTCTAAGAGACTGGTGGGAAGTTGATGTTTAAATATCACAGTTTCTTAACGGAAGATGCTACTTCCTTTTTTAAGAGAGAAGTCAAGCCTCATGGAAGCAGCTCCAGTTGTATCTGTTTCGAAATGACTTCTAGAAGTTATAAGAATGTTGGATTAGAGAAATCTTTCACTCCACCACGCCACATCTGATCTAAAAAGAGAAGCTAATTTGGCTATTCGGAGCTTAATCCTACATTCACAGTAAATGGCAGACAATATCAAAGCCCAAATCAAAGCTACTTGAAGTTCAGTCTGCTCAGGGGGTTTTGACGCCCTGGTTTCATTTTATCTTTAAGACTGTAAGCTAAAATCCTATTTACCTGAAGATGATTTCAGGGATTTTACAGCTTAGGAGAAGGCAAAGTCAAACCCTTCGTGCTGCCTTGTCAGATATTCTTCATATTAACCTCAGAGAAAAATGCATTGCTGCTTATACCGTGGAATCAGAGGGGGAGTTTTAGCTACCCTTCCCTCCCTGCAGAGATTAAGTCGTACCTAAAATTAACCCTAACATTTAAGGGTTAAGACCAAAGCTAAACCTTCAAAGGGTAAGCCCAACCTAAACTCAACACTATCCTTCAGAGGGTAAAGCATATCATAACCCCAAGTCAAGCCAGCGGAAATGGGTTCATACCTCATTTTCTCAACCTCAGTTCCTGAATAAATTCTTTTGTACAATACCAGAAACAAGAATGTATTGGATGTAAAATGGACAAAAACATAAGCCAATTACACTGGACATTTGGGTGGTGAGATGCCTCATTCTTACAATACACTACATGATTACCAAAGAGCCTTGAGCTTACCAAGGGCAGCCTTAATCGGGAGCAAATATGGCACACTAATTTCTAATCTCCTGCTAAGCAACAGGACAAAAATAAAGGAAAGGTGATTTATTTCCCACAAAACACTTGTACTAATTGTTCAGGGTTTAGATTTGCTATTATAACCTCCTAAATGGGATGTAGCTTATTTTTATAACTCTGTCCATTGAGTACAGCCAGGGAATTACATGGACAGGACAAACGTGACGCCAAGTTGAAACTATAAGTTTGCTCTGAAACCACATAATTGTGATGCAAACAGACAAAACACGCAAGAGGCCTTATGGCCTTTTGATCAACACTCCCACTGGAAGGTGAATATACGGTAAACATGTACATTCATGTCTTTGCACTGGCGTGGCTTCCTGTGTGGAGCCGAAGCAAGCTCTTTAGGGATACAGGGTTGGAATTCAGGTCTTAGACATTAATCCACAGTGGAATTCTCTGCCGGCTTGGTTGCAGATTTCACCCACCTCAAATTCTGCCTGCCTTTGGTCAGACTAACCTTCATGGAACCATACGAGTGTTTGTACTGTACTTTTATTTCTGAGCAGCCAAAATCCCTGTTTACAAATGCTTCGACAAATTAAAGGATGTATACGAGAAGAGGCCTCTCTTGAGATGATTTACACCAGAGGTGATCCTGGTTTCAATCATTCTACAGGCAGAAGAAGAAGTGGTTTTCAGGGATGTATACATGGTAAAGAGGGAGTAATGTTCTTGTTGTTCCTTGATATGGTGTAAATATGTCAGAATATCAAATCTACATGAGCAGAGCCCCTCAGCAAACATCAGCAAAGCAAGAAGCCTCCCTGTGTGGGATGAATTCAGTCTGTTTCACAGGTAAATATTATGTTAAGAGTATGTTGGATGTCTGAACCTCACTCTGTTCAAATCCAAGAGTGGATTAATGATTTAACGAATGCTTTGGGGAAAAACATGACTTTATTTGGCCCTGGAAGTGTTCGAGCCCAGTTGAGGCCACAACATATACTTGTCATGTCATTGTAACCTATTCCAAAAGCAGCAGAAGCCAAGTGGGTCTAAGTAACAAATGGTGGACCGCAAACCAGCTTTACATGTCCTCCGTCTCAAAGCCGTGAGCTGCTTCCCACTTCTGGAATCTGTACTGTAAAGCCGCTTCGCTACGAAAGCCATATTTAACTTGTTTGGCTGTGGACCCCAGCTATTTTCCTTACAAAGAAAACCTCAAGATGTTATGTAAAACGACAATGAGGGGTATGCGTTGCGTGTAATCTGAAGAACATGCAATTTCTCCTTGTTTGGAAAGTGGCCGTCAGGCATTGTTACAGCGTCTTTGTGGGATTCCGTCGTGTCCTTATCAGGTCACATCAAGACAACAAGGACGCAAACATGGCGCAGGGAAGGAATGGTAGACATCTGAGCTCAGACAAAGTCAGCGTCCAGCGGTAGTCATGTCTGTTGTTATCACGCCATCGGTGTGTAATGGTAACAGCACAGGACGTGTTTGATGGAGATGAAAAAGGAGGCAGAATTTACTGTCTTAATAAAAGCAAGTCGGGACATTTATGAGAGATGATGTGGACGGGGGGGGCAGGGGTGGGGGGGGGGGGTGGAGGGAAACCTCTCACTGCGTTGTCAGAGTTAATTACTTTTGTATACACTGTCATGGGCTACAGAGCAAAAACCATAAAAATAGCAGGCTGAGTTCCTCTGAGCATTGCCTTACTTAGGGTTAGTGTGTGTGTAATGTAATAGATTCAAAAGACAAGTGAGACATCCAAAACACGTCCAGAATAGTAAAACCAAGCTTGTAGACGACCAATTTAAGGCAAATAAAACAGACAGCAATAAATCAACACCAATGCTCAGTCCACAACCAGAATTGCCACAACGACTTTACTGAATGTTCTGGTGAGACACCTGGCAGTCTAAGTACACCCCTCCTAAACCCCACTCTGCTGCTATATCGGTTTCTCTCTAACCGAGATCTAACACCACAGTGACGACACGGGGCTCTTGTATTTTTCAGATGGAGATGGGGCTGATCGGGGATTAGAGAGCTGGGCAGGTGCGGCGAAGGAGGCCGGGGCGGCACAAATGGAGAGCTCACCCGCCTTTTCGGTTAGGTTACAGCAGCAGATGTTCGCCAGGCACAAACACGCAAGAGATGGCCACGTGTGCTTGACCTGGAGGAAAATTCCACTCACCGATCTTCTTACACTGTTACATTATCAGTAATAGTGTTAGGAAAAAGTGTTAGGTGCTTTTTTAAAAGCTTCAGTTAACACCCTTGAGTCCCACCTTAGACTGCCTGAAGCATCACTGGGTGTGGATCACTTTCATGTTACATACCTAATCTTTTTTTTTTTTTTTTTTGGTTAATTATTTCTTATGAGTTTCTAATATATTTTGTTTGTAACAAATGTCCACTCCTGGGACACACACACACACACACACACACACACACATATATATATATATTTTGTTCCTGATAATATTTTTTCCATTTCACCAGCAACATTAAAAACTGAATCTCAAACATTGCTTACTTGCTTGTATGCATTTCACAAAAGCAATCTGCATCTCCAAGCCAAGTACTACTGCATGCTCCTGAATGGGTCACTTTTGGTTAATTTCTTAAACTGAGTGAGAGAAAGAGAAAATTGTCACACGTGGCAAGTAGCAGCTTGCCTGTTGCAGATTTGGTGAAACAGGCCCCAGCTCGGGACCTCGGTGTCACACCTTCTTACCAAATTCTTCTCTGCCTTTCTATGCAGCGTTATTTACATAAATTAAAACATGCTCTTATTACCGCTGACAATATTCCAGCTACTTTTCGAACCCTGGCTCAGTATATTTGGTGGAATCCACTGCTTTGTTTGCATTTGCTTTGCTTAGTCACAGCTTGAAGTTTATTTATAGACAAGACTGAAGAAAAGAGTCAGAAAAAAAGGAGTTGGCCCTTTTTTCTTGCCATTGTCAATGCAACGCCACTTGATCTCATCACCGCTGCTGACTCAACCAGCTGTTGATCCAAAGTCGACCAGAGGAGGGCCCCCTTTACACTAACTCATCCACATTCCACTGCTGCTCAATAATGCAACTCTGCACACACATTGCATCGCTGCCACACATCACAGCAGGTAGACTCTCGTGCACGCGTGTGCAGTCAGCTATTCAGGCTAAAGGGTTGGAAAAGTACAAGTGCCATTCATTGCCTAGCTCGCCGAGGTAATTTACAATAATCCATCACGGCCATTCACATAAACAAACTGGTTCCCCCGCTTTGGAAGTTCCATTCATAATACCAGGGAGGTCAAAACTTCTATTGCCATTTGTTCATGTGACGGCTGTTGGGAACAAGAGGCGGAGGAAGGAAAAGACAAATAAAAGGAGTTTTAAAATCAGGAAAAAAGTAAGCACATGCACAGAGTACAGATTAAGTGCTAATGTAGTGGGCCGACTGGTAAAATTAAAGAGAGATCACATTTAAATGACCGAAAGTTTACTTTATTTCTCATCAGGTCTTCCATAATGTCATGGTCACTTGCTTCAAAAGTTACCCTTGATTTTTAAGGTGTTCCTTCAAAAGGAAGTAAAACCACATATAATATAATACGTTCAGGTGAACTTGACACCTTTTTATTGATAAGTAAGAGAATAAATGCAGGAAATAAAAACAAATTCTGGGTCACTTGAAAGTTTATAATAATAACAATAAAAACGATTTAAAGCTCGAATAACACTATTGGCACTTATCTGAAGGAGAGGGTTTTATTTCCTTTGACCTTGCATGAGCCACTATCCACTTATCTCCTCGACACAACAACTCTTTCTAAACACACCAACCCGCCCGTGACTCCTGAACACGGACGCACAAGACACACGGCGATCGAGTCTTTCACCAGTTGCGTGGGCATGCGAGCGCGAGCACACTAACCCTACTGAAAAACTACGCTCATTTATGGCAACATAACCCCAAAAGATTAAGAAGAAGCTAACGTTAGTTTAAAGTCAACGTCAAGCAAAGGAAAGACATTACTAAAATAAATACCAAGTTTGACTTACTTATTTAGCATTTTACGACGGTATTACTACATTATATGTAATAATTGATATAAAATATCGACTTTACCTGCAACCAAGCGGGTGGAAAGGTGGAAAATAAGCGCCTAAAAGTGATGCAATGCGATTCTAATTACGTGTAAAACGGAACCAGGTGCGTTTACGTTTTAAGAGTGCGGCCAGCCAATCAGGTGCGAGTATTTCTGCCCCATAAGGTAGTACTAGTTGTAGTAGTAGTAAGGCGGTAATAAGAGAAGCGGCAGGACTGGATGGGAAGGAAGAAGTGACAGCGGCGGAGAGCTACGCTTCCCTCCTACCTGTTCTTGTCGGGACGCTGAGCCGGCAGAGCCAGAAGCTCCTGGAGGGAAATCAGGCTGATGCAATACACAGCGAGCCGGAGAAAGGAGCTCATCTTCGGCCCAACTTTCACTTAACACCCTCTTCTGGGATGTTTTAATCCCGAGAATTGGAGTAAAAAAATAAAATAAAAAAATGAAGTAAAAAAAATAAATATCAAATAAATAAGTAAGATATCCAAACTTGGCAGGCTGGAGATGAAACCTATGAGTGGGGGAGAGAGCAAATGGAATAAAATTAACTTTTTTATTTACAGGTTTAATTTATTGAGCTTTTTATAATATGCAATATGAAAAAAAAATCTGATTTTGAACCTCGACTTTGACGCACTCAAACTAACTTATATTCCTAAAGACTTCCCATTCTGCTGAAAAAGTCCAATAAATGCAACTTAAATAAAGTTTGCCCTTTTAGAACTTTTTAGAGATCAATCAAATAAAGGCAAGTCTTACCCTTTAAGCAAATTGGAACCCAGACTCTGCGTTAAGTTGTAAAGTTTTTTCTTCTTCTTCTTCTTCTTCTTAAGAATCCAAACGTGTTGGTCAAGATCAAGTTCTCTAGTGTGAAGCTCAGGGTGATGTTGCGGATTTAAACGCTCAGGGGGCGGGGCCTATTTGCCGGTGGTTCCTTTCCATAGGTGGAGGAACTTTATTACCTCCCAAGTTCAGAGTATCCTGCAGTGCTATGGTGTCATTAAACTATTACGAACTATTAGAGGTGGCTGATTATATTTGAAACGCTAAAAACTCCACATACCTCCCGTGATGAACTTAAGAAACTTTTTAATACTCAGTTAATGGTTCTATGGAAGCTTAGAAATGCCAAAAAAAAAAAAAAAATAAGAAAAAAGTTTTTGTTGTCAGTGCTCTTTTAGTGGTGGCATAGTAGCTTTATGAATGTCATAAAATTTCATAACAACCACTGTAAATGTAATGCAATGCAGTGGAGTACCATCCCATGTAGGCGTATGGTTATACTGCAGTGATACCTTTAATACCCCAACACATGCTGACTATAAATTCAAAATTAGCTGCAAGAAAACATGCCACATCACCCTTAGCTCAATAGCACCTAGGGCAGCCATCAATATTCAGCCCTGAATGCCCCCCGCTATCATCATCCACCATGTGCATAGTTAGGAAAAAGCAGCCCCTATTTTCATGAATTTCACAAGCAGTCAAGCCCTCCCCTATCTCTTATCATCCCACCCAGGCAAGTGTGCCAGATTGATAGGGAAGGATGCAGGAATATTCACAGAATAGCCTTCGCTGTTGAGTAATGCTCGTTTTACCATCAAGCATCATTGAGAAATTTCCTGATACGAGTATTTCCATTATGGCATTTTATTCCCGTCTTTTCTCAGCAGTCTCTCTTCCTCGTAGAGATATTTTTATCAGCTACTAATTTTACGTTGGTTTGTAATCAAACTATAACCCCTTCACTTTCGGTTGCGCATGGAAATCTATTATAACTGATATGGGGCACAGGTCTAAGCATGCATCTTACAACTCTGACTCAGATTAATCCTGTTCGCCTTATTTCACCTCATTATGGAAGATTTTTGTTTGGTGTCCAACTCCCCTCCTACCTTTCTTTCTCACCGCTAATGCATACACCTGGTACCAAACCAAATGCAGTTACGCAACAGCGTAACTGCAAAACGGGTTGACAACTGTTATGTGGAAACCCTCCTGGACCCTGGATCCATATACAAAGACATTTTTAAAGGAATCTAAGGATGTAGTGTTTATTTGTCTGATGCTACACCCGCAGATGTAAAGGAAAGAGTTTCAATTTAGGGGAAAATAAAAGAGATTTTAGTATCTGTTACCTTTGCAATCACAGATCTCAGATTACACTGACTGCCGTTTTAGAGGTATCTCATGCTGACAAAGCATATTTTTAACCCAAGTTTCGATTGCAGGAAAGTATCGTCGACATATACACCAACAAAACTTATTAGAAAAGGTGGAATTTGGGTTATTTTTGAGCAACTGCTGCCTTACTTTGGAATAGTAAACTGTGGTGACTACAGTATATTGTTGCATGATGATTTTTCGTTTTTAGGAAGAAAAAAAAATAGGTTGCTTGATTTAAAATTTGAAGTGATGATACATAAGAGGCTCAAATGAATCTTAAATCGATCATCGAGCTATCTTTCCAGGTTTTGATTCGCTGGCTCATTCCGTGTCTTGGGCTGGATTTTAGCTTTAATTGTGCTACATGATCCCTGCCTTACATACAATGACAGGATTTATTTTAACAAGAGCGGCAGCTGCCAACTTGTCACCCTCAGTAATAATATGATACCTCCATAACAAAACAGTATCACCTAACGTCGCCTCGTGCGGTTACTCAGCATTTTTTTAATACCTCCAGAGTTAGAGCTATGAAATGATCCAGTTAACACGCTAATCCAGGTCTTTTTAGTTTTTGTTTTGGCATTAGTTTTGAATGGCCAACTCGGGTCACTGAGCCAGTTTCTTCATAAATGCATAAATGCACTCTATACAGTACAGTCAGGCGAGTGTGGTTCTAACCTTTAACTTTTTTCCCCAAGTCAGGGTTGAGGTTGATTCATATTAAATATCCCATGTTTATTCTCCCGCTAACCTTCACCCTCAGTCCACATTAGTACTTGTCGATTTGTGACGAAACAGTGATTCATGAAAAAAATTTCCCAACGGAAGGCAGCTGATGGTAACTCATTTATTTATCAGCCAGACATGGCTGAGAAAGCAGGTCACTTCTTGGCTGGTTTTGACCCGTTTATGTAAGAGAGAACAGACAGTGAAACGGTACATGCTGGGGTCTGAGCACAAGTCGCCTGCCTGGTTTGATCTCTCGGACGCGAGCGGCCCGCGCTTTTGTCTTAGCCGGCAATTAGCGTGACATGAGAGCATGCTCTGTGATGCAGGCCAGTGCGACACGGGGCGGCTTTAAAAGAAGACCCGTCCGTGTCTTTGAAACTTGGCTGAAAAGGAAAAGTTTTGGGGGGATGCAGTCAACCGATCAAAGAGAAGGGAACCCTTATGATTTCGGATCTTTTGAACTGCTGAGATTGGGACAGAGCGACTTTAAAGTTTGCGTAATTAGCGCATGTTAGCGGTGTAGCCTCATTAGGCAGGATAAAGGAAAACATTGACCACAGCGAAGCAAACTTCAAACCAGTGCACTCTCTGACTTAATATGTATATAACTCAGAGATATATACTTAATGTATAATTCATCTCATCTCACATTTGACATCCACAAAGCTGCTGAAAAGCATCAGCCAATCTGTGGCCATAGAGATCGGCCTCTATTTCACTGTGTGTGCCGCACCACATGCAACCACAAATCTGAACAAGGGTCTGGTTGACGTCAGTGTTTGAAGGTGGAGGTCATTTAAGCTTCGATCACACTGCTTAAGCCATCAGCGGAAACCTCACACTGCACTTGGGGCCCAGGAGTGAACAGAACAGGAGGGACTTTTGAGCTTCCCCGTAGTGTTCATGCTGCATTCTTTCCTACAAATAAAGAACAACTCTGCAAATTCGTAACACTTGGAAAATGTGATTTTCTTTTCATGTGATGGAAAAGAGTGAGGAAAGGGTGATTTTGCTGGGGACTATTTGCCGTGCTACCCAAGGTGATATTTCCTCCATTACTGAGATTTTTTTTATGTTGCGAAAGAAGTGTATAAAGTGCAACAGCTTTGCTCTCTTCTGTTGCTTACCCATTTGTTCATTCATCTTATTCTCTTCATACTTTTTTATTCTATAAAGCTGCATTAACCTTTTTTTTTTTTTTTTTTTTTTTTTTTTTACAGCTGCGCGGTAGTTTAATGGTTTCATGGTTAGACATATTTTCTTACTAAAGATCTATTGTTGATAACTGATAAAAAAAAAAGTCTGGGTTAAATTTTTGTATCTCTGATTGCTCTAGATATAAAGTTTAATTAAAAAGAAAAAGGAAAAAAAAGCTAATTTTGGAGAAATTTAATCTGTACTGCCAATATATACTGATAACAGCTGGTTTAACAAGATTCCTGTTTTTTTTTTTGTTTTTTTTTGTACCCCTTTTCTATATTTCTAGAGTTTTCCAAAGCATCTGATGGTCTTCCTCAACAGATGGACCCAGACACTACTTGCTGTGGCTCAGGACTAGAAAGTAAAATTCATCAACTCAGAAGGCGTGGCTCATCAGAACCGGTAGTGTTTTCGTTTTTCCTTTCCCGTGAGCGCCCCAAAGTAAATTCTATGCACGCCGACCGTCTGAGGGCAGAAACCCCCTGCTTTTATTTTCTGCAGCACACAGCCCTGTAACGTGGAGGGAGTTTTGATGCAATGTCTTTCTGTGGGTGAAAAGAACAGAACCTTGACGCTGAAGCGTCCCAGCTCTGACGTGAGACGGCCTGTGATGCAAAACAAATTAATCACCCCACGGCGGAGGCGTTGCGACGTGAAGTGGCCGAGCCGAAGGACTTTATATACAAACACCCACAGCACCTGCGGCTGAGGGGGGGTACTGCTCTGGGATGACATCTGGCCTCTCTGTTGGTGAGGAAAGCGATGACACAACCCGATCTGGTTGAAACCAAATTAATTTCTCCAGTCTAAACTACAGCACCATGTCAGTGTTGACCCCTCATGAATCTTAGCAGATCTTTCTGTCCTGCACTGTTCTTATAAAAACACACACACACAATATTTACAAGATTTGATTATGATTTTTGCAGTCATAACTGCAGCAAAACAGACCACGCCTTACAGGATCTGAACTTCTGCTTCTTTCTGTCACCTGGCACATGTGACACATTCAGAGATAACTGCAATAAAACCATATACTGCTTTGAGGATGTGCCTGCATTGTTGCTTTTCTTTTGCGCATTCTGCAATGCTGCTTTCCTTCACAGATTCAGGTCGATTTCCACCAGAAGCCTCTATGTGGTAGTCTAATTCTTGCTGCCCCCTAGTGAACCTCATCAGAAAAACACACTTTGCATCATATCTCACCGAGAGAGGTGCTTCCCATGAGGAGTAGCCCCAAATGCAAAACAAACATCTTTTTATCTGCGTGTTTGGATGAAAGGAAAACTTTATATTTGTGCATTGTCTTGCATAAAACAAAAAGAAAAAAAAAAAAAGGAAAAACAGAATTAGCCCGGAGACATTTTCCCACCCTCAAGCTGCTTGCATCCTCTTGGACTCAGCAGGGAAATTTATTTACATTGTTTGTTCGAGATGAGGCTTGTTTCGCATGTCTCATCGCCCCCCCTCCCTCCCTTTCAGTCGAGTTTGTTTGCGATGGCTGCTCACCAGCGTGGTGGTGTGTGGGAGGAGGGAGCCAGCAGGACGGCATTGTGGACATCAGGGATCGGATTTCGTTGTGGGAAAGACGGTGGAGGACAGACGGGGATGATAAGTTCCCAGAAATCACATTGCCTGATAACGATAACGGAGCTTTTGTGATTTTATGTGGGCAAAAAAAAAAAAGAAAAAAAAAGGTTCTTGCACAAAACCAGGTGTGAGCCTGTGCAGCTCCTTAGAGATGAACTGGAAGGGTAAAAGTGAGCCTGGCCTTATGAGAGCATTAAGTAATTTGTCAAATTTGCAAACAGCAGTCAGCCACTGGTTGTGGTTCTTGTCGCCACTATGTCTTTGCTGACAGTTTGGTTTGTCCGTGCCATTAAACACCCAAGATGCGTTAGAGGTGGCGACAGCGATGGCCACACCATGCACTGTGGTTTACAAGTCATTTCAAGAACTATTAACTTGTTTGTAGTTGTTTACAACAGACAGGCCGAACATTATGGTCTCCCTTGTGCCTCCAAAACAGTTGTGACTCATCAGAGAATGGACATGGGCCTTCTGAGGTTGTCCTGTGGTGTCTGGTTACAGAATATTGTTAGTGGGGGGCCTTTGAGGCCTCTGTGGATCATCACATCACAGTTTGGGATCTAGTGAATTTGGAGGCCAGGTCAACACCTTGCACTGTTTTATATGTTTCTTCACCTGTTCCTAGAAAGAGTCTATTATTGTACATTTTGGGGGCAAATAGGTACAAATAATTTTATGACAAGCCTTTATTATCCAGCTTTTGATGAAGGTAAATGCGTATGGATTACCTCTCTCTGAATGAGTAAGGCAAATGCTATCATATTTTCGTATGCGTCGTCATCTCCTTTGTGCTATGGGTACAAACATATCTGTTACATATCCCTGTTAGCAGCGGCTTACTGTACACACTGTCATTTGCCACATTACCTGTGTTTGTACGCAGAAACAATGGATCTCTTGTTACAGCAGTGAGGTACACACCGCTGTGTTCTACGTGACGTATCGTTGGCCACAACAAGTTGCTCTATAATCTGCACAAAGTCAGAGTGTCAAATTAAAACATCTGTGACGAAGACAGACGTCTGCGTGTCTCAGCTCGGGGGAATTAAAGTAACAGGTTCGACACCTGCTCGGCGAAAGGGTTTTCATGCGCCACGCTTCACCTGAGCTGAGGGGAAGTCGGCAGCCGGAACAGCCCTGTGAAGAGCAATGATGTGCAAGAGGCCTTCAAACCACTTCCTGTCTGTTGGTTAGTTTGCAGGAAGTCACATGGTCGCTGCATCCTGCAGAGACTTACTCTGTGCTCTGATTAGGTCGCTTACTGGTCTGATAACTTGCCTGCATTCTTCTTCTTTTTATTCCTAGAAATAGAAGAGACTTCTAAATATAAAAAAAGAATGTGACAGTAGCAAAGTTGCAAAACATATGTGTTAAATCCACTTTTTGAAAGTCTGCTACTAAGCGAGGGCATTTCTGTACTTTTTTTTATGATAGCCTGGCAAACAAACCCTTCACATTTCCTGATGGTTAGTGTTTCAGCCAATACAAAGCAGAGGAATATATCTATACCCAACTGGGTAGTCCTCCAACCAATCAGAGCCTTTTGTTGTGAACAAATTAACTTGACTCATCTGCGCTGAGATGGTGTGTATGACTGCATCGCTGTTACTCATCCGTCTATCACCACATAGAGTCCACCCATATGATGCAAGTTTTACCAACTTTCCGTCACAATAATTGTGGGCGGGGAATTTGGTCTAGCTTCCTGGTTATATTTATTACAAGTTTTGTTTTAGCTGTTACCTAACAAACTTTTAGGATGTCCGTACAGAAATGAATACCTGACTGACCGAAGCCGTGTGTGTGCTTGATGACAGCTCTGATCGTAGACTTTTAAAGGGATTACATGAGAAGGTTGGAATTATTTTCATATCTGTCTGAGATACACCGATCAGCCACAACATTAAAACCACTGACAGGAGAAAATAACATGAATTAAATCGTGACAATACAATGTTCTGCTGGGAAACTTCATGTGGATGACACTTAAACATGTAGGGCCCACCTAGACCAGACCAGACACCCCCACCCCATAACATAACAATGACACTCATTGATGGCAGCAGCCTTCCCCAGCAGGATGCAGCCTGACACAAATGCTTGTTATTTACAGCCCTCTTTGTACAAGCCGCAAAACGTTTCTTATTTTCTTTCCTCCAGTCTCCTTTCTGTCTCTATTATTCAAACCATCAGTTTGTTGGGTGGTGCTCTTCAAAGATCCTTATGTCTTGACCTGCTACTCTAACTTTCAGCCGTGACTGTCACATCACCCCATTCAACAGAGGTTTAACTTTCTTTCACTAGGCCTTCTTTGGCGTAATTGTCATTTGGCATATATTTAACAGATTATTCTGGTTTATTACATCTAGGACGTGTGCTTGTATGTTTACTTCCTTTCTGGCCTTCTGACTGCATGGGATTTATTACCTGCAGTGTTATAGCAATGCCCCAGATCCCAGCTACGTTGAGCGGAATTGACAGAAATGGGTTATACTATAAAGATCGCAGTAAACAAGGTTTGTTTTTACTTGCACTCGGATTTTAGGTGAAAGGTCAAAAGCTATGACAAGAATACACACACATCAGCCTCAACATTATGACCACAGACAGGAGAAATGAGTAACGCTGACCGTCTCATGACAATACAACGTTCTGCTTTTGGAAACGTTTGGACCTGGCATTCATGTGGCCGTTTCTTAGACATATAGCACCCACCTAGACCAGACCAGGTACACACACCCCATGGCAATGACACTCCTTGATGGCAGCAGCAGCCGTCCCCAGCAGGATGGAGCCTGACGCACACACTAAAACGAACACAACAAGGTGTTGACCAGGCCTCCAAATTCACTAGATCCCAAACTGATCAAGTATCTGTGGGACGATCCACAGAGGCCCCTCCCCTCAACCCATAGGACCCTTAGGATGCCCTTTTTTGGACTCACGAGGGAGACCTACCCAATATTGGGAAGGTGGTCATAATGGTATGCCTAATTATGGTATGTCCCAATTCCACCAGTTAATATTTAAACTAGCTATCAAGTTGTCCACACTTGGTCATTTTGAGTTGCTGTTGCCCATTGTGTGAACACAGTATTAGACTTTGTTCATGGTGCACTGCTGGTGATGTGCGATACATCACGACTGTCACGTAGCGACGAGAGTTGGCCCTCGGTTTAATGACTCAAATAATCAACTGCAAACAAATTATATCTTGTTGATTTTTTTTTGTTTGATTTTACTGCTATCGTAAACACAGAATCAAAGGTTTCCTGAAAAGATAAGGGCTGGCTCATTACGGTGATCTCTTACAGGTGCCAAACGTGACAAAATATGACTAAGCCAGGGAAGATAGCAAGACGCCTCGTTAAACCATTAGCTGAGTTTGGAAGCCGGAGTTTGTTTTAAGACTTCTCTGAATGGGATACGGGGAATGGTGTTGTAATAATGGACATGATTTTGTGTCACTGTGACCACTCAAAATATGTATGTATGTAAAATATATGTGTTTCTCTTTCACTGGTTTATGGAAAAGTAACTGTCATATGAAATGAAAATTTCAATGGTCAGGTTTCAGGTTTCACAACCTGAGGAATTATCTTAAGTTACGTCCCCCTGTTTTGGTTTAAGCTTTGGTTGCACTGAATGATCTCTTGCACAGTGTTTCTAACTGAATATGACCTCAGCACCGGGAACCGAATATAACTGTATCATCTCTGTTGATGAAAGAGGAACAAGAGAAACTTTTGCACAACTTTTTATTTAGATCGAAGGGGACACCAGCTGGAACCGCGCACATTTGCGGACTTGAAATTTGTCTGGCAAAGACTAGTGGATCGCTGTGTGTTATGCCTTGTCCCGAGGGGAGAGCCTGAGAAAGACAGAGATCTTGTATTGCCGTCTTTCACCCGGTGTCGTATTTCTAGGAAGATTAAGATGCAGTTAACAACAGCCGTAACAATCAATACAACATAGATGACCTCAGGTTGGCTCAGTTAAAACATCATTCACAAACTGTTATCATTCGCTGGCACAACTCTGCTCGTCTGAAGCTGTGTTTATTAAGGAGCAGCTGAGTCACAGATAACTACATGAGAAAGTAGTGAGATGACTTTTTATTTTTTTTTTATTTTAGAGTGCTGGGGAAAACAAAGCACTTAGAGAAAAATGCACTCGGGGTTGTTTGCTACCAGAGAGCAATAAGTACTTTAGGTCAAAGGTCAAAGCGCAGGAAGTGTTGGAATTCTCCCGGGCTTGTTACAGCGCCGATAGCCAAGGACAGGCCACACGGATGTGGACCATCATCCCTTCCTCACATCCCACTGACATGTTGTCTGCACGTTTGAACTGACACCCACGGCGTCACGCCAAGATTCTCTGTATCCTCGCTTAACATAATTCATCTTCTTCCACAGTCAAAAACCTTTTGGATCCCTCTTTTTTTCACCGAGGAGCTCTCTCTGCTGCTAAAGCGTGTAACCAGATAAGATGATAGATGTTGGAGTTTGGGAAATGGCTTGGCTACAGACAATTGGATTATCGCTGCCCAAGCGGTTTGGGGGAAATTTATGTCGTTGACGTCTGTTTCTCTAAGCTGTAAAAGCATGTTGCGCTCACTAAAGTGGTTTGGACGTGGAACTGGTTAGACTTCTGTCGGACTTCTCCGTTAATGACTGAATTGTAATTTCACCCCGAACTGTGCCTTTAAATTACTACATGTCTCCCACACATCAGTCAATGCACTAATTTCCAACCAAAACCTACAGCAAGACCGATGCGATCCAGCCGGATCTTTCATTAAAGTCCTGGCTGCAGCACAGACAGAACGTATTAGGACTCTTAAATAAACACAAAGGCGTCTTTTTATGTTTCACAGCTTCACAGAGAATTCACACAAGTCAATTTATGACCCAGCACCCATCATTTTCCCACATGTGTGGAGTTTAATTCGGATTTAATCGAGCTTTGGTAGATTTCAACACGATGACAAATGAGTCCGGCAAAACCGGAGTCAATGTCTTTTTAATGGGAATGTTTTATTGTGCTGCCGCTCCTTCAACGCGTGACAAACAGGAAACTTTGCAGAACTTGGGGAGAAAAACACTTTATTTTGGTAGCTGATAGCTTTTGGCCTGGCAACGCAATCATTCATCACTTCATCCACTGTGAGCGCAGAAGTCACTTGCACAGAAAGGGAAAAACATGATCCATGCCATCCAGGCTCGATGACTTTCCAGGAGTTTAATAATTGCAGTGTGTTCTGACATAATCCATTGGAGACCACTGGGACCTTCCTCTCATGCTGGGCCTACCTGGACGTACTGGCAAATTATTTTTGTGAACTGCACCTCAGTAAATTTTCTTTCTGTTTCTTAAGGGCTACAGGGTGTACCATAAATCCCAGGGATCACAATAAAGTAAATTAGATGCAAAATCTGCTACAGTAATTAAGTATATTACGACAGATTATTAGGAGAAACAGAGAAGGGACAATTACTCAGTCGTCAAACTGTGAATTCATTTCAGTAACTGTCAAATTTGCCAGTAATCAATGCATTACTTTTGTCCACTCTAATATCCAAATGTGTTTACTTTATTCTAAAAAAAAAAAAAAAAAAGAGGTGTCAAAATTTCACTATTCCACTATTTCATTATTTTACTAATCACAGAAGCATTTTTACTAGTTCCAATAAAACACCCATGCTGGTTCATTAGGTGAACTTTCAAAAGTGACATCTAAAAAGCACCATGTATGTCACAGGTGTCAAACATACGGCCAAAAGTGGCCTGCCAGAGGGTCTAATTTGGGCCACGAGATGGATTTGAAAAAGTGCAAAAATTACACTGAAGACATTAACTGCAATTTTTTTCCAATAAAAGTAATTACTTTTCCGAAGGTTCACACAGTTTTATTCAGACTTGCGGACATTACACAACATTCAGACCTAGAATTATACAGAAATTGTACTTCTTTCTAATAGTGGAGTTTAGTGATTGTTAACATTTCATAACGTACTTATTTGCACTTAAACAAAGGGAAACATTTGGAGTTATTAATAGGTAACCAGACTGGACCGTTGAAATCAAACAGGGCTGAATGTGGCCCCGGACGAATTTGACACTTGATGTAGCTCAAATCGGGGGTCTGATCTGAAAATCTGTTTCTCTGTGGCACAATGTATATATTTTATGCTTGTAAAGAAATTCTGAGTCACACAAAAGTCATTCTGTCCCCCACCCGCCCCTTCAGAATCAGTGCATTTTCATTTGAAAATAAGACCATCCCACCAGATTTTTGTGGATGCTCTTTATTTCGGTGTTTTGGAAATTGTCGCCACTTTTCACCCCTTTAGCGGCGACACTGTTGAGACTCCATTTGGGTTTATTATAGGTCTCGGTCAGACTTTTGGCCCCTGAGCTGGCTTGGCTCCCCACACGGGACATTCCTGCCGAGCAGCCCCTCCCTGGAAGTGCCTCAGTGCGCAGGCTCAGGGCTCTCCGCTGTCAGGGCTAGGCGGACTGACAGTATGGCGGCGGGGTGCAGCTGGAAGGATGCTACTGTCGCCCGTGATGCGTCTATCGCCGGCAGGACGTCAATGGACTGCTGAAGGCTCAAAGAGAAGAGGATTTAGCGAGAAAGGCCTGTCGCCGTGAGCTCCCCGAGATGGCCAGGCTCGCCGACTACTTTGTTGTGGTCGGTTACGACCTCGATAAGCGAGGTGGGTGCTTGAGTTAGCCTGCTCTGCTAGCTTTAACGGCGTATTCTTAGCTTCAGGGAAACAGACGGGAGGCTGCGGAGGAGGCGGGGACATTGACCGGCGTTAGGGGCTGCCCACAGACTATTAGCCGTCAAATTTAGCCCGGGGACGCGCAGGCCCCACGGGATTAGCGTACGTGAATGCGAGACTTGTCAGCCGGCGTCACGCGTTTCTGACTGGAGAGCACGCCGAATGCACGGCTTCGCCACAGCCCTTGGTTTGCGGAGTTTTAGCGCCAGCAAAGCAAACTGTCCGAACACTTTTGACAGCAAACTTAGGCTAACTTTATCTGCAAAGGGCTAGTGCTAGCCGGGCTAGCTGTGAGGAGGCGAGGGGAGGGGGGGGGCTGGCTGGCTGACTGTCTGGCTGGCTGTTTGGTCGACTGTGACCTAAGGCGGATTTGTTCACCCGTTTCAGCCGCATCCTCATCGGTTGTTTCTAATTTTACAAGTAGTACGAGCGCCGTTTTTAAAGCGGCATCTTAAAAGCGGAGCTCCAAACGGCGTGTGATGCGAGTTGTCAGTGCAGTGGCTGCAGGAGGGTCCTTGTGACAGACCACGAAAGCCCTGCTGATTTCCACCTGGGACTAGTTTATAGCTTCATTAAAAAAAAATAAAAGAAGAAGAAGAAGAGAGAAATCGATGCTCCTTCCTGTCAGAGTTTCCGATTGTTTTCCTTTTTGTCTGTGTTCTGCGTGGATTAACCCAGATGGCTCTGCCCCTCCCCGAGCCCCCTCGGACCGGAGCCCTGTTCCCTTGCGTTGTTGGGACGGGGTTTGGACCGTTATCTGAGCCCCCCCTTCTCTCTCCTCTCCCTCCCTTCAGCCTGAGCCTTGGCCTAGATCTGTGCAGTATAATGGCCCGTTTAATCATGAAATATTCAACTCCCCTATCGGATGGAAGCATGCAACTTGTAACACGGGCGAGTCTTTTATTTAGAGTGGGGTTTTTGCCTATAATTTATTCAGAAAAGGGAAGTTGCCCTCTGTGGCTAAAAGCGGACACAAAGCTGCATCTCAACGATGCTGATGCAACCTGCATCTATTTTCTGACTGAACGCACCTATTGCATCTTTGACTTGTTTTTTTCTTCTAGAAGGGGGGCTAATACAGGATGTCATAACGTGGACACTGCAAGCGCTGCAGAAATTCTCCTTCCTGTTCTAGGGTGCCTGAATGCAACGCGGCCTGTTAAAAAGCATCTGGGAACCAGACATTAAAGCCACAGTGGCTCTAATGGATCAAGGCTCCCATGCCTCGTAAAAACCGAACACTTAAGGGTGATGATGATTGTTGGCGTTGCCCCTCTGCTGCCGCCTCAGTGTTTCGGTGGAGTTTCTAGGTGCAGGCCTTTTGTTGTGGTAAACAAATGTGGTTGGGGCGGCCATCATTGTGCTCATCTTTTAATGCAACACAGTCGTCATCATTAACTGTCGGACTAAACCCCTGCTCCAACACACTTCTCCGTTGTCTTTAATAACATCCAATACTTTCCCATATAACATGGGAGTATCTTTCCCTTGAAAGTAGCCTCAACAAGCAGTAGAAACGTCCACTGTCAGTGGAAGCGGTTGAATTCGAAGTCTGATAGTTTCTGCGTTATCGTTTCGCCAGCTGTGGCATGCCGACAGTAAAGGACTTTGAAGAAAACACTTGGCTACGTGTCAAGAATGATCAGTCCGCGATCATAAGAATACCAGGAATTTTGCAGCACAGTGGAGTTTCCTCCTGTGTCTAAATATTTCATGCATCCTGTCTCCGTGTTTGTGAGCGTTTGCCGCTTGTCACTCAGTTAGTGGAATGTTTCGCGAGCGTGGGCCCTGACAGGTTTTCAGGGCTGACATCATCGCTGCTCGTCTACCTCTGAGAGAGCCGTCACTGGCAGAAACCTTGTGGGCGATTCCAAACAGAACATCCTGTAGTCAGAGCTGCTTTCTGTATGATTTTAAATGGCGCTCATGTCCTTTGTTCACCCTTAAAGGGCAAAGTGACAGTTTGACTCTACAGACACATGCTAACCCGGGGCGGCAGAGCCTCGAATCTCCCATTCATTCTTAGGAAACGTTTGGCTCCTAAAGTGTCAGGTTGCTCACATTGTCCTCAACCTAGAATCTAAGTTAGAGCCAAGATGGCAGCCTGTGGTGCGGGGAAGAGTCCGCAGTTGCCGGGGTGTGGTCCTCCTTGCGAGGGTCTCTTGAGAAACTCCACGGCATGTCACTGTTTTGACAGTGGTTCCTTCTCCGTGCCGAGGGCCCGGCATCCAATTGGATTCACAGTTCAAGGCCCAAACAGGAAACTGGGGAGAGGACCCGAGGGAGGCTTTATGTTTAGAGCGAGAATCCAGATTGTCCCCCTTGTGCGTGTCTGAAAACCAGGAAAGGGGCGTGTTTGGTTTGTGCGCGTCGCCTGCGCGAGGCGGTCTCATTCAAGACAGCGAAGAGACACGCATAGAGACACAGAGCATAAACATACAGGCTCTATTGTAGCTCCATCTGTGCGACTCCGCCGCTGCAGTTTGAGGGTGTTGGTCATTGCGGCGACTGCTCTAAAGAGAATGCAGGATGGTTGTTTTCAGGAGTGACAGCTTTGGCAGCCTGCCCTAGCTACGCACACACAAACACACACACACACACCCCCTCCATCTTTCAGTCAATTTGGGTGCGTTCACAACGTAAGTGGCCAGCGAGGACACGGATAGGTGCACACAGGGCAGGCCAAGTAGGCTCTTGTGTTTACAGGTCGCCATCCTACAGTCATGATTGTTGTGTGTGATGTCGCTAATAGGACGTGAAGGCATTGTACCATAGTAAATGAAACGAAAAACATGTGCGAGCTGTGACTCTTGACTTGGACAGTTTTATAGCTGTGATTGTGGTGTCGGTTGGTTGTCAGCTTTTCAAGCAAAATAGTTTCATATTTCACTCCTGGCCCCGCTCTTGTTGCCAGCGTTTTAGTTTGACTGAGATTTGAATGAGGGAAGCGACGCTGTGCTGACAAAGTGGCGTTTGAATCTCAGTGTGCTTTGCTGCAAACTCAGTTTAACAGACTTAAATCATAAATTTGCCAAGTTATTGTGACGCTGCTTACTTAATATTTGAAAGGTTAGACATTTTCCACAAAGTTAGAAGACAGAAATAAAGGTATCGCTTTGGTTTGAATGCTGAACCAAGTCTTTCTTATTATCGTCCACGTACACACTAGACTCTGGTTTCAGCTTGCTTTGCTTCCTGTCTGCAGTGCAACTGCATGCAGTGAGTCTGCACGGTAGAGAAGCTCGGTGTGAGACGTGGGGCTGAGGAATAATGAAACTAAATGAATCTGACAGTTGGCACAGGTATCACATCTCAGCACAAGACACTTAATAGATTCCAAAGTCATCATTAATACTCCTTTCTGTACTGTAGCAAGTCAGCAGTTCTGTCATGAGGAAGATATGTTTGATGGCTGTTTATCGTGGCTTGTTATAGATCTCCGGAAGCAGACGTCACCCTGCTCACAACGCCGCCATGTTGGCAGGAATACGCGCTTTTTGAATTGTTATTTGGTGGACAACTGCGAGCAACTAACTGACTGTTGTGCTAGCTGTTGTGCCCCAGGATGCCAAAATAGTTGCGGACAAGCAAAGGGGAAAACGTTTTATAGGATTCCTAAAGATCCCGCAAGAGGGCAGATGTGGATTACTGCAATAAAACGCGTTGAGATCTCTGAAGCAATGGATTTTGCTTGTGTAGTGATCACTTGATATTAGGTACAAAAGCCTGCGAGTGTAATGTCCCATTTAGCATGTTTTTAACACGATGTCCTGTGTCATAAAAGAGTGGCATGTAACAGAGACTATTTAACACAGTGATTAGCCAGTTACATTATGCGGCCATTATGACAGCGTAACTGTGAGAGAGATGATGACAGTGATGATGACACTGTCATCACAGCTTCACTGTGTCCAGGACCCCTCTAGGCTCTTTTATGCTGGATATATCTAGATACTGCAGGTCAGGAACATTGTCCCCGTCGTCTGTTTCAATGTTCAAAAAAACACACCTGGGGCACGATAAGAGTGCATGGTATGTATTCTGTCCACCTTATAGTGGTCAGTTTGTATCGGTTTAAAGTGCTCAGTAAACTCTGCCAGCCTGTAATCAGCACAGGCGCTGTTCATTTTCCTGCCTATCAACAAAAAGAGGCACGTGACGCCCAGAGCTCTGTTGGGTTAATTTTGCGCTTTTGCATTTCAAGGATTTTATTAACAACATCCTCTGTCTTCTCACATTGGAAATGATTGGAATACTTGAATTAGAAAGGTATTTGGAGTCTTTTTTTGGGAGTCAACTAACTTTATTGTGATTCAATGCCCCAAACCCTCGGCCTCCAGAATTTCCTGAGGTTGCATCAGTTTGGTAAAAGTACGGATTTACCATGATACCAAAACTGTGATACTCATCGCTTGTTGCACGTTGTTGTCCAGAAACCCTACAGCATTTAGTGACGCCTCAGTACCCACTGAAATAAAGAAAAACAGGTAACGTTTTGAGAAATTTGCCGTAAGTGTGCCGCCGGATCACCCGTTCTTTTCACCATCCATTATTCAGACTGTTGCTGGAGCATTGAAGTAGGGACTTCCATTACTCTGCTCTGTCTAATTAGTGTAGCGCTCACAAGTGCATTCACCACCGAGTGCGTTAATGCAAGCAAAGGTCTGGAGGATGATACATAAAGCTCAGAGGAAATAGAAACCTCTCAGACTGAAAGCAAGAAGAAGCGTGGGGGTGAGTGGGGTAGAGAGAGAGAGTGGAGTGTGTGTGTGATTCTGCCAGCAGTGCCTGCCTGTGGGCAGCCACTTCCTCCATTGCTCCAGAGCAGGGCTGCAGCCTTTCAGGCCCTCCAGAAATAGCCCTCACAATCTGCCTTTCATAGGGGGACAGAGTGACGCTGGGTAGCAGCCGTGGTTGTGGTGCGCTGATGCTTGTGTGTGTGTGCGCGCGTGTGTGTGTCGGCGTGAGCTGCTCTCCCGCCTGCCACTCAGATGGTCCGCCTGTCTGTTTTCAGCTTTCTCTGTGTGTTTGCTGCGTTACCATGGCAACGTTTTCCCCATGTGGTCCGAGGCCGAGATGATCGCTTGCAACAGCACTGACAAGTTGACTTTTGTGAAACCAATAAAGAGAGATAGATAGTTTATATATTATTTATTATAGTTTATTTCACTCGTATAAGAACGCGGACACACATCGTGTCTGTTATGGCAACAAAACAAAAAGGGGTTTTTTTAAGTTATAATTGTGAACATGTTGTTTTTATCAACCGTTGCCATGGTGCTGAGGTCAGGGCTAAACCTTCATCATATCAATGTTGTGATGCTGCACTAGCCCTAGTGTGTGCGTCTGTGTGTGTGCGTCTGTGTGCGTGGCTCCGTTACGGCAGTCTGTTGTGCTGAATGCTTGTTATTCATGAGGGAGACGATGGCCCCGGGGCCCCAACCCTGCCCTCATTCCCTCATTCCTACTACACAGATACAGAAGAGAGAGGATGTGCGCTGGAGGGGGGAGGGGGGGGGGGGGGCAGATACAGGCTTCTACGCACACGCTTCTTTACGTTAACCGACACTGCTGTCAGCAGACACTTCTTGTCAGATACAGCGTCCCCGTGTATTGTAGGAGAGCATTTCGTGCCTCTGTGTGTATGTTGCTAAATTAATGTGATCTGCACCTTGGGGGAGGTAGCAAAAGGCTGTGGCTGTGTTTTGACCCAGATTTAGGCTTGAATGACCAGGATTCTAGTTGTCAGCCTGCTATTAAAATTACATTTCCTGATTTTAAGGTGCTCGAGAAAGGCTTTCCCTTCTATTGATCCTCCTTTAATGCAGTGACACTCTGGTTTTAGGAATAGCACAACGTGCATTTAAAGGAATAGGCACTGAAATATTAATCTTGACGTGGTCGTAAGTGTATAAGTTGGCGTGTGTGTGGGGAGGGGGTGGATGCAAGGGATGCCCTTCTTCTCAGCGCTTTGATAGTTTCCCTGGAATTCAGAGAATTTCGCTGTCCCCTCTCAGGACAAAGGCTGAGTCAGTGCTGCTCACAGTCAGCCTGCTGGCGCTCAAGGGAGCAATCGTCCAAATCCCCAAGGGGCGATCCCAGCGTGTCCGGAGCAGTTTTGATTTGGAGATATGGGGGTTGTTAGGATTACTCGAGCCGGCCGGCCCGCTGTGATAACCACACCGCTCTGAATGCAAGGGAACGTTTTGCCGTAGCTGTCACTTACCACTAATTCTCTTTGTAGCAGCTTAATGCCTCAAAAACACCAACCGAGTGACTGATGGTAGAAGATTAAGGCTCATCTTTATCAAGACTGTCTCTAGGTCAAATCTGTCTTTCAAAAAAATAAAGGAAATCTGCCACCCAGTTACCCACTGTGCCTACTCTAATCCTATACGTAGCCTGTGATTGGTTTGAATTTGCAGATTAAAGGACAGTTATTGGTCTGGGTCTGGTTCGATGGCTGGTTTAGACTGTCTCTGCTGTCCCTGCTGTCCCCGCTGTCCTCCCCTCCCCCAGACCTAGGCCTTTGAAGGTTATTCAGGTCGTTATTGAAGCACTTTAGGTTGGTTGTCTATTTCTGTTCCAAGAGATATGGTGAGTGTCACATCATGCACTTCAGCTTGCACTTAAAGTAATAAGCGGCCCTATATATTATAGCCCCTTTCAGACACGCACGTTGTATCATCTTACAGCGATCGGGCATAACATTATGACCGACTGCCTAACATTGTGTAGTTCTCCCTTGTGCCTCAGTTGTGACTCATCAGAGAATGGACATGGGTCTTCTGAGGGTGTCCTGTGGTGTCTGGCAACAGAATGTTGTTAGTGGGAGTCTTTGGGTCGTATGGGTTGAGTCGAGGGACTTTGTGGATCATCCAACATATACTTGATCAGTCTTAGATGTAGTGAATTTGGAAACCAGGTCAGAACGTTGTCTTCATGTTTTGTTTGAGTTGTTCCTGAGACAAAAGTTTCCCAGCAGAACATTTTAGTTGTTACATTATGGTCAATGATATTCACTCCACCCGTCAATGTGCTGCCTCTTATTTAGGGCTGGGTATCGTTGCTGATTTCTTAAATTGTTTTGATGCCGACTCCCAGGGTCCCAGTTGGATTCAGTATCAAATCATTTCAAGATGCTTCAGTTTAAAACTATTTTACTTAAAATTAAAACTAATGTTGTCAGTGGTTTCAATGGTTTGTGGTATTTCTGCAGTTTGTTTACCTGTAGTTGGATCATGTCGCATATGGCTCCTCAGTGTTCGTACTAACCCTAATCTTAACCCTAACCCAGTCTGATTTCAGACCTGAATGTGCTCTCACAGCAGTAACTTCCGCCACAATTTGAATCTCCTCCACACATGGACTAATCTCCCTGCACAGTCTCCTGAGATTTGACACATGAACCAGTCAGCTAGAGTTCTAACGAGAGGATACACGATGCTGCATATCTTTAAAAAATTGATGCAAGTGTATTAATTTTTCAAATCAACATCGATTGAATTGGAAAGCCGTAGATTGTGATGTTGAGGTCAGCCCAGTAGTCACCGGGTCTGGTTCCTGTTTAACTGTGAGACTCAGCTATTGGTTGCTATAAACAAGATGTAATTTCTGGTATGCATGCGTGGGTGAATAATACCGTGGTAGAGTTTTGAGGAGTTAATTCGCCACGGACTTCAATCTCAAACTAAAAGATAGAAGAGCTGGTAAAGGAGGAAAGAAGACAGTTTGGTTGACACGATTAGAGAGATGTATAAGGTGTTTAGTGCCAAAAGATAAGTTGCGATGAGTGCATTAGCCCAGAGCTGACACGCTTCCTGTTGCAGTATTCTCGGGCAGCTCACGGAAGTTTAGTTTGCATCAGTTCTTGAGGACCTGCTTGCATTAACAGCACATTTCCTGTATTTCATTTAGTCATGTCCATTCATTCTTACATAGGTGCAGCAACTCTCCTACGCTCTTGTCTTTCACACAAAAGTGAACGAGTTGATTGGAAGATGCTGACATTCTTTCATTTACCCAGAAGTACCTTTCAAGTACCTCACCGTGCTCCTTTAGAGCCACAAGACCGAGCACCGCGTGTGACAGCACCATGTCAGCATGCAGACCGCGTGCCTTCCTCATCATGTGATCGTCAGCCACTGTTAAGTCATACATACACATAGGTAAATGTGCCTACCTCGCAAAACGTGCCTTTTTCCGTAGCTTATTCTGGACATCACAAACGTGTCTCTTAAAAGATAGACTTTTTAGATATGAGCAAAACATTGCTTTAGCTCCTTGTTGTCAATTACAGCGTGCTCACTCTAGTAGTTGGCCCATTTCATTCATAAAATACCTTACAAGTATATTTTGATACTCAGTTTGTGTAGGGATTTGATGGGACATGAGCCTCTACAGCAAGAGAAATCAATGAGAGGGCAGCTGTCTTTGGTCTGTTTAAGTTTGAAACAGTGCTGAGCTGGTGATGATTCATGCCTGTCGGCCTCTTTGTAAATACACTGTGCTGGTCATTGTAACTCTCTGGGGGCTGGATAGTCACAGCCAACTGGCAGAGAGTGGTCTCCACACAATAGGCGGTTTAGACTTCTGTGTTAAATTGCCGCAGAAGCTACAGTGACAGCGCAGAGCATATGCAGACCCTGGCCGGACCCTGGCGCTGTAGCTGACGTGCACATCTCCAGAAATATAACTATGCGGCATGGCAGCGCAGACCACAAGAACTGTGATTGGCACGCTTGGTAGTAGCATGTCTCAGCTTCAGTGTTTCTGGCTGCTTCTCCATCTCCACCAAATTTTGGTGGAAATTTCAGGCGCCATTGTTGAAAGAGAAGCAGGAAATAGAAGCAAAAAGCCACTATCTCTCAGTAGCCCTTTAACCAGATTGCATTTAAAAGGTAAAAGAGACATTTTGAGGTATTCTTTTGAAAACCTTTTTTTCCCCCCAGAATGCTTAATATTATCTCATATATGGACCAGTAGTAGGGAGGTGGCAGTGAGTCTCAGCGGTTCAGATTTAATACGTTGGACTGTTTTAACTTACGTCTTGTTATTTAGTTTGAATCGTATTGTGCAAACAGCAGCCTATAATGACGCATGAAAAGTCCACAGTTTACCTAATAACATAGAACTTTTGTGCAAGTTTTGTGTAAGTTTAATGTAGGTCAAGACACTGAGCGCCAAAGCTGCGTTTGTAAGAAAAAAACAGAGGTCGTGTGCCGAGACAGGCGACATGTTTTCTCTGGAGAAACAATGGAATTCCTGGTGAGATGTCTAAGCCACGATAATAGAATACCGATGGTGGTGTACGAATAAAAATAGATCGAGAACCAGTATTATTGGTTCACAGCCTAAAGCAGATGCCAGTGGAACCTGCGTAGGAATCACGGTCACAACTGTGAAATCAAAACAAAAAAAAAAAAAAAAAGCAAAAGGGAGAAGAAGTGTCTTTGCCCGCTCGTCTAAAGAAACTTGGACATTGGTTATTTTCAGCAGAAGCTCCAAGGCTCTGCTTGGAAAAGTCAAGTCTGTGCAGAATTTGTTGGACATTTTGGCGGAGGCGAAGTGGAGGTTTGGTCACACACCAGACTGGAGCGAACAACTGTCGAAATGCGTCAAGTCTGCTGCAGAGTGATTGGTTCTGTGGTTCCTGAAGAGAACTGTGGCACAAACGCAGAGATTCAACTTCTTGAAAAAACAAACTGTGCTGTGTTAGTCTAAATCACTTCCTCTCCACAACCTCCACTTTCTTTTGCCCATTAAATGCAGTTATTTACAATTTGTGATGCGATACCAGCTGATCTTTAGTAATTAGAAGATCTTGTCATTCCTTCGAGCTTACTTTGGCGATCCATATTTCTTATTGATGAACATGACCTCGCTTGGTTGTCCAACTTTTACCAATGGACAAGTTGCCTTTTTTTTTTTAGGTCAAGTATAAAATTAAACTTTTCCCCAAAAAATCTAGCTTCTGCTTAATGTTCTAGACTAACCACCAATTGCCAAGCAGCTCGTAGCTTGGCAGAAGCTGTCAGGAATCTCCCGCAGTCTGACGGATGGGGTTATCATTATGTGAGTTATCTAGGCAGACAGTCAGGAGGCGGTTTTCCCAAAAAACTATAGTGTCAGAACCCCAGAAACACCAGCAAGTGGCACAGCTGAACTGCTCCGACTGTCACTTTTTTGGCGGCGCTTGACAGCAGTTCATTCAAAAGACCCATCTCTACCGTGCAAACACTCTTATTTTGTCGAGTTTCGGCTCGGATAGAGGAGGTTACATAAAGCTACCTAATGAGCTGGGAATTCTTCCTCTGTTCGAGACTGTGTGGTCCGTCACTGTCAAAGGTACTTGGTAATGATTTATAGCAGGCCTTTCTGCTATTTGTCCTATTGTACCGATGAACAATGACAATAAAGCATTCAAAAATAATCATTCTAATAATTAATAATGATTGGGAAGTTGTGATTTCCCCTCCCAGCGAGCTGAGATATTATCTGCAATCAGAAATCTCTCCAAGTGTTGTTCTGATGTGCTATTTATGACCGGGATATGGAGGAATAAACAGCCCGAGGTCTGTTAGTGTCGAATAGCAGAAGTAGGATCTTGGACGGAGCAGGTTCAGAAACACTGAAACTGTGAGACTAACTGGAAAGTAGACGGCTGGGCGTGTGTGGGCTTTGGCAGGTTTAGCTGCAGAGGTGAAGTGAGAGCTGAGAAGAAGCAAAGTTCATGTTATTAAATGTCACTTTCTGATATGAATGAGATCTGAAGCAACCCGCCACCTACAACTGAACTAAGTTTGCTCACTCTGGCTGCCGTGCCCCTCTCCGAGCCCATTTCCTCTCCTGGAAAGCCTTTTCTTTTTGTTTGAGGGGCTTGGATGGTGCAGGAAGGATGTGAGTTTGCTGAAGAGCTTTTGCACAAAGAAAATGTCCCACATTGTCTCCAGGGCGACGGCGGCTGCTGGACTGAGTTTTTTTTTTTTTTTTTGCCCTCCGTCTTGTTCTTTAATGGCTGCTCGGTTTTGAACGTGGATCATTTATTTATGTGGCATCATCACCTTTTCCGTCATCTGACGAGAACATCGAGGCGGCAGCAAATGTCGAGCGTTGCTTATTGATGAGCGCCTCCGTGGGCTGACGTCAAACCCAGCTGCTGTTCCCCTTAACCCAGCGGCGGCCCTCGGCCTGTTGCTGCGACGCCTCTTTTAATCAGGGGGTGACTCGTGCTCATTCTTATTGCAGCCCTGTCCTCCTAGTGCGCATCAGAACAAGCGTGCGCCGAACATTCGCGTGTTAATGAATGTGTTTAATAGAAAGCTGGGTGGACATCATTGTGAGAGGGTGTGGTGGCGAATTTGAAATGAGTGATGTCAGTTTTGGATGTTTCTGCAGAAACATCAGTGCTGCCTAAAGTTTGAAAAGTAATGCAGCTCATCTCATGTACAGTAAGATGCACTTAACCTGCAATGATTAGAGATTGAGCTACTCATGCATCAATAATAGAATTGTACTAAAACAGCTCATATTATTGAAGCATGAAAAGTGCACATACTTCCCCCTCAGAACCTTGAACTGCAGCGATCTTTCTTTAGACCAATTTTAGATGCCTCGTTTTGTCCGTAGCTGCAAACAAGAACAAAAGCACGAAAACGCGCAAGGGCTCCGAGCTCTTATGTCCCAGCAACTGCAGTCGCCGTGGAAACAGCCTGATGTCGTGTCACTGTGGTTTGGAAGCTCGCGAACGAGAAGCTGCGGTCTGGTTTTAGCATATAAAAAAAAAAAAAAAAGAAAGAAAAAAAAAAGAGCATGACTGCACACACACGCAGAAGACAGACACTGAGCTACACACTTGTTTCAGCTCCGATTGCCAGCGTTTGGGGATCACGTGACTGGTCGAGCTCCTTCCATCCCGAGCCGCTCGCTGATAGTCATCTTCCCTGAGAGTCATCGCCAGCTCTGTGGCCCACACGTGACCTGCGGATTGCAGCTAGTGGGAGTCTCTGATTGTGACTGTGTCCTCATCTGCAGGAGGATGCAAAAACATGAGTGACAGAGCCTTTCGTATGCTTCAAACATACATTCATTTCTCTTCTTGCCGGCAGCCAGGACCAGGAAGCATGCAGGCCTGATTTGGTTGTTAATGGCTGCTTCCTGGAGAGAGTTCAACAAGGGGAAAATAGTCTGTTTAGAGTCTGCAGTCATGCTCAGCGCCTCAGGAGCCCTGCGCACTGATTGAAACTTGCTGATTGCGCAGTTCAGACTGTAATCACACAACTGCCCACTGGTTTACGAGATGGACAAAATAATGGAAACGCGGTGGAGGGCTGTGCATCAACTCTGCAACAGTGTGGTATTTTGCTGCTTCGAGTGTTAAATCAGATCAGTGGTCGTTTTTTGAGATTGTTTTTGTAGTTGTGAACTGATTTGTGTACTCTGTAGTTCAGACTCGATTAGAGTGATTCTGACGGACCCTGGAGGACGGCAGGAGGCGGTGCGGCCGTTCTGGAGCTGTAACAGCAGGGTTCTGTGCACGAGTCGAAACCAAACGTAAGGATCCGTAGTCGTAACCTGAATTTGAGGCTGATTTGAGAACGTGAAAGAGATCAGATCACCAAAAACGCATTGTGCAAAAAAGTATTCAGTGGCGTGTTGGATGTGAGAAGAAAGCCAGCGAAGGGAAAAGCCTAAAAATAAAAGTGCCAGCTGGCCAGTCGCTATCCCACTGTTACACAACAGGCCTGGCTGATAGTTGGATGTCATATGTTTGCAAGGCTATTCTGCTGGTTACACATTCCTCTCACACCACATAGGCTGATAGTGAGCTCTTTGAAAGTCCTACCTTACATCATCAGCACCTCTGTATGCACACACATGTTTGCAGACCGCGATCTAATACATGAACAGCTTTGTTCAGCCTGAAACTATTTTAACCTACCGTGCACCAGCCTGCTGCCACGTCCGTTGTATGGGCTGCATTCAACAGAAACTTTAGCTCTTTCCCCCGCAATAATAATAAGTAGTGCTTAAGGTTGAGACTCAAGTTCTGGTGAATAAACCATACAGTAATGTCCAAACATCTGTTTTTACTGTAGTGATCAAGGTCATAATGCAAAATGTAATAAAATGTAGGAAGACAATCAAATTGCTCTTGAGGTTAAGGACATTCGAGAGGTGTACAATCACGTCATCGTCACACAGCTGCCTCTAGTTGACCGACAGCACACATCTGGACGCTTACAGTTATTTCAGGTCAATGCTTTTCAGACTCCAGTTTGCAAGTTCATAACTTGCCACTCTACATGCACCACATTATCAGACGGTCATAGCAGGCATGTCCGGTCAGCTTGATAAGAAAAAGAATTACCAACGTAATCACATTTTGTTAAACAACATTGTTTTTTGATATTGTTATCTAAATGATTTCTCATTAGGGAATTCTAAACTTCATTTCTAAACCCAGTATTTAGCTCCAAATATTCTCCAAATGTAGGTGGCCATTTTTCTTATGCACATTACCACGCAGTACAGAGTACTTTCAGAGCGACGTTGCGGAAACATCTGCAAATAATATTCTATTTGTCCAAAGTAAACCTTTCCTTTATCATCCGTGGAGCATTAGTTACACTGTCGCTACCAGTCAGTGCCGCCTTTGTATTTGCTCATGAAATAATTTGGGCGTGTTGCTTGCATTCACACCATGTACCCGTTACAGGACCGTGACTTTGACAAAAGTCAGATTTCATTTCATTGTCCAGGAAACCTGCAGGTCTTTATCATGAACAGTCAGATTTTATGGAGCGTTCAGGTCCCTGTTTGAGTTTTTATTAACATGTAACTTAGTTAAACAGTCTTTAAAAATGTGTGGCCATCACACAAGGTAGGCTGCAGCTTGTCAGTACCCTTTAGATTTCTTAGGTTATAGTACAGAGTGTCCCATATAATGTTAATACTATGGCAGTCTGAAAGCGTCTACTTTAATTTGCCACGGTCTGATAATTAATAGGAAATATTTCTGCAGGTTTCACTCCCTCCCCTCCCCAAATAAACCCCACACACTGGTCCCTCAACCTGCTCAGTACTAAACTTGTGGAGAAATTTGCATGGACAGCATAGGGGACTGACGTTTAATAAAATCAATGTAACTGCCACTGCATAAAACTTGATGATTCATGCATTTGATATTTTAGACCATATAGATTCATTTTTTTAAGAGACCTGGAAAAAACAACATAACGTGAACTAGCTTTACTTTATAAGAACTTGCTAGTACAATTTATTTAATCTTAAATACATATGTCCATAGAAAGCCAAGTATTCATGTATATATACTGCACAGACTGCTGCTGTTTCTCACTAAGTCCTCAAATTACCGTAATGATGTTAATATTAAAACTGAAAAACAAACAAATAAAAAAAACCTCAGACATTTTATACATGTACTGTATAAATAGTTTTTAATAGCTGTGATAGCAGAGATAATGTAACCGTGTAAAATAATGGTATCATGTGTTGTCTGCTTCTTGGGTTAGCTGGCAGGTCAGGCTTGGTCGTGGGACACTATAGGCTATCACGCAATGACTGCCTTACGATAAATAGATTCCTTTACTGGTAACTCGAAACAGAATTTCTGCAGTATCTGTAAAACCTTGGACTTATTAACGGGTGGTTTGATGTTTTCAATCTGAGCTGAATATCCATTCAAGCATTGCAGTCCTGAGTCGTTGAGTTTGTTGTACATTTTATTCTCCGTTTACTTTGTATTCCTTTTACACCAATAGGGACATTTCTGTTGAAATACAGTATCTAATTGTTGACAGCTACACCACTTCCTAAACCGACTTGTTAAAACAGGCAGAATGACGACCACGACGGCCATGTCTGGCCTCGATCACTGCCAAGTGTGCTGCCTGAGAAACCTCTTTCACTGTCACGCAATTCTGTTCTACCCCTAACACATTACTGGCTGCCACTAATCAGCGATATCATAAGACTGAAGGCTGCACGCCTTACCTATTGCCCCATGGAGCAGATGTAGCTGTAGGGATCCCCTCCTCATTTAACTAAGATGCCAGTCAAGCAGATTTTCTTAGTGTAAGAGATTATGAAAGAATCTAAACTGTACATGAAAGCCAGTCACTGAGACTCTACATTCCTCACGTTAGACACTGTGATGACCTCTACTCGCAGTAACCTCCTTAGTTTCACTTTACAAACAAATGGCTCGATGTGCACTGTAAACGTGAAACCTGTATCCCGAGTAACAACAAGAATGTGTGGGTAGAGAGTCGTCTTGAATCCTTTTGACAGCTTGTTCTTGTGATTGTCCCTTAATTGTTTGAAACCCTAGCTTGTGTAGTTGTGTGCAAACCACGTCGCTCACCTAACCCAGTTGTCTCATCTTGCGTAGGATGTTGTGTTTTTGTGAAATCACATATTCCAAAATGAGCTTGTTTAGCTTCTCAACAGACGCTCAACATTGCCTCAGAATTGCTCTCCCATTGGGTGTCCATCGCCCAGGATGGCTACAGTTTGGTACCAGAAGTCATACCAGTCCTGGTAATTGCAGTTCCCTACTAGGACTAGTGTGTAGCACTATATGCTTCCATGCTTCTGTAGCTTTCTGCAGGAAGTGCTACTCCTGCACAATGTTGCTTTCACTTTTCATGGCATTGTTATGTCAATTTATTTCTGTTTTAGCTGCCGTCTGACACAATGCTCCAAATCGTTCTCAGGTTGTGGTTGAGTAAGGTTCCTCACTCTGGGAAATACCGCAACTTCAAGTTGAGACTGAGCATTAAGTGCGACTGAGCATTAAGTACTATTATTCTTTGAATAATAGTACTTAATGCTCAGTCGCATGAAAGCAAATGTCACTCAAGTTCATTAAAACAAGAAATTAACACCTACAGCTGAATGGGATGAAAGAACTATGCCCAAGTGACCAGTTACAATGCAGGTGTTGAATGGAGGTGGTTGTGTAAACGTTAAATTGGAACTGTGTTGCCTCGCCTCAGCGCATACATGTTTAATCCGGTTTCATCAGATTTTGGTCACTCGAGCATAAATGCTCTCTCTCTTTACTCTCCTCATGCAGTTGGCTTATTTTGCACGTTTTGTCACGTTGAATTGCGATGCCGCAGCAGGCTCCGCTGCTTTGTTGAGCTTACCGTGTTATTGTGTTGAAAGTCTTTTATGAGCCATCTATAACTGTTGTGTTTTGACAAACGCCGAGAAAAACTGGAAAATCAGAACCTTGGTAACTGTCTGCGTTCATGGTTCTTACTGGTTCATTAATGGGACGCCTTGTTAACAACCGTAGGATAACGACAACGCTTCATCTCACTGGATCAGCCATACTCTCCTTATGAAAATTTGTACGTTATTGCCAAGAGGACAAATATTTTTTCAGGTTGGACTATGAGCTGTCGCTGAGACTGCATACCGTACTATCAGACAGCTTGATAGTAGATACAAACCCACATACTGGTATAAATAAAATCCTAGTATTTCCTCTCATTTCTTTTTGAGCAACCAAAGTATTTTTAAAGTGGAGAAGCTTCTTCTTCTTCTTTTACTTCTCACCATGGGACAGTCACAATCTTGCTCTAATTGATCTGAATGATTTCTGGATTGTGAAATCCTTGTTAGCATGCCTGAGATTCCTTCAGTGTACGTGGACATATCCCTAACATCTCTTGACTGGAGCGATAGCCTCTTGTTGTGTCTAGCTCGCCTGCCGATAATGAGAGTGATCGCATGCATGTTTTCTGAGGTCACAAGGCCTGTGTCTCTCTGCTCATTTATACACCCGCTCAGCTGTAGGATGTCCTGCTTCAACTGGCTGAATAATCCCCACCCTGTCGGACTGTTGGCCAACTAGGTGTGTGCGCCAGCTTTGATCTCTTGTGTTCATTATCTACTGACAACATGTTGTCCTAGATGATTCCTTGTGAAAGGCGGTTTGCTGAGTAACGCAACTTCTGCTTGTCTGTGGTACAATCATGCATGAAAATGCAATTAATTGACACTTACTTTTTATACAAATAAATGTTCACCTCGTATTGCTTCACCTAAAAAATTCCATGAGCTACAAATAAAAAAAAAATCCATAAGCCTTTGTCAAGGCCAAAACATTTCAGAATAGGACGGGGTTCAGGAATTACAGTCATTTCAAAACTGAAAGGAAATTCACCTCTTGTCTTTAATGACTTCATCACAGAGCAGCACTCCCACAAGAGTCCTCGTGTCCTTTTTCCCTAGGGAGACAGAATGACTTTAGCCTTTCCTTGTGTGTTTTGGGAGCTGGCCTACTTTCTTGTTTGTGTATTGTCAGTTTTGTTCCCTGGGTAAAGACACGGCCTCTTTTGTTTTCTCCGAGGCACAATTTAGAACGAAATGTTTAGGGTCGGTTTAAATGCTGCAGAGAACCTCTCTTTTATTTAGCCATTTTGATTCACGCAGTTTTATTCTAGATTTCCTCCCATTGTATTGGGAGGTTAAGTGTATTCTCTGTGTGGATGAATGCTGCCATTAAGCAGTCTGCAGAGCTTTGGTTGGAACTAAGCTGAAAGACGGGCCTGTGGTGGTTACATAAGTCAGCCTTTGTTGTGTCATTGTGCTGCCGGGATGAGCCAGGCCCTGGCCAACAGTGGAAACGGCCTCATTATGCAGCAACAAACGAGCATTTTAACACATCTCACAAATGTTTAACAGGCAGATATGAACTCGGTTAATGGACCCATTTGTTACTCAGATATCTCTTGTACATAATCTACAACTTTCCTTCAGATTTCTGTTGTTGTGTCTCAGATTTCCCCTTGTGTTAGCAGTTGACAAACATACTTCAGTACAATTTGTCGGCCTGCTTGCTTTTTAATTATGCCTCTAATATGGTTTACCATATGCATGTGACTGGTAGCATCTGGAGTCGGGGAATGCATGCATCAGCTTTGAAGTCACGCTTCTAAGGGAATTTGCTAGTTTTGCACTCTGGAACGATGGAGAGAAATGACCGGGCCTGGACAGTTATTACATAATGCCTGACTGCAATTTTCTGAGCTGGCTACTATCATTTAAACCATAGACTGTATATAAATATGAACAATGCATCCCCACTTCCATGCATTGGCCAAACAGACGCTTGTTTCCCGAGGATACGGGCGGTGCCATCTTGTGCGTTTGCACAAGTGGAGCCACACAGAGCTGCCTTATGAGTGACCCACCCACACTTTCACCACACTCACTCAAATTTGTGTTTAATTAATAGAGTGTACACTCTACCTCTACCAGTTACAAATAAATGTTGGCTTATATACTGTATGTATTTTATTTTTTCCCTACTTCTCACGGTCTTATGGACCACTGTATGGTGCGGTTGGCATGGCAACCTGTAGTCATCATGAGGTCACTTCCTGTTTCTATAGCCTCAAATAACTGACTAAAGATAAACGTATTCCAAAAATGGACCCCTGAACATGCATCAATGTTATATTGACTATTTTAACTGAAAACATTCTTGAAAAAAAATATTTGATATGTAATTTAGTGTTTTAGTTTGGTCCACTAACATGTAGGAGGTGGAGCTTATGATCTATACTGCAGCCAGTCACCAGGGGGAGCTCTACCTACTTTGACTTCACTTTTGAGGAGCAGTTCCGTCACAAGTGTAATCTCTTCATCACCACGTGCACATTGTCTTTACTCTGAAAAAATGTCATGTTGCTGTGTCCGCGGGAGTTTATTTAATACAAACTTCTAAATGGTGACTATTTTGATGGATGTTAAAACACATTACTGGATATGCATTTTCAATGTGGCTGCAAAGCCACAGAGTTGGATGTATTTGCATACTCCCATCTGAGCAACTGTGTTGTGGTGTAGCAACATCCTCAAAAATCCTCACTGTTCTGAGGATTGTAACATCCAGATTTACTGCTTCTCTGCATGTAGCATGCCATTCAACAGACATAGGTTACAAAGCTAATGGAGAGCATGTGTGACCGTCCCCCAAAATCAGTAAAACATGCATTTCCTTTCAACATGATTATTTGGGTTGAGATTTTATTTGTTTGCCAGCATACAAGAAAGCAGATGTAAAAGACAACAGTACACTGATAAGGTTTATAAAAAAACTCCAATGAGCTTATTAGTAGAAAGAAATAGGAAACAAACAATCTCAATAACATTGACCGACCTTTGCATTCGTCTCTCTGTGTTTCTCCCTGCAGTGGAGGGTGAGGGTCAAGGTCGCATTCTCCAGCGGTTTCCTGAGAAAGACTGGGAGGACAGCCCGTTCCCACAAGGCATAGAGCTGGTAAGTCAACACTTCCAGTCATGTTCCTGTGCACCCCAGTGGCCAGAACAAGACACTTAACCCTGAGCGGCTTCGGGAGGGTTCGGTTCCCCTGGCAACTCATTGGTTAAAGATATTAACTGTCAGGATTTATAACAGGAACTAAAGCCATTCACACTCTTACCCATATGAGTGCTGTTTATGTGAACACTGCCCAATGTGTTTTAGTAGAAATAGGGAGGTAACAGTCCTGCTGTTGTTTTATTTTGAAGGTCAAGTCTTTTTAACTAAAGAACTATTCTTCCTCCACCCGCATATGAGGAAACTGTATCTGTATCTGAAGATTGAATTATGACTTAATATCAGTCACACAACACATTTATTAGTGTAATTGCATGTGTGGACTTCTGGGGATGGATAATGTGTTTCCTCTAGGCAGGGCCACCACACAGGCAAACATTTTTTTATTTGTTTTGGCTGCATTGTCTTAAAGGCTCTAAGAATATATTGCTTGTTTTGTCCAACAGTATTGAAGGGTAGACTTTAGATTTTATTCTTCAAGAATAAACGGATAATAATAAAAATGTTTAGACTGGAAGAAACCAAACAAACGCTGTCATGTGCAATGAAAGATTGGTTCTAGACTTGGAGTGAGTTTGCAGTTGGGATTTAGTTTCCACATAACTGTCCTAAAATGGGACTCAGTGTACAGAGACAAGCAGGGCGCAGGAGGTCACATATGATAAACCACTATAAAGTATAAGCCAATTCTGTGCATTGGAGCACTGTAGTTGAATGAGTTATATAGAAGATCACCAACCCACATTAAAAGCCAGTGTATGGTCCATTCACTTTATTTATAGCACTTAGCTAATGCATAAATCTACCACTGATACTTTTCTGCATGTGCTAAATAGATTACATGTGAGATCGTGAGAGGCCCTTTGTGTGGTACAGGAAGTGCTGACAATAACTTAGCTGTGCTATCAAAATGAACTCCTTAAAATCTCTTTAAAAGGAATTCGTTTTGCACTCGCGCTCATTTCCAAACTATGCATTGAGCGGACAGTCCAAGAATCAAGGTTGGATGAGAAAATGTGATAGGTTTGCAGTGTCTTAATTAGCCAGACATAGCCAAGAGTCCGATTGGGCCGTCGCTAATATCAAGGTCAGCCGTCCAGCCCGTTGGATCCGCTCACTGTTTAAAAAGCCGCCCTGTGATTCAGACGTGAAACTGAAATTGCTCCACAGACGGTTTCGATGCTGGGTAACCGGTTGATAAACGGTTTCGGATTGACCTAAGATAAAAACTTATTTGCCGCCTTTAGATCAAATCTGTGAGGGAACTTAATGAATAATTAATGAATAATGATATAATAAGGCCATTTTTGTATCGCAACAAAAAACACTGCTAATATTGACTGTCTATTGTCTGGTCACCTCAGTCAACACAGGATTGCTCCATAGGATTTCTTGTTTTGCAAGTAAATGTTTGGAAGTCACATACCTTAACCTGCTTAAGGCATCTACATTGTGATTAGAAGTAATTCCCATCACTCACGCAGAGCCACGGTGGAGTCGGTGGACTATAATTTAAAAGCAGACGGAGAGTTTTCAGAACCTGTTTTGTTGAGTGTTGAATGAACCGCCCAGCCCTGAATGAATCACCATGAGGTGTTGCAACAACCGCTGTTTGATATGTCACTCAGGGTGGTATGCACACTGATGCCTCTTTGTTTTCTTTTTTACTCATTCCTCCCATCACCAACTAACTCCAACCCATGTCCTTGTTTGCCCCTTCTCCTCCCCCCCACGTCTAGTTCTGTCAGCCCAGCGGTTGGCAGCTGGCTTCTGAGCGGCAGCCTGCCTCCTTCTTCGTAGCGGTTTTGACTGACATCAACTCGGAGCGTCACTACTGTGCCTGCTTCACCTTCTGGGAAGGTTTAGACAACCTACAGGTGAGAGTCACACTCTGTTCGTGCAGCAGTTTTTTTTTTTTTTTTAAAATGACAGCAGCACACTCAGTTTTTTTCGCAAGGCATATTAAGCTTTTCACACATTCATAAATGCTGCATTCATTTGATTGGGTTTTTGACTCTATACTATCTATGAATCTGAATTAATCATTTTTAACTTAGCCTGATGCAGCCGCAGTAACGCGTGCTTCTCTCCTTGTGCTGCAGAAAGCCGAGGCCAGCGAGGTGGATGATGCTGACGAGGATCTGGCCGTCGTCCAGTCAGCTAAGTTCTTCGCCCCCAAGAGCCTGGTGCTGGTGTCCCGGCTTGATCACACCGAGGTGTACAGGGTACGAGAGAAACAAAAACCTCTGTTTGAGTTTGTTTCTACCAGATAATAATCGAGACTATGCATTAGGGTTATCACAGGTTAGGTCGCAAATGTATTTTTCAATGATAGTTCAAAAGACCACATCTAACGTGTTGAAAGCGGTAAAACAAGTGTTAATCTGTGTCGTCTAAACAGAACTGCCTGGGTCTGATCTACACCGTCCACGTAGATGGCCTGTCTACCCCCTTGGAAACGGTGATAGGAAATCTCCTCACTTGTGTCATCCCCATCGCCGGAGGCTCTCAGGTATAACCGCCGACCATTTGCCTCTCTTTCCTGATTCCCTGCAATAAAGGATGGATCGTTTATTTGAGTCAAAGCCGTTGCCATAAATTGTATTAATGTCTGCACCCAGCAGCAGCAGCAGTTGGACTTTGTCATGTAGGTGCTGAAAATAACCTCTGACGCCATCCCCCTGTCTCATTTCCTACACTGCTACTTAAGTCACCTCATGCCTTGCTCAGCGGTGCAGCTCATGCAGGAAGCAAGCAGTGTGTGGACATAGAGCTTGGCGCAGCCTGCTAGAATAGCTCCTCGTTCAGCATGACCAGCCAGCAGCGCATTCATGTCAGCGCGGTACAGTACAGAAGCATCAGATGTGTTTGACATGTTTTGAAATGTTTGGACTCTTAATGTGTTTCGTATGGACGCATGGGACCGTGCACATGTCTGCATATTTCTTTGTGCATGGATAATTATCGATCGTGAGGGAGTCGCGGGGTCTGACAGGTCTGACGTCGTTACAGCCATTATCTTCAGTTTTAATGATACCAGACAAATTAAATCAACACGTTTGTGTTTTCTTCTACCTAACAAATCCTGTATAATGCACAGTGTTTGCACTCGAGTCTCCATTTTTAAAGTCTAGGCTGCCTGTCTGAGTCAGTAACATGCAGCGAACCGCATCGGATCCAATAGGTTCCTCAGTTTTTCATGTCTGCATCTGCTTGTGCATGTGAACATATGCAAGACGAGGTGAAACAGTGTTTTACTTGAGGGCTCATCAGCCTATTTCAGAAGACTCGATTGTCGTAACATTTGTTTTGTTCTGTTCGACCGTACTTTCTCCCACTGTTAATTTTTTTTGTCTAATTTTTTTTTTTGTTTTTATTATTCCTCTTTTATTATTATTTTTTTATGCAAGTGAACTAAACCATGCTCTCCAGTTACATCACTGGTGCTCATACAGTAGGGATTGTTTATTTTCTCTGAATGAATAAGCTGAACCCTCCCGCTGTGGTTTCCAGATGTTCTAAGCCATGTGTGTTCTTTTGTGTGCACCCCACTGTACACTGGTTCCTCTGTGTTACAGATAGATGAGTCCCCCGTTTGTAGTTTAGACACAGTTCCTCAGGCCCTGGCCTGTGACTGGCTGCTGGCCTGTCTCCAGGTAACCATCCCGCCCTGCAAGCCTCACCAATCAACAACCAGCTCCATGTTATTGATTCTGTTAATCAAACAGGCCGGCGTTGTTTTCCTTTTCTTTGAGGAATGTGTTCTTTCTTGCAGTCATTTTGAATCATGTGTGATTTATGGCTACTTCTGATCTGCGTCTTTTTTTTTTTTTTGTGTGTGTACTTTGTGATCAAACTGTTTCCCTCGGGATCATTTCAAACATTTCACTTTTTTTGTCGTCAAACTTGGTTTGCTTAAGCTCTCAATGATCATTTGAGAACGTTGATCATTTTCAAGCGCACACTCAACACAAACCCCGTCGCTGCGCGGGCCGTAGTTCAGTTGCTCGGTGACCATATGGGACGGCAGATGGCTTCCTACCGGGCGGCGCGGCGTCTGAATGAGAGAATCACATCTAATCTGTATTAACACACATACAGACCCAAACAGCAGAGCTAATGCGCGGCTCTCCTCACACACTGACACACATCTGAAAACACACAGACACACATAAGACCAGCACCCAGGCCAGACTCCTGCTTAGTTCTTTATTGCAGCCGCTCACCCGTAAAGGCCCATACAGATGAGTTCGTACTGCATAAACAGTTCTGCTCTTGTGGCTCAAGAGCGGGGCAGGCCACTTTAAAAGAGCAACACACACTTACACACATTCCTGTAACCATTTAATCACACAGGACTTCTTTCACCGTCGCAGAAATGTCTGTCATTAGCACGGAGTGTTTGTTCAAGTCGGCCTCCGCTCAGACGCACAACATGCTAAATGCAGCGGCATCCGGCAACGCTGAAATAATCTGCCGCCGTGCATGCCGTCGTGGCAACGCTGTCACACACAACAGGCGACTTTTGGTTATGTATATCCAAATATGTTTAAGGAAGGCAGACGGATTTGTATGGTTTCAGTCAGCTGATTGTATGTATGAACAGTTCAATCAGACCTTAGCAACCTGATGTTTTCTGACGTGATTTGGATTTCTCCACATGCTTAAGTTGTGTATATCGTTAGCTTAATAGCATAATTGCCTTAGTCATATTTGAAAGGTTTTTTTTTTTTTATCAAGCACAATTACATTTTATTGATATTGTAACAGTAAGTCAAAAATGCCTTTCGCAATGATGCTATCAGGCTAACGATATAGCACAGCTGTGACTGTGTGACTCTGATATCTCCTACAGTAGTGACGCAGCATCACTCTCATTGTGAAATACACTACCAGTCAAAAGTCTGGACACACCTTCCCATTCAGTTCAGTGACAAGGTGTGTCCAAACATTTGATTGGTAGATATATAGTATATACATATATTTTTCCCACTGGACAAGCTTTCCACGTTTACCGAATAGCAATTTGTCCAAAATTAGTTTAAAATGCAGACCCTCATTTAACATGTGTATTACTGAGACATGTTGCAACACTCCAGTTATTTATGTGAGTAGTTTACACAAACCTAAGGCTGTTGGCCTGATCTGAGAAATGATGAGTAGAGTGAACGGATTGACCTTATTGTAGGAAAATCACTAACCCCTGGGTTTTTATATGTCGTTTATGGTCCAGTGTCGCTGAACAGCATAACGAGTCCCCGCACTCCGCAACCCTGACCTCTGACCTCCGCCTGCATGTGTGTGGCAGTGTTGGATTTTCCCGTGTTAAAGGCCGACTTGTGTTTAGACTGGGAGTATCAAGTCAAGTGCTGTTACAGGAACTCTGTCTCTGAAATTAATTACCGTAATTCCAGAAACGGGGAAATCAAACCCCCCCATTTCTCAACGCCGTCTGTCTCAGTGCCAACTGACAGGGTTGGATTTAGGATCAGCACAGAGGAACTAAAGCCACCTCTGACTGAAAGTTGCATAATCTGGCGTGCTGGAAGTCATTTCTATCAGCTGATCACGCGGGGTGGGAAGCACGTTCGTTCTCACCGCGGCACTTAGCCTGTGAACTTTTTCCCTCACCTGTAGCAGTGCTGCATGGGGATTTCCCTGCAGACACATGGCATTTCCTGGATTCAGTTTAAAGTTCTGTCATGTTTTAAAAACACTTATATGGCCCAGTAAAAGTCAAACTTTGGTCTGATAATTTCAGTTTGGCATTGAGATATATATGCATTAGAAATTCCCCTGTCAGACCAGGTTTACTGTTAACACAAATCCACCCACTGTTTCAAACCCACTAAAGGACAAGGAAGTTCTACTGAATGTTCTAATAGATCACCCTTTTGATGTCATAAAACAACTGCAAACTGTACTGATTTTTATCTTCGGTACCTTTAGCAGAACATGTGCGTGCGAGAGTTCTCCTTCTACCTTTTGCTCATTCTACCGTTTCATATAAAAAACCCCATCGCATTTGTAAACAGGAATGCTGAATGATCGCTTTCATTTGTTTTGCCCATGTGTGTGTCATATCTGATGTTGCATTCAGTGTTTTTGCACTCAGTTGTCATCTTGCAGTCCATTGTTCTGATTGTTTGTGCAGCTTCCTTGTTTTGCCACTTCACTGATAAATGACAGTCATACTGTTCTACTCTACTGTTTTGGGCACTGCGTGTCTATTTTTTCTAACCTGTGTCTTATCCCGCTGGTGTGTGTCGTGTGTCCCGTCCGTCTCCGCTGGGCGCTTTTGTAGCCGAGCCAGGAGGAGAGTGAGGAGAGTTTGGTACGCCGGCCTGACTTCTTTTCTCTCTACCAATCAGCCCTCGGCTTTCTCAGCTTCCTTGTCTCCGCCCATTTCCTCCAGCTGTTCCATGCACACCTCCGACGGCGGGAGATGCTTTGGTACAGGCTCGATACGTGACCAACAACTGATCATTTCACACGCAGGCTGCTCTACTCCATGTGCCAATAATAGTTTGCTTCACAGCACTAGCTCTGATGAGGAGATAGAAGCCCTAAAAATAGTATATTAGATAAGCATGCGGTGTAGCAGCACAAGAAAATACATGTTTAGGACTTGGGTATTTCTTTAGAGGCCAAAATCTACTCAGCATCTGCACAAGACTGATATGCTTATTTTCCACAGTGGTTTTTCCACCTGCACTGTGGCATCTTGCCAGCAGTTAAGCTGAATCTGTGTTTTGTACTTGTTAACCAGCCCTTTAGTTAGTCTAATGTTAAAAAAGGAAGGGAAGGCACACAGTGATACCTCTCTGTGTCAAATTACATCGCATATCTTCACATGTTGTGTGGAAATCTGGCACTTGTTATCAAATCTCTCAAGTGTATTGGAAGCACCTGTTTGGAAGCGCTGCCGGAGACTACGCACACCTGATGGTCAGATGTTGGATCACAGTATTGAGCCGCTAACAGCTTGCCTGTGGCTGCCGACACTATCGCCGCTGCTGTAGTAAAAATGCACGACGCTGCACTACTTCCTGTCCGCCTCTGGGTAAACCTACAACCGTCCGACGTGATGTGATCTTGTGCTTCAGCCTTAAATATTATGAATCATCTATTTATTTACTCCCAGATTTGCTTTTTGTGCAAACCACATACGAATCAATATTTACCGGACGTTTCTTCTGTCTAGACTACAGTAGATTTTCAGGTCAAACATACTGTGAGTCAGTGTGATTGTCTGTAGTCAAGGACACAGTTTTTTTTTTTTTTTTTTTAACAAATTACAATTCAGGTATATTGGTGCTGGGCATGTTGATTTTTATTGCTGGATTCACTTTACAGCCCTAACTGAATTATCTGTAGTCGCCTTGTTCAGTCTCTTTCCACATGAGACTGCTCTGGAAAATTCTCGGCGCATGACACCTGCAACGTCTCCAGGATTTCTGTTTCCCATTAAGGCTCTTTAATACGGTGGTGTTGTTTTGCAGCGGGCTCGTCGGCATGGAGTCCTGCCCGGCCTCATTCACGTCTTGATCAGCTGGAATGGCTTATGTTTTATTTGTCATGTACCTGCTAAGCTTCTGGGATTCTCCATCTCTCTGTCTGACTCACGCTGCTTTCTGGACACGCACAACTCTTTGATTAAAGCACCCCGAGAAACCGCTCGTTTTCTGAGAAGCAGCTTTGGTTCGCCCCGTTTTTCTCACCCACGTATCAATCCTTCTTTTCTCTTTTAACTCCAGAGGACTATTACGTTAGGTGCTGGCGACCGGCAAGTTATCCAAACGCCAATCAACGACTCGCTCCCTGTCAGCGGCAGCAGTGTGGCCCAGCTCTTCAGGCAACTTGGTACGGACAATTATGATGGAACTGATGAGGATTTTCTGCATGTTCGTTTTGTTCTTCACCTACAACTACTGTGCCATAGCTGTTACACAACTCACAGTGACATAACCACCGCAACACAACCCACAATTAAACCCATGTTTTAGCTTGGCTAATACATATGGATCGTCTAAGATGTTACAATCCCTTGTTCCAAAGTCTCAGGCAAAACACATTTAGAAGCCCAGTCCAACTGCAGGCTAGTAGACAGCAGACCAGCTAGTAGCCAACAAGAATACACCAGATCCCTAGCCTACTCAGCAGTATATACGTCCAGGTCTCAGGAGACCTCTGCACATTTGTCCAAGGATTAACTGATTTCAAATAGTCATGGTCAAAAGTCCCAGGACAAAACCACTGACCTCCCATGTTTCCCATTCTCACAAACACAATGTCTAGGGAATGACTTAGGGGAATTTCAACAAATTCGTCTACGAAAAGCTCGATCTCCAGAATTCAGAATGTATTGCTTTGATTTGTTCCTTTAGTGGAACCTTGTTCGAGCCTTGTCTGTGCTCTGTTCTCCCTCCAGGTATAGTCAACGTGCTTTATCTGTTCTGTGCTGCCCTGACGGAACACAAGATCCTGTTCCTGTCCAGCAGCTACCAGAGGCTAACGGACGCCTGCCGAGGTCTTCTGGCCATCATGTTCCCCCTCAAATACAGGTGTGTTCTCGCTCCTCGGCCTCTCTCTGCTGTGTCTCTGGATCATTCTCTCTCTGTTGCCCTATCCACCAGCAGCTGATGTGTTCATCTCCTCCTGTTTGTGTCTTTTCAGTTTCACCTACGTACCCATCCTACCAGGAAAACTACTAGAGGTTCTAAGCACTCCCACGCCCTTCATCATCGGTGTCAATTCATTTTTCCGCTCCGAGACACAAGAGCTGGTGGGTCCTCATTGATATGGTACAATAAATATGACACAAGCTTCAGTTAGAAAAAAGATATTGAATCCATTTGCGTTTTTCCTACTCAAGTCCTCACGACCGAGTTGGTTGTTTTGTTGAACTGAAAAAAAAAATCAGTTTGCATTGACAGCAAGCTTTTCCTCTGCATTGTTTGAAACCCTGTTGCATAGTAGAGTGAAATAGAAAACAGTAACGTGCTTGTTTGTGTGGGAGAAAATCAAACCGTGCTGTCAGGGGGCCGAATAACAGTTGGATGGAGTTACAGCGGGTGATATCAGCTTGTTCATCCGGCGTAGTCGATCTAGAATGGCCATTGTGTAAATGATAGGATCACGTTTCTTTCAGCCGTGTCTTAAAACCACACTGAAAATGCCAGTATGAACCAGTGTTTGTTGCTGCGATAATTGTACTTCACCAGCTCGGCTGAGAAGTAATCACACATTCACGCAACTTTAAAAAAGGGATGGAGCACAAAAATCTGTGGTTCTGGATGTAGCTAGTAGTTAAGCCAAGGATAAGGTAAAAAAAAAAAAATTACTAAAATCATATCAGGTAAAGGATTACCAGTGACCATATGTGTGCCACCTTCAAGCTAACCGTGTCCTTCAAACAAAAGTGATGACCACTAAAGTACAATAGCTCCAGTATTTGCCGCTGCCTTTAAAGGGGGCTTAAGAATCATTTTAAAGTGCATTGTCCCTTGTTCATCGTTGAACTTGTTTCACGGGAACATCTGCGACTCTCTCTGACATCGGCTGAGATATGAGCTCCCAGAGACCCGACAAAATAATGACAGGGAAAAAATTCAGAGGATAAAATACCACAGTCCACACACACAACTCACTGCTTCCACGGTAAGCAAACAAGCGGCGTCATTAAAAAAAAGCCCACCGTGCTCGGTGTGCAAGATGAACACCTGCTGCTAGTTTCCAGCTGTGGATGGAAATGTGATCCGAGTGAAAGCAACCCATGGTAAAAGGTGATTGTCTTCTCCTCAAACAAAACAAAAATAAACACTGTGCACAGATATATGCATTCCTTAAACTGACCTTCAGCCGTGGTGACATGGTTCTGAGTTGTGATTATAATGGGGAGTGTGTTTCTTGTAAACTCCTGTTGACCCGTTAGCCGGCGGTTCATTCGTCTGTTATTAAATTGCCCTGCTGCCATCTGGCTCTTTGCTACCTGCTAGCCTCTTTAGATACGACAGATTCTAACACAATGGCCTTTACAGGGCTTGCCAAGAAAATGATACCGATATACAGTACATAACAATAATTAGTGTCTCAAACCCACGATCACAGAAAAATGTATACTGCCGTCTTATTAAGGCTTGTTGAGTGTAATGAACGTTGCAGTCGGACATGTGTGATTGTATTGTGCCGCATGCCACTCGCGCAGAGCAATTATTTCAGTTAACAACGAGAGGCTGTGTTTGGTACATCGGTCACATGACCATTATCAATGTATGAGCAGACGTTGGGGTCAGAGGCTATCGTCTGGGCTGCCTTCCCGTCTGCCTGCAGTGAGATGTGAATGTGCGCTTTTTGTTGTTGGACAGCCAGCATCTGTAATGTAATGAGGCGCCGCTGACAGAGACGACTTTCTCTGCCTCTGCGTTTGTCTTTCAGTTTCTCAAATTTGCTTGTGTAGCACGCTGCTGTATATTTATCAGCGGGTTCAGAAGCAGAGATGAAAGGTGTGTTCACGTGTGTTTGTGCGTGTGCTTTCAGTTGGACGTGATCATCGCTGACTTGGATGGAGGCACGGTTACTATCCCAGAGTGCGTCCACATTTCCCTCCTGCCTGAACCTCTCCTACAGCAGACCCAGACTGCAATCTCTATGGTAAGAGCTGCAACCTCAACACTGCACACACCCATATCCACAATACACACGTACTACCAAATACTCGGAAATGTCATTAACATCCATTGGGTGGTTTCTAACATGCAGTAAATTCCCCATTTGGGCTTTATGGGATGAGAGGCCAGGAAGCTTTTCAAAGTTTGAGTTGGCATGAGTTGTGTTGGATCGACTTTTAGACTTGTTGTGGTTAGTGTTAGCTCAGATATTTTTGTTGTTGGACCACTGTACTCAGGTCTGAATTTTTTTTTAGGAATCACACATTGTTGCATTTATCAGTCCATTAAGGCTCATTTAAGGTACTGCAGGACATAGAGGCCATAACCTACGCACATTGTACTTGTGTGCTCGATAGCCTGGCTCACTCTGTAAAGACACAACCCAAACACTAGTGGGCGCTGTGTCGTTTTTGCCAGTGGGGTTAATTTTTGTTGCTACTTCCTGCTTCACTTTCAGCAATGGCGACTGAAGCCTTCAACGAAATCTTCCCGAAGACAAGTCGAACCAACATTTTTATCTCCGAACGTTTTTAGCTAACCTTTGCTCAGCGTTTTCTATCGTTAAAGATCCAAAATAATTCGAAAACTTGGTAATTCTATTTCTGGGGAGTTGCACATAATTTGTCGCGGCAGCTACACCACCGCCCTAAACCGCTTCGTTAAAACACTGTAAATATATTCCCAGTTGTAGATTGAAAATATAGCTGAAACACTGTATGTGGAAAATTTGCGTTTAAAGATATGATAGTTAGCATTAAGGGGTAGCTGAGTGAGACAAGTGAGAAAGTGACACAGCAGCAGTGGTGAGCATGCTATAAAGTTAATAAGGAGAGGAAGTGGCATTTATAAGAACCAAGGAGTGGATTATATAACAGCTGTTACTATCTAACAGCTTCGCCTCTGGTCAAAAACAGATGCAATATCTGAAGGTCAAATAAAAGAAGAAAATATAGGAAGAAGGATGTGTAAAAATACCGCCACACCTTTATCGTGGGTCATAACTGATGATGAGATAATAATAATTTACTGTCTATTCTCTTGATGTGTTAATGGGACTTGATATGGAGATATGGCACCACATTTAAACTATTAATTGTAGGGGCAAAAATACACAGGGGGGGAAAATTCAATTCAATGAATAAATACAGCGTGACCAGGAAAAATGTTGATTATCAGATCAAATTAAGGACAACTCGACTCGCCAATGATCCATACGAACTAGTATGGACTTGGAAAAGGACTAGCCTCAGCTCCAGTTAGTTCAAGTTAGTAACTAAATAAAAGTTGCTAACACTAAGAGCTTTACTGAGATGTAACGTTAGCCATACAATACTGTATCGTTCAACCGAACAGGGAGTCATCACAAATATTCCGTTTATTATTTTATTGTAATTTATTGTTGGAACTGAAATAATTACTGTTGGCCGCAACTACACCAAAACAACAACATCCACAAGCTTATCTAACAGCCCGTAACTTAATTTATGACATCAAAATAAATAGATAAATACAACATAAATTAATATTACCTGACACTAAAGGTCGAGACTCCAGTTGTTTCTTAGTAATGCAGCGACCCATTTACATATCATTTACATATCTGTAGAAATATATCTGACTGCTTTTCAAATTTTTTTTTTTTTTTTTTTTTAAATTCATTTTACAATTTAGACACTATTAAAGCCTATGATTGAAACTAATGCGGCTAATCTCCATTTTCAACTGTCACTTTCTGCCACTCAGTGGCCGTAACCATGGAGACTTCACTTGCTGTGAAGTCACGGGCCCTATCTGTTGTATCATCCATTACAGCAGCATTTTACTTTTGTAGTTGTGGTGGAGTTCAGATGTCCATTTTATACAAGCTAGCAGCTAATACCTGTTTTCACTGTAACTGACTGACGAGCCTTGCAAAAAAAAAAGGGGGAAACCATTCTTGATTATTATCCTGGTTTGCTCTGTACTTTCAGGCGTGTTAATTTAGCTTTCCACTTAGAACACAAGCCCATCCTATGCAGATAGTCTGGTGTCTCCATCTTTTCAGGCACCATATTATGACTTCACTCCATTCCTTTACACCAACACCAACTCAGCTGTTGAGATCATTTGTAGTAAGACATGTTTTATCACGTACTAATCCTTTGCTGCTGTATTGTGTTCGTATCAGTTATTTCAAATAAAGGCAGCTGCAGTCCCTTCCAGTTAATACAGTGCCAGCCCATTCTGAGAAATGCTTTTTATCTATTTCACATTGTAAACAAATTATTTTCCTGCTTCCTTATTCACTTATTGATATCTACAGAAGGCATTGATTTGTTGCAGCCGTGGGGGTGCAGCAACGGGATTTGTTGTTACTCATTCTGTTAAACGTTAAGTTTGCTCATTTGGGAAATTTTGCAGGAAACAACAGCTACTTTATGATCAATTTACTGGACATACTGTAAACTGTTATGGTTACAGTCAGGTGTAAAATATAATGAGAACTAACTTTACAGTTGTAAACAAAGTCAGATGATGACTGTTGTTAATGCTGTATCGTTTTCCTTCACCGAAAAACAGTGGATATAATAGGAGTGGTCTGGCAAATGGCAAAGCAGAACAGAGTTGAACAGGAACTTTCCAAGACATCAAACACAAGCAGATTTTCGCAATTAGATGCGCAAATTTCACAACTGTTTGTTAGGTAGCTTTGGATTAATCGCTTTTTTAAATCTGCTCTACATTAAAGAGATATTGCTCTGATTTTTAATACTCTTATCAACATGGGAGTGGAGAAATATGCCCACTTTATGCAAAATATGCTTTTATTACTTTATTGTAACAATCCCCATTATAGTCTCTGTTATTGCTGTTACTATTTAGCATGGTCTGCCTATCGCGAGGGGGAGGATGGCTCTCTCCATCTTTATATACAGCCTATGCTTCCTAGCAAGTGGTTTACAAGCATTTAGATTTTTTAAAGTCTCTTACTAGCAGCATACACTTTACTCAGTCCATCATTCATTCATTCATTCATTCATTCATTCACTCATTCATTCATTCATTATGTTGCATGATACAGGTATTAATAATAATTTTGCTTTGTATTGCGTTAACATTGTAACCTTGTTTTTTGCACTTGATTGCATTGGCTAGTTGCAGGAAACTCCTCATTACATCATTACACCAAATCAGTGTCTTTCAGAGTCGTTGTTGTGATTGCAGTCACATATAAGAAGGTTATGATTCCTTTATGTGCTTATTGTGTCTGCAAAAAAGACTGTTTAGATTGTGGTAAATGTTTAACAGACTTGGAATAGCCCACAGATAACGTTTCCTTTTACTGTTTGTACAGGGTTAGATTTTTTTCTGTACAGTCGTCATGTCACTGAGACAAAGGTCAGGATCTGTTTATTTGAGGGAGACTGGAGTTGGCAGCTTGCATATGCCAAGTGTGTGTTTAGATGCTCGGAGGAGCCAGATTTTTTTTTATATGATAACATCTTCCCACGGACTTCCACGGTATCAGTTACAGTCCAGAATATTCTATTTAGAAAGCTGACAAGCAGACACGTGATAGCTGCAGTAATGTCAGCAGCAGGTGATTAGCTTTTGCTTTGATTTTATTCCTCTAGTTATTGTCTTAGCACGGTTGTTAAATTCTAGGTTAATGTGAAAGGTCGGTGAAAATAAGACCTGTTGTAATACAATATTTATTGGGACTGTGTTGTGAAACACGAGAGAGAAAGGAGAAAGTAGGCCACCGCGACTAAAAGGTTGACCCAAAATGAAAAATGAAAAATCTTTGGAGAACCTGGTAAAAATAAAAAAAAACATGAGATTCTACCCAGAGAGAGCCAAACCTTAAAGCCAGACCAGATGAGCCAAAAACTACTCAACTCATTTACAGTTGTTACAAATAGGTTAAAGTGATGGGAATACACTTCTAATTCTTGAGCTCTGATCCTCTAATCAAAACTGCATCTCCCATTCCACTCATCTCCTGCTCTACTGTTGGGGTGAACCAGGGGATTGTGTAAAGACCTTAGAGACCTTCCTTTAGAGCCTGAAACCTGCTTCAACCCCCACCTTACCCATCACTCTTGTCTACCCTCTTATCACAGGGACCAGATCTAGCCGCAGTACTTCCTGCACAGCTTTGCGATGTGCTTCTTTTATCTCCTTTATCACTTAGATCAGTGGCACCATCACTTAGATTTTAATTATGTTGTTATCTGCTGCTTTTATCTGTGCTGATGTCCTTTGTTTTTTTTTGTTTGTTTTAAAAGCTGTGTGTGCACATATGTCGTTGAATTCAGCTGAATTGGACAGAATGATTGGGATGGGAGATGCAGCTGTAGCTAATAGATACATACTTGATCAGATCTGGTGAATTTGGAGGCCAGGTCAACACCTTGTGCTGCTGTTTTGTTTTTGTTTTTTGTTTTTTGTTTTTTAGTTGTTCCTGTGATAAATTGGGTCATGACATGGAGAGTTGACAGTGTTTGGACTGAAACCCGTTACTACAGTGACCATTGTTCAGCTATGTCCATTTTGAATGAATGAAAGAATGTTCTTTATTCTCTTTCTACACGGCACAGTGAAATTCTGTCCGGCTTCTCTCTAGTAATCAGAAAAAGACAAAAACAAGTTTTAGCAGATCAGAAATAAATAAAAACAGAGTTCAATTAAAAAAAAAAGCTATATCAGCATAATGTATCATTAAAGTAGCTGCACGAATAATATAAGACCAGGGACTAGAACTGAGGCTAATCTGCAACAGATCCAGTAAAGTGCTCTTAGTGAACTCCTTTAGTGTTTATGTGTGTTGTGTTTCCAATAATATCATATCATTAAATCAACGGCCCATTTTGTGCGTCATTGTCCTCAAGCGGGACACTGAACTTGGACCCGCTGACTCAGGGCGAATGCCTAAGATGCCAAAGCCGAAAATAAACAGTTCTATTAAAAGCTGAAATTTTTATTGTGAAATCCATGGATCTTGTTTTTTTTCTGTCACTAGCTGCTCCGTGTGCTTCATGACTTATAACCCGGAGGCTGTTGCTAGCTTAAAGAAACGCTCAGTGGGTTATAGGTGGGTGCTCTCAGCCAGCGGAGCTCTCCGTATGCACAGATCCACGGCTAAAATATCATGATTCTAATCGGATGAGTCGTTACCAAACAGACCCAGATGTCCCTGGAAATATAACCTTGTGTATCAGGGCTATTAAGTGCTGGGTTTACTAAATCTAAGGTGCAGGTTTTCACGTAGGTAGATGACGCTGTAGATTGTTGGATAGCAACTGTAAATCAGGGCTTAGCCGCTCCGCTCTCCTTACATTTAGCTGGGGGAAGTTCCTGGCAACGGCGTCGATATGAAAAGCTGTTTTCGAGGAAGGTTGTGACTGGTCTGGATCTGTTGATCCTGCTGCTTTGTCTTTCTCCATACGAGAAGAAACCGAGAGGTGAGAGTAGATTTAAAGAAGGGACACGTGACTGAATTACGAGTCATTCGTTTTTTCACTTATGTTAAGAGTTTGCCACATTTTCAGCCATAGATCTACACATGTTTGCATACATTCAAGAACAAGGAAGAAAATTGCGAGTTAAAGCAACCCACGAGGAGCTATATTGAGGATGTTGATTGACAAAAAGAAGCCAAGTGGCCAAACACTTGATCAGTGTCCACTTTGTCCTTTTCTGAATACTATGAAAACACCAAGTCTTTGACTGAGTTTTTTTTGTCTTTAACTAAATTACACACAATTCCTCTAACAGCAGCCAGCCGCAATGAGCAGAGAGATGTGGTCACTAATGATTGATTGAGACTTTGTGTCGTTGGCTGTTCCAGGTTTTAGATCCGGAGCTGGAAGTTGCCGATCATGCCTTCCCCCCGCAGTCCACGCAGTCGGCTTCACTCAAGATCCAGGCAAGTAGTGATAACATTGTAAATGCACAATACACGGAATCTCAATGCATTAACTTGACTGCAACAGTAGAGACGTGGGAATGACTGACAGGTTTATCTCCATGCCACCAGTCCTCCTCTGTTTTAGTCAAAGCATGTATTTCCACTAACTCTCTCAGGATAAGGAGATCCGAGCCATCTTCCTGTGGCTGTTCGCTCGGCTCTTCCAGGGCTATCGCTGGTGTTTACATATCATCCGCATCCACCCAGAACCCGTGATCCGCTTCCATAAGGTAAAGGGATCTAACGTCGAGGACAGTGCAGACCAGTCATGTGTGGCTTTTGTAGGGGAGGGTGCAGAAAGGAAAAAGAGAAGCGGGCCGCGCGCGATTAGATTGGACTAACGTGCATTTCCGCAGGCTGCCTTCCTGGGCCAGAGGGCACTGTCAGAGGACGACTTTCTCATGAAGGTGTTGGACGGCATGGCGTTTGCAGGCTTTGTGTCAGAGAGGGGCCCTCCCTACAGGGCCACTGACCTTTTCGACGATGTGAGTCTTTCAGCGCATGCACAGTCGTTACTTTTTGTTGACTTTTCAGTAATCAAAGGTAAATCAAACAACACAAGAGCACAGTCATGATGAGTACCAGTAAAAGTTTTATCAGCATATGAGACTGTTCCATATTTGACATTTGGGTTCACCTACCCAGGGCTAGGGACGGTGTAATGGAAAAATAAAGGCTATTTTAGGTCTTCACCAAAGTCCATTGTGTGCATGTGTAACAATGATTAAAGTGCATTTCCTTTCTCCTAAAGCATCTGGGGACACAATTGACTGTTGTCAAGTGTTTACATTCATGTTAGGTAGCAAGCAGACTCCTTAGTTTGGCCACAGATTGTTGATCGGAAAAACACAATATCAAATCGGAAAAACACTATCAAATGCTGAAAATCAGTGACTGATTCATTAGTTGCATTTTTATTTTATTTTTGTAAAAATGTCAAATATTTGTTGAAAATTTTTAGATCATGGACAGTTGGTTAAACATACTTAACTTCTGAGGATGTTCACTATTGCTGGTAAAATGTAACAGGCATTTAGAGTATTGGTTGTAATGTTATTACAATAATGATTAAGAGAAAAAAAGAAAGCTACTTTAAGTGTTCTTAAATGTGTGTTTATTGTGCCTTAATACAATATATGTTCAGTTACTTATTTCTTGATAATTTGTCACTACCTGGTGGTAACTGAATATGCACGGCTCACGTGTAGGAGAATGATGCTGAAGTTTGACGTAATTTAATTCATTTTACTTCTTTGTCCCGTTTCCACAGCTGGTAGCCAACGAGGTGGAGAGGATACGACAAGAAGAGGGCTGTCCGCACAAAGTCATGAACCACGTCAAGGAGCTGGCAGAGCAGCTGTTCAAAAACGTAGGCAGCATCTTCTGCTTCTAACTTAACCTTGCTGTTCCTTGTGTTTTTCCCTCTTCATCACTTTCTTTCTTTCTTTCCCTCCCTCCAGGAGAATCCCTACCCCGCTGTGGCCATGCACAAAGTCCAGCGGCCGACCGAGAACAGCCAGAACACTTCACAGGGTCAGACGCCCTTCCCTGTCCTGGACGAGGTCGCGGTGCAGCTCTTCATCGATCACGCCGCCGCCAAGCTCAAGACCGCACCACCCGTGGTCAAGGCGGAGCTGAAGGGCATGGTGCCATCCGGGCCCCCGCTGGGTGAGCGATGGAAGGCGTAGCGCAGTCAGCTGATTGTATCGCTCTCTGTAGATTTTAAAGCTCCATCTTAAACTGACACCAGACAAACATTCTGGAATGTCTGTCGACATATGTGGTTCTAACAGTGGCAAGACACAATGTGGCAGACACTCGGTGGGAGTTAGTTGCGAGGCTGCGGGTGTTACGTCTAAAAGCAGACTGGTAAAAGCATGCAAGCCCAAGTTCAGCGTCTCCCCCACCTCAGACTTCCTGTGCGAACTTCAGGCATCCGACTCGCAGCGTGTGCTTAATGGTGCTGAGCTCAGCGCCGCAGTGATGAATGACTGCCTGGTACCTTTTCTGTCTCCACAGGAGACATCGTGGACAGGAACGGCAACGTGATGGCTAACAGCGCGCGCAGGCTGGAGGTGGTCAGGAACTGCATCACATACATCTTTGACAACAAGATGCTGGAGGCTAAGAAAGTAAGTGCCCGGGTTGACTGAGCTGACGGGGCAGTTTGGGACAATTCCTTAACTTCAAATACAAACTTAACTCATGAAAAGTTGTTTTTCAGTTGCCCAAAATGCACGATGTGGATTGTATGTAGTGTTTTTGTGTGTTGAAAGCATGTGTTCTCCGTCTCCTCTGTCTAGCTGATGCCGGCTGTACTGCGGGCGTTGAAGGGTCGGGCAGCCCGGGTTTGCTTGACCCAAGAGCTCAATCAACACGTCTTACAGAACCGAGCCGTGCTGGATGACCAGCAGTTTGACTACATCGTCCGCATGATGAACTGCACATTACAGGTGAGTTTGAGTTCGGCGCCCTCCAATTTTACACATTAAGCGTAGTTTACTTACCACTAGGAGCCTTGTCGTTTGTGTGAGGTTTCGTTGCTTTCGTAAATCTGAGAAAATAATGGCATAATTAGCTACAACAATTTTATAACACACACTTACAGACTGAAAACGTTGCAGTCAATTACAACTGAATTATGGGAAATGTGGGCTCCATGGTTTTTGGATTTTGGCCCATTCTTAAAACTGAAAGTGCTGACCCAGCTGAAAGTCTCTGAACATTCAAAGTGAACTAAGTCAACACTTGACTTAGAGAAGAAATACATGATAGTATCTTGCAGGAATTCTATTTCTGCTTAATCTGAGCCTGTTCTCACGCTGATTTCTCTCTGGTCTTGATAAAATTCCACTTTTTCATTTGATTACATTTTTGTTGGAACTACTGTGGAGGTAAATGTAGAAAGGCCTCAAGTCAAACATAAATGAAGGCCTCTCTTTGAAAGGATAGCCTCTGTGCCTTAATTTGGACTTTAATTAAATTAAAGGAGTAATTAAATAAGATCCCTCATATGACACCTAATTACACAGACACACGTGTGCTTTTTATTTACCTCATATTATGGAGTAAAGAAACTATGCATAGATTAAGATAAGGCTCAATTAGAACAAATACAAATATGCTTCAGATGTTTTTCTTTGTGTTTTGGATTTGGGCCTTGACTTTATACTTTATAAATGTGTCCTGCATGACTTCTATTTTTTTGTTTCTATTCAGGACTGTTCACATATGGATGAACATGGTATTGCAGCTGCCCTCCTTCCCCTGGTCACGGCCTTCTGCAGAGTAAGTTTATAAGCAACATTCCTGAAATCAGCGAGCACTCCCCAAATGAAGTTATCATGGCATAAATCCCATCTTGTTTGTTTTAGTATAATTCACTGAGTGGGAGGAACTTTAGGGCACGACTGCTGATGGGATTCTTCCAAGTCAACCGCTCTAATAGCGCTCTGTGTGTCTTTGTCTGACAGAAACTGGGCGCGGGCATCACTCAGTTTGCCTACAGCTGCGTCCAGGAGCACATGGTGTGGACCAACATGCAGTTCTGGGAGGCCATGTTCTACAGCGACGTCCAGAACCACATCAGAGCTCTTTATCTGGAGACAGACGACAGTCCGCAGCAGAACAACTCGGTGAGCACATGCATTACTCTCACTGCCCTACCAGACTGGACGGAGTTAAGTTTCTGATGAATTTCTAAAAGAAATTTGGTTTCTTGACCCGCTGTCTCAAACTTATTCACTCTTCGTGTCCACAGGAGCGGCCGGACGGGTCGGGCAGGGAGATCAGCGCCCTGGAGCTGGCGTCGGAGCAGAACCGGCTGTGGCCGACGCTCAGCAAGGAACTGCAGGCGGAGCGCGTGCAGAAGGAGGAGAGCACCGTGTTCAGCCAGGCCATCCACTACGCCAACAGGATGAGCTACCTGCTGCTGCCGCTGGACACCAGCAAGAACCGCCTGCTGAGGAGCACCGGCCTGGGAGACGTGGAGAGCGTCAGCAACAGCTACGTCACAAACAGGTAGCGACGGCTACTGCACACGGACTCTTAAAAAACTTTCCAAATTGAATCAGATCAGTTGGTGCACAGTCGGGCTATTATTCAGAGTTAAGAGTAGACCTGAGGGAAAAGAGGGCAACAAAGGTCCTTATTCAGTAATGAACACTCACACTAACATGGTTCTGTAATTTCTCTTGAATTAAGGGAAAAAAAGGAAACCGTCATTGTGTAACAGTCATGTCGCAGTGTAGCCAGCTTGGCTTGACAGCGTAGCACACGGTACCGTGAATGTTCAAAGCGAGGTGTTCTTCCAGTATTGCAGGCAGCATGGCGGAGAGCTACGACACAGAGAGTGGCTTCGAAGACGCAGAGAGTTCAGACGTGGCCAACTCCGTGGTGCGCTTCATCAACCGCTTCGTCGATAAAGTGTGCAACGAGAGCGGCGTCACCAACGATCACCTCAAGGCCCTCCACACCATGATACCTGGTATGAAAGCGCAAAGACGGGCCCGCTCACAGATCTCCCTTCTCCTCCGGAAACCTCCTCATCCCGCTCTCTGTTTCGTTGCAGATATCGTTCAGATGCACATCGAGACGTTAGACGCAGTCCACAGGGAGAGTAAGAGACTGCCTCCGATCCAAAAGGTAACCAATTCCTATTTTTACGTCCCACTGGACAAAGGCCATGCAGAACCACAGCCCGAACCGCCCACTCCCCTCTCCATCAATCCCTACAGCTCAGACTCACAGAGTCACAGCAGGTACGCCAGAGGCAGGACCGCTGCACGCCAGAGCAGTGCATGCTGGGTGATTGCTCTCCCTTGTTGTGCTGTTTGGTCTCTCAGACTGGAGGAGCTCAGCCCGGCAGCTGTAGCTCCCTGAGATCCTCCAGAGCTTAGTGCCTTCTGTGTGAAGGGTGCGGCTAGTCCCGTGTGCACGGTGTTGGAGAGGGACGTTGGCTTTGTTGCAACACGTTTTATCTGTTCACTCAAGACTCGTGACTGGAACGTGAGACTTCTCAGGCCCACAATAATCTGAGCACAGTCCTCTCCTCTCCTTTCCACCAGTGTTTACAACGTCCCATCAGTTTCCTTAGGAACGGTAAGAACTGAGGTCCCAGCTTGTAGCGCCCACACAGGAAACTGCTTGATTTCTGTTCTGCAGCAGCAGCTGGAATGAAGTCATGTGTGGCATTAGGTGTTGCACAACAGATTATGAAACGTGCTACCAAAGTTGTAGTTCATTTCCTATCGGAGGTAGAGTTCCTTAGGAAGCTCTCCAATCCTCACTGCGGGACAGGAAGTGATGTAAGGGTCCAGAGGACAAAGCGTCATGTTTCTTTCTGTTCAGTTTTTAGAAAGAGTCAACAGTCCACTCACTAAGGGCTCACAGCCCTTTAATCACATTTTACCCTAGAGAAACTTCCAAGTACAAGATTCTTTTAGATTTCTTAAGAAGCGTCCCATCACGTAAACTCACCCGAGTGAATATTGTTGTGTCTCCTTCCGTATATTTATCTTCTTGTTGTTAACTTCATCCCTGCCAAGATCCCATCGAACCAGCCCGACTGATGTTACACAGCAATAACACAATCGTTTCAGGGTTAGCTTCTCATTTCTTGTGTCCAGCTCTGAAGCTGGTGCAGCTCAGCTTGCTGTGAGAACAGCATGGTTGTGAGAGCATGAGACGGTTGGAGTGGTTGTTTGATCCGTTTTCATCTTGTCTAAAGAAAAATGACTGTTGTCATTTCACCAAGATGATTCTAAATGTCCATCTTGTATGTGCAGCAGTCATTTTGTCATTTTGTTTGTGGAAATCAAACATAAATGGAAGCTGGCGCCACCATGCTGTAGTCCACGTGACTAACGTCCTCTCTCTTGTGTCTCTTGTGTCTCTGCACAGCCCAAGCTGCTGAGGCCGACTCTGTTGCCCGGTGAGGAGCTGGTGATGGAGGGCATGCGGGTCCACCTGATCCCCGACGGCCGCGAGGAGGCCACGGGGCTGATGGGAGGGCCGCCTCTCCTGCCTGCCGAGGGCGCCATCTTCCTCACCACCTACCGTCTCATCTTCAAGGGCACGCCCACCGACCCGTTGGGTGAGAGACGACAAAAACGAAAGGGTCTTGGTTCTCACGTCACACTGTTGCCCCCTTTCGTTCGTGACCTCTGTGTTTTGTCTCCCTGCAGTGGGTGAGCAGGTAGTGACTCGCTCCTTCCCCATCGCCTCTCTGACCAAGGAGAAGAGGATCTCGGTCTCGTTATCTATGGACCAGTTCGTCCAGGAGGGGCTCCAGCTACGATCCTGCACCTTCCAGGTTGGTGCCCTTCTGTCCATACCACTAAGGGAAATGTAAACCCGTAACTCTGAGCTAACAGAAGAGCCCTCCCTCCCCTCTCTGTAGCTAATGAAGATCGCCTTTGATGAAGAGGTCGCGTCCGACCTGGCCGAGGTTTTCAGGAAACACGTGCACAAGCTGCGTTATCCTCAACACGTCCAGGGCACCTTCGCCTTCACCGTGGGTCAGAGTGGAAAGATGGTGGTGGAGCACAAGACCAAGGACAAGAACCAGTCACTCAAGTAAGGGATTCAGTTTCCCATCTGGAGCATTAGCTCAGATTTCCTGCTCATTTTAACTCTTAACTGAGGCTGAGAGCTGCCTATTCTGAAATCTAGTTGGTGTAGCCAAGGGAGAGTTTTCTTTCAAAGCAACAGTAGTAGAGTGAATCAGGAGTGTGTAGAAAAAGAAAAAAAGGAACCAACTACTCCAACAAAAGCAGCAGAGGAAAGACTGACAGAGTTTGGATTGATGTTGTGGATCAGGTCTTTGTGGTGAATACTCGTAAACAATCAAAGTTGGGTTCAAGATCAGAGCTCTGGCACAATAACTCCTTCCTGGAGTCTTGTCACCGTGAGGTTGCCAGGCAACGGCCAGAGACTCCAGGCAGTCAGCGCAGACGGGGAATAAATAACACCACGTTTGACATATTTCGCACATACCACGTTAATTTATGGGCTGCCGAGGTCCCGGTGGGTGGATTCGGTATCTGTCTTCTCATTTCACTCTTGGCAAGAAGGCGAATAATCCATCATCCAAGATACCGAACTATTAACTGACACTCTGATAGCTGTCAGGGCTCGTTGAATTACATAAGAAAACATCAAGAGATTTATAATGGGAACTACATTTTCAAGACTGGACAAAGGTTTGTGCTCGCTGTTACGTCTCTTGCTTTCCCAAGAGAATGTGGATATCACTTCCTTCCAGTTTCATCTTCAAGTTGTGTCCTTCTGCTGTAACTTCTGTGGGAGAATTGGTTGGAGCAGCATGAAACCTCACAGTAATGATATGTGGGCGAGTTTATGAACATGAGGCACTTTCTCTGGACTCCGCTGCCGCTGGACTCAGATTACAAGTGCTTGGGCCAGTTTTTGATATTTAGGGTTTAAATCGTGTAGGATTAAGTCAGTACTTTGACAATAGAGGACACAAATCATCTGAGGCCGTAATCCTGTAATTGCATTTTTATTCTCTAATCTTGTGTTGAGATTAGTGAGAATATCTGTAAAGTTTGTGATGCAATATGCAGACTGATGCACTCTCACATGTTAGAGTGTGATAAATCTGCTGGTTAAAGGCCTATTTCAGCCGGAGTGTGGCTTCAGGTTTCCATCTTGTACTTGTCGGTGTCTTCTCTTTATCCTGCTTCATTTGTCTGCTCCTTATTCTTAGCTACTAACTCTCAACCCCCTCCTCTGGCCACACACACTCACACACACACACACACACACACACACACACACACACACACACTTTTCCCCTCTTTTCTTTTGTAAAGAATTAAAGGAGCACAAGTGAAGCCTTTGAATAATTCATCAGTGGAAAACGTGGCAGCTGTTTAATCGGCCCTGTTGTTTCCATCTCTGCACTGTGTGTGTGCACTAAAAATGTTCTATTCAGACATATTTATTCCGACTCCGGCCTTGTGGCACTCTGAACGAGCAGCGAATTCATGGCTGCCCATTATGCACAGAGACGAACGCCCGAGTCGAATCAGCTCATTGTCCGCTGGAGCTGGACGGGCTTTTCGATCTAAATGCACATTTGTGCGCTGGCAGACACAACAGGAAGTGGATGTTAAGTGACTGTGAATGGGACTAGCTGATGAATCTGTGATGTATTATAAAAAGCTTTTCCTTTTTCTTGCACCCCCTTCACCGTCTCTTTCAGGACACTTTCCAAAAACCTGGTGAAGACTGCAAAGAGGACCATCGGCCGGCAAAATGTGTCCAGGAAGAAGTATACTCCGCCCACCTGGGAGAACAGGAGCAGCTTCCAGTCGGAGCTAGATGAGGATGAAATCTCAGGTATCGTGGCCGAAATCATCTGAAGTGAAAAAAGCAGCCGTTACGCCAGAGAAATCTGCTTTCAGGCATTCAAACAGCCTCCAGTTTTACCACTTCTTGTTAGTGTGGATGTGTGGAAAGCTATAAGCAAAAATCAGTGACAAGCAACGAACGGACTTGCAGATGTTTTTCAGGTTCACCCACAGATCAGGTTCTCCTTGATTCAGCTTGTTTTTTTGACTTCCATTTAAATTCCATTTAAACGAAACATAAACTTTTAACACTTAGTTGTGAAATTGAACCTTTTTTTGCGCTTTAAGATCATAAAAAATTAAAAATCCTCCATATCCTAATGAAATTCCCAGTTTTTACCTTGATGCCTCTGTCCTCTGCTGCGCCTCTCCTCAGTCTCAGAGGAAGTGGACCAGGGCGCCCTCACCCTCTCCTCCACCATCCGCTCGTCAGACAGACAGACCATGAGCAACGTGGTGGAGCGTGCCTGTTGTCGTGACTACCAGCGCCTGGGTCTGGGCACGCTCAGTAACAGCCTGACGCGGTCTAAGAACGAGCCCTTCAGGATTTCCACTGTTAACCGCATGTACACCGTGTGCAGGAGGTAAGAGACCAAAGAAAAGACAACAGACATTTATGAGGACGTGTGAACACAGTCCGTAATTCTTCATGTGTGTGTCACAGCTACCCGGGCCTGCTGATCGTCCCTCAGAGCATCCCAGACTCAACCATCCAGAGAATCTGCCGCTGCTACCGGCAGAACCGCTTCCCTGTGGTGTGCTGGAGGAATTCACGGACCAAGGCCGTCCTGCTGCGCTCGGCGGGCCTTCACGCTAAAGGGGTGGTCGGCTTCTTCAAATCCCCCAATGCCCCTGCTGCAGGTAAAAACAACCCTCTGCTTTTAAACCATCAAGTTGAACCATCACGTGACTCAATGCCGCCCCAAAAAAACATAAACTAGAGGAGCTGAAACCTAAAGCTTTGTTGATGTGTTTTCCCGTGGCTCAGTGCCCTCCCAGGCAGACTCCACCAGCCTGGAGCAGGAGAAGTACCTGCAGGCCATCATCAGCTCCATGCCTTCCTACAGCGAGAGCAGCGGCAGGAACACGCTGAGCAGCTTCACGTCCACACACATGAGCACCTCCGGTGGGTGGACAAACACGCACTGACGCGATGTGGTGCTGTCAAGAGAAACTCGCTGGTCGCTTAGATTAAAGAGGGAGTTCACAGAGCTCACGGTGTCTTCTGCCCGCAGACTCGTCGGATAAGCTGAGGCAGCCCAAGATCGGAGCTCTGATGAAGCAGGTGATGGGTTCCAAGGAGGACGTTCCTGGAACCTTCAGCAGAGGAGGTGAGATAGAGCCGTGTGTCTCCGTGTGACTCCTGTAGTTGCTCAGTTAGGTTCAATGTTGAAGTCCTGCTCCAGAACAAAATGTCTCATTTCTTTGAAATTTGTGACTGAAATTGGGACTGGTCCAGGAGGATGATGAATCTGTGAACACATCCCTAGCAGCTCACATGACTGAGTGAGTGAGTGAGTGACTGACTGACTGACTGACCAACCGACTGACTGAGCGACTGAGACCATCCTCCATTGTGTAGTGTGTCCTGTTGGTTAATAGCCATCTCTGTCGTTTGACCTCAGCTCTGGGTCAAAGGGCGAAAGGCCTCCCCCCCTCTCAGCCCAAAGTGTCTGGCAAGGCTAGGAACTCTCCTAGAGGTACAGTAGGCCACGCCCCCTCCCCCCCGCCTCCCTCCTGTCTAACCAATCAGATCTCTTGATTTAGATGTGTGTTTGGTCGGCCGTGGTGGCCTCGTCTCTGTGGACTAATGGTCTGTTATTACTGCTTGTGTTCAGCAGTGTGTGCATGCTGCTGCTGCAGCTCTGCTCTCTGACGTCCTGTTTGTCGTTACCTGTTGATTCTTCTTTCTGCTGAATGTCACCAATCACACTGTAGCTGTCCTCAGATAGATGTAGTAATCTAGACTGGGTAGAGTCCAGGTCTTTCTGCCTTGTTTACCAGCTTGGCTGTCAGTAGCAGTGAGCTGAAGCACACATTAAAAGATCATTCCAGATGATTCCAACTGAAATGATCATTTAGTGGCTGTTCATCAGGGAAGAGACTGCCGCTTGAGGTTTGTTGATTCACTCTTCGTGTCATGACTCCTTTTAAAGTCTGCTTTCTTTGTGTGTGTGTGTGTATTCCAGGTAAATGGGGCAGTATCCGGGTCAGCGGGCGTCTAAGTGCCTACAACCCAGACGTGGGGACGCGTCTGGCTGGGAAAGAGTCCCCGCAGCCCAACGGAGGGCCGAGCGAAGCCGTGTTCCTCCGCCAGCAGAAGGCCTACCTGTACATCATCGGGGACAAGGCTCAGCTAAAGGTGAGATTCAAGACTTCTTCTAAAGGATGCCCTCGTACCCACATCTCAAAGAACCAAAACATCATTGAGGCAGTGTTGTGATGTAACTGACACTTATCTTTAGGGCTTTTTAGTCGTGTTTGAGTCAAACATGATAAAGGAATCAATAAAGAATTGAATCAATTAATAGAGTTGATAATATTTTAAAAATTGAACCAGTTCCCATCCCCAAGCTGTGTATTTCTTATTCTGTAAATCTTACTGACAATAACATCTCATGTGTAAGAGAGATCTGAAATACACTTCATACTTTCCAAATCCAAACTGCAGCAGGTACCTCTGGTCTTATTTTGTGATATGTTATGAAATCTCAACTCCAGGAACTTGAACAGCTAGTTCGAGCTCTGTAGTAGTTACTAGCTAACTCCACTAGAGACGTTCAACATCTAGACCATTGCAATTAATATTAACAAAAAGCAGAAAAAGACAAACATGTCCAGATGACCCAGCTCTGAAATGATAAGACTGTTGTGGCGTCAGCGTGAACTCTGTCCTTGTTGTTTCCAGGGAGGGAAGCAGGACGCGTTCCAGCAGTGGGAGGTCGTCCCCATCGAGGTGTGTGACGTGCGGCAGGTGAAGAACAGCTTCAAGAAGCTGATGAAGGCCTGCGTGCCGAGCTCGGCCCCCCCCGAGCCCAGCATGAGCTTCCTGCGCTGCCTGGAGGACTCTGAGTGGATGGTTCTGGTCGGTACATCTGTTTGTGTTAGTGTTTTATCCTGTGCCCTCAGCTCTTACTGTATCTGTGCTGACTGACTGTGTGTGTGTCCACAGCTACACAAGGTGCTGCAGGTGTCTGTCCTGGTGGTGGAGCTCCTGGTAGCGGGCTCGTCGGTCATGGTCAGCCTGGAGGACGGCTGGGACGTCACCACACAGGTCTGACCGACAGGACGGAAACATCACCCGCTCAGTTTATAGGTGTGAATTACAACCATGTGGTTTATGTGACGCCTCTGTGTGTCTTCAGGTGGTGTCGCTGGTGCAGCTGCTGTCAGATCCCTACTACAGAACCTTTGACGGTTTCCGGCTGCTGGTGGAGAAGGAGTGGCTGTCATTCGGTCACAGGTTCAGTCATCGTGGAGCCCAGACGCTAGGCAGCCAGAGCAGCGGCTTCACCCCGGTCTTTCTGCAGTTCCTGGACTGCGTGCACCAGGTCAGTCTGCTGGCTGCACGTCAAATCCTATTGTGACACACATTCAGATGTTCAGAGGTCAGCTTGTCTCATCCCCTTAAACGCGAACAGAGCAACTGCTGCATCTGAGTCTTAACCATAGACTGTAGAAAAATGGTTTCTCTTCCTCTCGTTGGCGCTTGTATCTCAGGGATACACGCGGCGTCATCTTGTGTCTTTGGAGGCAGATTCTGCTCAGCTCTCAGAGAGTGGAGCCACATTACCTATGACCCTCTAGACACTCGTTCTAGTTTAATTAATACTACGCTCTGCTCTGCCTCCACCAGTTACAAGGAAATGTTGGATTATACACTCTACTTATTTATTTATTTCCTTTTCCTACTCTCACAGTCCTAGGGTACTGCTTCACCGAGAAGTTGCCAATGGCAACTGTCAGTCAATGTGATGTCACATCCTATAACTGTCACGTCAAATAACTAAGTACAACAAACCTTCTCAGAATCAAATGTTACTTCCATCAGTATTATATTAACTCCCTAAAATGACCTTTATTGCACGTGTATTTTAGTGTTTGGCCCAAGTCCCGTCCACTTACATGGAGGAGCTTAGGACCTATGGAAGACAGTAACCGTACGTCACTGAAAAGGCCACGCCCCCTTATGGGTGAAAACAAAGGGGAAGTTGCTGTGTTGTGTATTGTTCTTTGAACAATTTAAAAGATAAAACTCTGAGAGGGACAGAACCTAAATAAATGAATGGCCTCAGGCCGTAAAACGGACGGACAAAGATTGAAAGTGGCTTGTTTTCACCCCAGTGGGGGCGTGGCCTAATTTGCTACAGTCATCTATACTGCAGCCAGACACCAGGGGGAGCTCTACTTGCTTTGGCTTCACTTTTTTTTTTTTTGAGTCTATGGTCTAAACAGGAAGCGTTCAGGAACAGCACTGAGCTGCCACTGGTGTTTTAGAAGTGCTCTGGGTTCACTGTACGTGTGCATGTCACAACCAGTAACAGACTGAGGTGTAAAACATTCAGCTCATGTTTGTGGCGTACTATGCTCACTGTGAGGACAACACAATTAAAAATTCAGTTTCAGTTCATAAGAAACCACATTCAGTTCATAAGAAGAGAAATACCAGCTGACCAGCGTGGTTCAGGAGATGTCAGCTCTGGGTAATGTTTGTTTGTAGGTCTCCCTGGCCTCCAGGCTTGTAGTAGCTCTTCCAGTTTCTCCTTTTCACTGACAAACACAGACTACTACGGAGTTGCTTCCTGTAAACCAGGTGCAGAGCGTGTATGTGTGAGCTACCCTAGCCTTTACGTTGTGTAAAGTGATGTCACAGTCGGCCTCGGTTGCAGCGAGATCTTCACTGTTGGTTTGGTGTGTCTGTGCCTTTAGTCAGACTTCATTTCCTGTTCTTCTGATGAGTGGCGTGGATCACGTCTCTCGTCATGCATGATTTGCTAACACAGCAGAGCTTTTATCACACTTGATGAGGCTTTAGCTGTTTGAGCTGCACGTTGCATGAGAATAGCATCTTCAGAAAGAAGAGGAAGACTTGGTTGGCAGACTCGGTCCATCAACCTCTTCATCTCTCAGTGCAGCTCTGACCTGTGTCCCTCTCTCCCTCCGCCTTTAGATCCACCTCCAGTTCCCCATGGAGTTTGAGTTCAGTCAGTACTACCTGAAGTTCTTGGCCTACCACTACGTGTCCAACCGCTTCCGCACCTTCCTCCTCGACTCGGACTACGAGCGCATCGAGCTGGGTGAGTGGAGGCTTGTCCAGTGGCGTGCCAGCAAAGATTCCACAGGTTTGAGTTACTGACGCTCCCTCTGTGTGCAGGAGTGCTGTATGAGGAGAAGGGCGAGAGAAAAAGTCCTCAGGTCTGCAAATCTGTGTGGGATTACATCGACAGACTCAACAAGAAAACACCCGTCTTCTTCAACTACATGTTCTCTCCAGAAGACGAGGAGGTGAGATCAGATATGCTCAAAGTAGATTTCTCTAAAAGCTAGTGCGACCAAGTCATTTCACTCGTGGATCAGAGTATCAGAGATCAGAGTACGTGTTACCAGCCGAGTGTAAAATGCGTCCTTGCGTCTTCCAGGTGCTGCGGCCGTACACCTTCATCTCCAACCTGAAGGTGTGGGACTTCTACATGGAGGAGACTCTGTCCGAGGGGCCGTCCTACGACTGGGAGCTGAGGGGCCGGCAGGAGCGCGTTGCCGAGGAGACGGCGGAGAAGCCCGAAACCAGCGGCCCCAAATCTCAGCGGCGTGTGGTGTGGCCGTGCTACGACAACCTGAGCAAGACGGTGCCCGACGCCATCACCAAGCTGCTGCAGGACCTGCAGAGCCTGGAGGCCGAGCTGGGGCAGACGTCGGACAAGTGGAAGGAGACGTGGGACAAGCTCAAGAACACGCAGAGGCCCGAGACCAAACTGGAGAGCAAGGTGGGACGATGAAGGGGGGTTCTCAAACGATTCAAGTGTATGTGTGGACACAGCAGCAGCAAGTTTTTCTGTGTGAGGTAGAGGCTGTAAATGTGCATGTCGTGTACATCGGTAATATCAGCAGAGAATTTTCATATATGCAAAAAGACAGTCCTTCTGTAGTCAGAGGGTTCAGAGTCCAGAGTGTTGGGGGCTTGATGGTGTGTTTCTGAACTGTTCTTCGGTCCTTCACATCATCTCAGTCAACATTTCTGCCACTCCATCGCATGCCTTCGTTTGAGACGTTGAAATAAACTGCCTGTGCTGCCGAACCATTGGTATGTTTAAGGTCCGACACCGCAGAACCCAGCTGGTTCCAAACTACAGCCGAGACGGTTCCTTTTCTGGGAACAGCCTGTTCCCCGCTTGCTGCCATGTTGTGTCTCTGTGGGAAGTAAATAGAGGGGAGAGCTCACCGAGCCCATTCTGACTGCAGAATGGAGCGACTCTCATAAATAAGTTAAAAACCGTACTGAGCCACAAACTCGAAACTGATTTACGGCCCAGCCCTCGTCTGATTTTCACCACCCGGCCCTGTCCTTCCTCCTCAGCCGTCGTTCTCCAGCTCCCTGCTGATGTCCTCCAACATAGGCCACCAGCGGCGCTCTCAGGGCGTGTACCTGCAGGAGAGCGGCGTGGGCTCCTCCATCAACCTGGCCCTGGACTGCGAGGCCAGCGCCACGTCCACGCCTGTGGCCGGACGACCGAGCACCAGCACGCTCTACAGCCAGTTCCAGAGCACGGAGAGCGAGAACAGGTCTGTGGGCATTGTGTTTTTATTGAAAGCGTCCTCCCGGAGACTCTTTTAAAGAGGCAGAGGCGTCACATGGCTCCCAGCTCTGCTGCCGTGAGGCGAGAGGAAAGTGCAGCTGACAGGAGACAGAGCCCCAAGATGTTTACATTAAAGACGGCAGAGCATCACTAGCAGTTTGCCAAAGACGTGAATGTTTAAAGGTTATCAGGTGCAAGCAGGACAGCGCTGTTCAGAAACACTCAGAGTACCTGTGTCAGCTGAACCCTCCCAGAGCCCCACGTCTTTACTCGTGTTCTGTCCTCGTCCCACCAGGAGTTTCGAGGGCATTCTGTACAAGAAAGGAGCGTTGCTGAAACCATGGAAGCCGCGGTGGTTTGTTCTGGATAAAACCAAACATCAGGTAAGACGCCGGCCGAGGGTTTGATCCAGACCTGCCCTCTGGTTGCTCTTGGTTTGTCTTTAACCCCACGACTGACGCCGCGTCTCCGTCCTCAGCTGAGATACTACGAGAGCAGGCAGGACAAGGAGTGTAAAGGAGTGATCGACCTGGCCGAGGTGGAGTCTGTGACGGCAGGGACGCCCGCCATGGGAGCGCCCAAAAACATCGACGAAAAAGCCTTCTTTGATGTGAGTGTTACTCCTTTTTTTTGTAGGCGTGGAATAAAGTTGGCAGAACTGAAAACGATCACATACTGCCAGACATCCACATGACACATTTCCACATTTACAAATGAAAGAAAAGTTCCTCCACACGTCATACATGTGATTTTGGTTCCTGTTCTTCATTTTTTTTGGTAGCTTTGATGCTGGCCAACCACCACTAAAACAGAAGAAGACATTTTGACTTCCAAAGATATAAAGAAATGGCTAAACTGTCAACATATTCAAATTAGCTGACACTCAGCCTCCTCTCTTCTCTGATCTTTCAGCTCAAGACGACCAAACGAGTGTATAACTTCTGTGCCCAGGACAGCCTGAACGCACAGCTGTGGATGGACAGTGTTCAGAGCTGCCTGTCGGACGCCTAGAGAGGAGGGAGGGAGGGACTTTGTGAGGAGCGAATCCAGCCAGGAACGGTTGACGGACGTCTCTGCTGGCCAAATCCCAGCGGGACAGAGAGGAGAAGGGGCCTTTCACCACTTAAGCTCTGTTCTGTTCGCTAGTGTTGAACTAATAACCTCGTCAAGTGTCACGACGTTTCAGTGTTTTTGTTATAAAAAAATAAAAAGGAAAAAAAGAAGAAAAAAAAACAACAACAGAAGAACCACTCGCTGTCGTAGCTGCAGCCTCTCAGCCTCTCTCCTCCCCGACAGTCTGACCACTATGTGCGCTGGATGTCTGCGTGCACATGTGAGCATGGCGCTGCGTTTCTGTGAGGCACCCTGCAGCTCGGACCAGCATGAAGATCCTTCCAGACCCTCCACCTGTAAACCACCACCCTCCCCCCTACTAACCCCGCTTTACCCTTTAAAACACTTTGGGGAGGAATGACGGAGGAGCTGCAGCGGTGCCGGGTGGCGTGCAGGACTCGTCAGACCGCTTCGGGAGAGAGGATCTAAAAGAGCGACTGGCGGGTTGACGGACCAAAAACAGCCCCAGGATCAGACGAGCAAGTCCTCAAGAGGCCTCGGCTCTCTTTGCCTCTCACTGCCTGATTTAGAGGAACTTCTAGAGGAAGTGGAGCGCGTCGCCGCGAGGGGGAGGGACCACGGCTCCTCAGCGATTCATGAAGGATATCCCTTTTTTTTTTTTTTTTTTCTTTTCTTTTGTCCTTCCTCCAAAATATAAATCTCAAATTTGTACCAGAAAGAGATCACCGGCCTTCAGCTGTCCTTTTCAGGTGGTGACGACATACTGTGAAAGCCATGGAGCAGTCGTAGCGATCAAACCGAGGAGAGCTAACGGGAGATTAGAGTCGGTCAGGTATTGAGAGTGTCGGTGAACTTTTCATCGAGAGTGTTTACAAAGTAGACGAAAACTTCCTTCACTAAGCTCCAACTCCGCTCTCCACCCCGCCCGCGCGTTCTTTTTTTTTTTTTTTTTTTTAATTTGTTTGTTTTTTATCAACCACTATTAACGTTCAGATTTTTAAGGGACGCTGAAGGAAAAAGGAGGGATTTATTTTGTAGTGATGTCTTAAAAACAATCTAGAGAAGGAGATGTGGAAGGTTACACTTAGAGGAGGGATACTAACGAACAGATTTACTGGGATGGGTCGAGGAGATGGACGTGAGCTTGAATTTAAACGCTGCCAGTGTTGAAAACAGGATGTTTGTTACAGGAAAAATGTGATGTCTTTTTAACCTGGGTTCTGTTCTCATAATCGTGGTCCTCCTAGATTTGCACTCACCGATTCTAAACTTCTACAAATAAATAAATATATTAACTCAAGTGCTTTCCAGGATAGCTTTTTTTGTAAATATCTCAATAGTACAGCTTTGATTTGTGCAGAGAGATGTTAAGAAGTCAGTGCATGTGCTGCTTCAACGAGGCGGCGGCTAATAAAAGCAGCTACTGCTCGTTGGGACACAGACACGACTCCAATAAATCAATCAGACCCGCCATGTGTGTCCAGATATATAATCATGTCGTCCAAAACATTATTCTGAGCATGTTGACGAATTCAGCTAATGTGTTAATAATTGAAGGGTTTAACAGCCCTTTAATGAACAGGACCAAAGTTGGCTTCATTTGGTGAGTGCAATTTTAGCCGGACTTTTAAGAATAAGACTTAGGTTAACAAAAAAATCCTATAATTTGCCTTTAATGGTGTGGGTCAGCGGAAGTAACCCGCGTGTCTGGGAGCGCCGCTCACATATCTCCAAGTTTCCACCGGCGTCTCTGAACCAGATGGAGTCCAGGCTCATTGTACCTGTTCCACATGCATCATTAACGCCTGTCGCCTCCGCTGCTCCGACACAGACCAGGTCTACGTCTGCCAGTCCCAGAGGAGCTTCGGCCGGAGGGTTTCAAACATCAGGTCCCTTGTTTACTTGTCAGTGGTTTGTCAGTCTGCCCCTCCACCTCTTCTCCAGCCACACAAACCACTCTGACCCACACTCGTTAACATAAACCCTGCTATGTAAAATATGGTTCTACTGCTGTCTTTGAATATAAAATTTGAAAATTGTAGATTTTTTTTGTGTCTAATAACTCCTTTGTATATACTACTTCAGATTTGTATGTAACGTTTATGGTAGTAATTTATTTAACTTGTCTCCTCAGTAAAGAAAGTTCCTCAAGCACCACTTTATTTTTAAATTAGGAATTCAATGTGCCATTTGTTTTTTTTTCTGTATTAATGTGACTAATGCTTTTTTCTTTTTTTTTTTGGAAAGTGTACAAGTAAACCCTCAATGTCTATTTTTTTTCTTCTTTTTTTGTAAACGCGTTTGTCCTTACGCAAAACAAACTGGTAATGCAGGAGTGGAGATGACGGCTTTTTAAAGGTTGGTTGGATTTTACTGTGTTGCTCGCCCACAGTGGTGGGGATGTTCTGGATGTAGATTACAGTCCCAATAAATGTCATTGAAGTCTTCCTGGTGCTGGGTTCGCTTAACACACAACCGTTGGGCCCATGAAATAGTCGGTGAGGAGATGAGCGAGCAGACGTATTTCAGGAACTCCCTGCAATGGATGTACATCTCTACTTCAGGTTGCCATTATTGTCTCAGTGAGCTGATACAGAAAAGCTGAGTGACAATTTTCCTGAGTGCACGATGCCATCTTCATATATAAGACCCAGATATATCTGATTTACTTCAGTAAATATTCCATCCCCAGTAAACTCAGTGGGAACCCATGGAGATTAATAAAACAGTTCCTGTATGTCTATGAAATATTTCATTATATGTCCAGTAGTAACTTCTGTCTGTTTTGTTTGCCGTCTTCTCACTGAATATTTAGTGGAACCCAGTATAGATTAAAAACAATTTTAAAAAAGGAATTATAAAGCTGTTAAATTACAATCAGGGTGTCACAGCTGTGGCTGACTGGATTAACTTCCTGTGATGTCTTAAAGGGCCAGTGTGTGGAATTTAGTGACATCTAGTGGTGAGATTGCAGATCGCAACTGACTGAATACCTACAGCAGACATCCCTTCATTGGAGAAACACAAAAGGTCTTCTCTATCATCTGTGTGGTTAATCCTGAGCGACTGTAGAAAGATAGTTGTGCAACATATTGGACTCCGTAGACCAGGTGACTCTATATGTGCTTAAAGATCTCCCTAAATAAACACACTGAGCCTTTAACCATCATCACCGCAATGAATCGCTGCCATGTTGCCTTTTTGGAGATGAAAACAGTCGGGAGGTTAGCTAACCAATAACATTAAAAATGTACAAAGTTATGATCACAGTTTCAGGTGACCTTGTGTGTTAACATAATCCTTCCCCCGAAGAACAGATGGAGCAAAGCAGCAGTTGTTGGTGCAGTCAGAACCTACCGTGGGAACGCTCGCTGTGCGCTTGTGCTTTGACTGCAGTCCACATTCAGTCGGCCCCGTCTCACCTTTTCACTCTAGTTTACTCATCTCTCCGTGGTAACTGTCTACAGCATACAACAGCTACATTAACTGCAAGACTATGACATAATCCTTTTTATTTATTTCTCTTTTTTTTTTATTAGAAATGACCTTCTGAGCCGGGTTATATTGTCAATCATGTCAATATAGTTTTTAGAATCCAAATAAAAACTGTGGGTTTAAATGTTAATCTGTGCCGTCTCTCTGTACACTGACAGCAACACGCATTTTAGTGTTTCTTTTTTTTTTTTAAAGAGAGTGAATGTGTCTGGATGTATCCTCTGCATTCACACATTCTTGTGGCTATTAGCTTGTTCTTAAAGAACTTAACTCCCAAAAACACACCTTACTTCAGTAAGTTAAAGCAACACCATGCAGCTTTTGAGGAGTGGTTGGAAGAGCGACCTCTGTGGCAGTAACCTGATCTGTCGCTCACTGTGCTGGTCATTCTCTCTCCTACTGAGATCTACTAAATGTCCCGTATCAAACGGGTCCAAGTAATAAATGCAGCATTGGGGACGATGTGCTCTGAATTGAAAGCAGAGGTCGGCACCAATTAAGGAGGTAGTGTCAGAGGTCACCCTCAGTTACACAGTTGACTAACAGAAGTCTGGGGCAGTGAAAGTGCCAATGTTTCAGTGAGGATACTGAGTGCCATCAAAATAACTGCATACACACATCAGGCATAACATTAACACCACCTTTCTAATATTGTGTAGTTCTCCCTTGTGCCTCCAAATCAGTTGTGACTCATCAGAGAATGGACATGGGTCTTCTGAGGGTGTCCTGTGGTGTCTGGAAACAGTGTTGTTAGTTCGGGACTTTGGGTTTTACAGGTTGAGGGGAGGGGCCTCTGTGGATCATCACAGATACTTGATCAGTATTGTGAATTTTGAGACCTTGTGCCGTTCTTCACGTTTTTTTCTGAATTGTTCCCAAACCGCTTTTGTGTGTGTGTCTGTGTCAGGCTGCATCCTGCTGGAAGATGGCTGCTGCTGTCATCAAGTGTCTTTGCTCTGGGGTGGGGGTGTCTGGTCTGGTCTAGGTGGGTGCTACATGTCTAAGTATCATCTAAATCAGGGGTGTCAAACATAAGGCCCGGGGGCCAAAACCGGCCCACCAGAGGGTCCAATCTGGCCCGTGGGATGAATTTGCAAAAATTACACTGAAGAAATTAGCTGAAAATTTTTGACAAAATAAGAAATTTCACAGTTGTTCATTACATGTAGCTGTACTTTTTTGCACTAAAGCAAAGGGAAACATTTGGAGTTGTGGTTATTTACCAGGTATTAAGCTATTGGGTAACAGGCCCGGCCCCCTTGAGGTCAAATTGGGCTGCATGTGGCCCCTGAACTAAAATGAGTTTGACGCCTCTGATCTAAATGAATGCCAGTTCCAAACGTTTCCCAGCAGAACACTGAACTATCATGAGACAGTCAAGATTTTTCACTTCTCCCGGTGCACTGAATGAGTCGAGGACGAAGCAGTTAATAGTTGACTTTGATGGATTTGCTCAATCGAATTAGTGCTAAGTCTCTACGTGCAGGTTCCAGTACCGTACTGGAAAACACTGAGTAGTGTAAGGACTAAAACATAGGGACAGAGACACCTAATACTAGTTGTGCTACTTTACTGTGACATCTATATAACACAGTGTCTCCCTACCAGCTTCAGCTGCTCTGTAGCTCACTCTGACCTCCCTGTACATCTCCCTAACTCTCCTGCACAGCCAGCACCATGGAACCTGCTGGAGGGAAGACATGCAACACCTGGATCATTTTTACGAGCGCACAACTCCGCACAGTTTCAACCTGCACAGAGGTCTAATCAACCCCCAAAAACGTTAAGAGCCCTATTCATTAGAGACGGAAAACAGCTTCAAAACAGTCTACAGGTTAAAATCCCTCCAGTCTTTTAGAACTCAAGAAGCTGCTTGGATGAGTGGTTAAATTTCCCAAAGAACGTAAAAGAACAAACAAAAACAGAAGCATACAGAAAGACAACAACCAGACTGGCAAAACAAAGCTTTTGGTATTAATGTGGTCAACCAGACACTTTTAATTTCATTTTTTTTTTTTTAACAATGATCGTAGAACCTGATCGCTGTCAAATGATTTAAGTAAGTACACCAAAGGGGCCTGAAGCTCTGCAAAACCCAGGCCTGAATTCCTTCTAATCCTGCTGCTCAGAAAGAAAATAAAATTAACTTTTTTAAAAAAAAAATAATAATAATAAAGGCAAAAAATAAAAATAAAAATACAGCGTCACTCTGCCCAGATGCCACTCTCGCCCTGTGAGTAAGTGCTTGGTGGAGAGAGAGAGAGAAAGGGGGGAAAAAAAGGAACAGACAATAGTAATCTCAAGATTGCTTGTAAAATTACTTTTAAATGTAGATAATATTTGTATATAGGTAGATAATGTTTGGTTGATTTAAGGGGGATAGCAATAAGAACTTAAAGGTCAATACAATCAGAAGGTCTTAGCTCACTAGCTAGGTCAACAGAGAACTGGTTATACATGCACTAAAAAGAAAATAACAAAATAAAAATAAAAAGTGAGATAAAATCCAAATCTGTTTGCCCAAAAACTACACCAAATGAGTCTCTTAACGCTAAGTTGATTCTTTTTAAAAAAAGGAAAATAAATGTTGGATTTCATTTTTTAAATAAAATGGCTAATTGATGTTATTGCACATGAGCAAAAGACATTAATACTATTAGAGCTCTGTTCATCGACCCTCCCCTCCCCCTGCTCCTCCTCCTCCTGCTCCTCCTCAACGGACCCTCCTGAAAGCACTTCAAAACATTCAGAAACCTGGTGATGTACGACGACAAGGGATGTTTCATCAACGGCGACCAAAAACAAAAAGAGAGAAAAAAACAAAAAAACTAAACGGAAACGATGGATAAAAACCTCGATTGGTGTGAGAGGACAGATAAGACAGCCAGCAGAGATGAAGGTAGAACACTTACATTGTGCTATAATGTACAGTAAATGGCTGCATAAGTGCTTTTCATAAGCTCGAAGGAAAAAAAAAAGTTTTCAAAAACAGGTATTTATTGTTGAGGCATCGTTTAAAAATTGGCCTGTGCTATCCATTCAGGGGTGACCATGTAAAATCTCTATCAATGGGGAGTAGGAGAGAAATCTTTCAGGACATAAAAAAATAACGATGACGATGTTACCCCTCGGATTCTGTCGTTTCAAAGATTGCTGCTACATTAAAACCGCACGTAATTATGTGCAACATCGGAAAAAAGGCTTTGAAGATGGTTCCTCTATACTCCGTTCTGTCTGTTGTTGGTTTTTAATCGCATATCATGTTTTTTTTTTTTGTTTTGTTTTGTTTTTTTTTTTACATGTTCCGCCACCTCATTATTGGTGTTGATTGGCAGTGTCCAGGTCCAATAACATGGCAGAGTGATTCAGTAAAAACACCGTAGTTGCAGTGAGGTTATTTGGGGGGAGTCACTCTGGAGGAGGCCGACGGTCTGCGGCAGCGTCGCTGATGGATTTCTGCGCACCGCTTGGCCCCTTCACACCGGCCCGTTGACTGACACCTCCTGGGGCGGTGGCGTTTCCTCTCTGTTGGGGGGACAGGGGAAACGGTCAGGAACACACGAGGCCTGGAGGACGAGGGTCTAACGTACAGCATGCGGGGAAAGAAAAGCCTCGGAAACTGGACACGTACACACGCGGAAAACCAGTGTTTTAAAGCTCAACCGTGTGAGTTTAGCTACTGAGTGAGGCCAAAGTTCTCCACTTAAAGGACTAACGTGAGCTTGGGAGGCTACAAAAACAAGCAGCAGTTTTCAGGTACACTTCTTTTTCTAGTTCCTTACACCAAATGCCAACTTCTCGAAAACACAACAAGCTTGAAACACTAAGAGCAAGCACCAAGGCTCCCTTTAACAGGAAGAAACCGTGCTGGTGTGGGGGGAGGGGCTGTTTGAGACCAGCCAGGTAATGAGAGAAAAGGAGAAGAGACAAATGACATACGTTTGGATAATGCAAAATAAAAAGAAGAGTACGTGGTATTAGGTGATGCTGGATAAAAAGAATGGCAAAATTTTCATGTAGAAGTAGAGCCATATACCGGGCTGATATTAGCGTTTTCTACTGGTATCGGCATCGGCTGATATATATTTTTATCCCGGCATCCACAGGCCGCCCTGATGCTGGAAAATGCTTGTGCTCTATGTCTTTTAACTGTTTATTTTGTATGCGTAAGAGCACTAAATATTCTTTGAGTTCAACACTGTTTATGTTTAAGGTTAAACTGAGACTTGGAACATTTGTTATTATTGTGTAATTTGTATCACGTAAACAGAGGGAGAGAAAGCAGTATCGACTCCAAATATCGGCTCAGAAAAATCGGCAGCATGTATTGGCCATCGTCTAAGGCTGATGTTAGGAAAAAGTAGCAACCCTAAAAAACATCCATATCGACAGGTTGATCTCTGTGTGGAAGGATTAGTCATTATACACACGGTCATAGGGTCATAGGTTTACTGTCATAGGAATAAACAAGGGCACTTGGCTGGATTTATCATGAGCAGGATGAGGAGTCATGCGTACATTTAGGTGCACATGGATAAAT